>NC_134601.1:105072895-105416895 GCF_037038515.1 Microtus pennsylvanicus
CTGTATATTTGTTGGTTCTATTGGTTAATGAATAAAGAAGCTCCTTGGGCCTATGCTGGGGCAGAATAGAGCAAGGAGGGGATTTCAAGTAGAGATAGAGGAGAAAGGTTATATGGAGTCAGAGAGACACCATGTAGCTGTCAAAAGAGAAGGACACTGGACACTTACCACTAAACTAGAGGCTCATGCTGATATACAGATTAATATACATTGACTAATTTAAGATGTAAAAGGTAGTTAGGAATATGCATATACCATTGACCAGTGTTGTAATTAATATAGTATCTATAATTATTCAGGTCTGGGTAGACAGAAAACTAACTAGCACTCTCTTACCATAAAATGACATGCAAACATGGGCCAACTATTTCCACCTATAACTGAGGAGAACTTGGGAAGTAATTCTAGACACAAAAGAACAGAATTAAGCACAACTTCTTGGTAGCTGTTTTTTTTTTTTTTTTTGATAGAGTGTTTTCTGGCTGCAAGCAGAGGCACAGCTCCTTTTAACAGAAGTCTTGACTCAGTGATAGTGGCAAAAAAATGTGTGGCTTCTTTAAAAAAAATGGCATTCTGGTTCATGCAAGCAGAACTACCTCTGGCTCTTTTGGTAGGTCTTGCTATTAAATGGGGTCTGTGAGCAGTGTGTTACAAATTGTTTAATAGGAGCATAAGCCTGCTTCCCTAGAGCTAGGATGGCGTATGTGGCTTCCAGAGGCAATGAGCATGTTTGTCATATTGTACTCGGCAGAGCAAGTAGACAGGGCCATGGAATTGGTCCCAACCTCACCTGCTTAGCATTAAAAAATGTGCTCCTAGTCAGAAAATTATTACAGATACACAATAAGAACAGATTCAGACAAAAATAAACCCCTAAATGGGTCACAGTGTTGGATAAATGTATGTAGGGTTGAGAGAGAGAGAGAAGAAAAAGAGTATAGACAGAAAAATAGTAAAGTCTTTAAAGAGACAGTAACAGCAATATAAAAGAGTAAGACAGTCATAGATTAGAGGAGTAAAGAAAAATAAGCCATGTAAAGATGGAAAATACACAGAATCTGTATTATGTATATTACTTTGTTTTCTTTGAATTTTTATTTTTACTGTACAGAGAGACATTTCATTGTACAGGCTGCTAAGCTAATCCAACATATATGTTTTAAAAGTATCTTGACTTCAACGTTCGAGTCTAAGGATATGCTGTTTTGGAAAATAGGTTCTACTTTTGTTTCCACAGAAGATGAGAACCTGTGGATTCCTTCCAGGATAACACAATTTGATCAAACAAGACCCCTGAAGTGATGACCTAGGTGTTCCAATATCCACAACAGATTCAGGATTACTGGCTGAGATGGACAAATCCCACAGGATACCTCATGAAAGACTTTATTAACAGCACACCAATTAAGAGAAAGGAGCTTAAATAATAATACCCAGGTCCCTAAATGATTGTTTATAAATACGTGTTTCCTTCTAAAGGGGGATATGATCTAAAAATACATACTTTGTACTGGTATGGATCTTGGTTTACAAATAAAAACTTAAGGTCAACTTTGTTTTATGTATATTTCTGCTCTTAAGGCATTGTGTTTGGCAAGGTCATTTAAAATGTATTGTTATAATAAAGAAATCCATGTAGGAGGAGGGGCCTTTTTTTCCCCGGATGCCCAAAACCAAAACAACAACACAGAAACTATATTAATTTAAATACTGTTTGGCCCACTAGCTTAAGCTTCTTATTGGCTAACTCTTACATTAATTTAACCCATTTCTATTGATCTGTATATCACCACGAGATCATGACCTACCAGCAAAGTTTGAGCATCTCTACCTCCAGTCATGGATCCATGGTGTCTCCCTCTCTGCATTCCTTCTCCCAGCATTCAGTTCCATCTTCCCCACCTACCTAATTTCTGCCCTATCAACAGGCCAAGGCAGTTTCTTTATTCACTACCAAAGAAAAGCAATACATAGACAGAAAGACCTCCCACATCATTTCCCTTTTTCTGTTTAAACAAAAAGAAAGGCTTTAGCATAGTAAAATACTAGCAAAAATTACCAGCTCACATTGGAAATTAATATTGAAATTTCTCAGAAAAATGAAAATCCATCCACATTAAGACTCAGATATTTCACCTCTGAGCAGGGATCCAAATTATGCCCCATCCTACCACAAGGACACATGTCTAGCTATGTTCATAACAGCTTCATTCATAGAAGTCACAAACTGTAAACAACCTACATATCCCTCAGCCAAAAAAAAAATGATAAAAGATGCTGTACATTTACACAATGGAGTATTCAACAACTGTATAAAATATGACATCATGAGTTGCTAGGTAAAGTTTCTATGATGATAATTAAGGTAGTCATCCATCTGATTACAGGGAAAGGCCAGTTTAAGCATCCTTTCCAATGTTGCTTGGAGTCTTAGCTGGGACCATCCTTGTGGATGCCTGGGAATTTTCCTTGGTACCATGTTTCTTGATAGTCCTTTGATGTCTCCCTCAATCAAGATATCTCTTTCCTTGCTCTCCCTCTGTCCTTTGCTCTTCTTGAGCATCCCATTCCTTCATGTTCTACTCCTCCCTTTCTCCTCTTTCACCTCCCGTTCTCCCCACTCCCCATTCTGCCAATTTTTTTTTTCAAGAGATAGTGTCTTTTTCCCCTTCTCTTATTTCTCTTAGGGTTTTCCTTGTTACCTAGCTTCTCTGGGATCATGGACTATGGGCTGGTTATCCTTTGCTTTACATCGAATATCTATTCATGAATGAATACATACAGTGTTTGTCTATTCTGATCTGGGTTACTTCATTCAAGATGGATTTTTTCTAGTTCAATCTATTTGCATGCAAATTTCAACATGTCTTTTTTTTTCCACTGAGTAGTACACTATTGTGTAAATGTACCACATTTTATTTATCCATTCCTTGGGTGAAGAGCACCAAGGTTGTTTCCAGGTTCTGGATATTACAAATAATACTGTTATGAACACAGTTGAGCAAAGGTTCTTGTGACATCAGTGTACATCCTTTGAGTATATGCCGAAGAGTGGCATTTTGGGGTCTTGAGGTAGATTGATTTTCTAAGAAACTGTCACACTGATTTCCAAAGTGACTGTGCAAGTTTGAATTCCCACCAGCAATGGAGAAGTGTTCCCCTTACTCTGTATCTTCTCCAGCCATATGCTATCATTGGTGTTTTGGTTCTTAACAATTCTGACTTGTGTAAGATGGCATTTCAGAGTCATTTTGATTTGCATTTTCACGACTGCTAAGGATGTGGAGCAATTTCTTATAGAGAGATGTACAGTAAAGCACTGGACTGAGGTACTGTAGACCAGTCTATGAGAGGGAGGGGTGATAATATGAGCAAAGGAGTCAACACCATGATGGTGATACACACAGCAAAAGTTAACTTGAGCTAATGAGAGTTCATTGCCTCTGAACTGATAGTGGGAAAACCTGCATAGGACCAAACTAGGACCACTGACTGTGGGGAACAGTTGTGAGGTTTCAGTAGTGTGTGGGGCCATTGACATTTGGACCAGGATTTATTATCCCTAGTGCTTGAACTGGCATCTTGGAGGACATTCTCTTTGGAGGGATGCCTTGTCAGCCTAGATATACCAGGGAGGACTTTGGTCTTGCCTTAAAGTAAAGTGTCAGACTTTGTTGACTCTCTATGGGAAACCTTACCCTTTCTGAGGAGTTAATGGGTGTGCTGGAAGGAGAAGGGTGGAGCTGGAGGAGGGGAGGGAATGGGAATGGGGATAGGTATATAAAATGAGAAAATATAGTATTTTTTAAATCTCTTTATAAAAAAAGAAAAAACCCAGTCTCTCTCTCTCTCTCTCTCAATATATATATATTCATGAAATTTTCTGGCAAAAGGATGGAACTAGACAAAAATCATCCTGAGTGGGTTAACCCAAACACAGAATGACAGTCGATATGTACTTCCTTACAAGTGGATATTGGCTGTAAAATAATAGTTATTCATGCTACAATCCCGAAACTCGGAGAGTCTAAGTAACAAGGTGGGCTTCAATGGAAAATTTATGGATCTCCCTGAAATGGGAAATAAAATAGATTTTATCATTGGACTGGTGTTGAGTGGTGATGGCAGCAGGATTGATTAAGTGGTAGGTAGAATGGAGGAACAGAATGCTGAGAAGGATAACTGGAATTGGAGGCATTTCAGGGGCAAGGTAGAAACCTAGTGCAAGGAAACTTCTTGGAATCTATGAGGATGACCAGAGTGAAAAATCTGAGTAATGAGTGATATGGAGACTGAATTGGCAATTTTCTGTAACCAGGTAATTTCTCTAGTGAAGGGACGGGGACACCAGCCACAATAACTTTGACCTAAAATTTGTCCTGTCTGCAAGATGTGTCAAGGTAACACTCACCAACAAATGACTGTTCCAACTTAAGACCTATACCATGAAAGGGAGGTTCTGCCTAAAACTGCCTAGAGGGCCAGAAACTAAAAACTGGATAGCAAAGAGACCTAAGATAGAACTAAACTAAACACACCTTAGCAAGAAACATAAATTCAATGATTCCTAATGATAGCCTGCTATACCTGTAAACAATAGCATAGCATAATCATCATCAGAGAGGTTTCTTTCCAAGCAACTGAGGCAGAGCAGGTGCAGAGAAACACAGCCAAGCATTATGGGGAGCTCAGGATTCATGTGAAAGAAGGGAAAGAATGATTGTAGGAGCCAGGACACCACAAAAACATATACTACAGGATACTAACCATAGGGGTTCATACTGGTTTACAGAGACCAGAGTGAAATTAAGGGATCTGTATGGGTCTGACCAAGGTACTCTAACTGCATATTATGTTTGTGTAACTTGCTGTTTTTATGGGACTCCCAACAGTGAGAGCCCGAGCTGTCTCTGATACTTTTGCTTACCTTCGGGACCTTTTTCTCCTACTATGTTGCCTCATCAGCCTTGGTATGAGACTGAGTATGTGCCTAGTATAATTGTAACTTCTTACACCATGTTTCATTGTTATGCCTAGGTGTCCTTCTCTTTTATGAAGGAAAATGGAGGAGGAGGAGTGAAGGCGAAGGTGTAAGTCAAAAACAATCACACACCAGTTTAGAATTATGATTAATAGAATGGTTATTTATTTAAAGGGGAAAAATCGTACAGATCACCGTCCCAGACAACAGCCCTCCGTGCAACCAGGAAGGGAGTCTAGTCGCCGGAAGCGGAGCAGGAAGTAAGAGAGAGCGAAAAGGGAAGTGGCCGCTTTTTTAAAGGGAGAGAGACCATGCCCCAATGGGCTGGTATCTCAGCGGCTATTGGCTGGAGGAGCAGAAGGACCTCCCACAACACCTCCCCCTTTTGTTTAAGTAAGAGAGTTCTAAACCTACTACAAAATTACATACAATAAGTACAACTATCCTATTCTAACTAGCTTAGATCTTGTATAATAAATAGCTTGGTCAAGTCATGAGTGGAAAGTAACTACATTTATATAGTCTTCAACCCCATCGAATATCTGAGAAGGGAAATAAAGTTACCTGAGTAATTAGGAAGTGCAATCAAACAACGTCCAAAACATGCAACAAATCACAGAGACAACTAGCTACCTGGGCAATCACCCAAGTTCACGTTTGCAGCGTTGAAGCAACCACCTTTGGCTAAGGCCTAACATAACTGACATACCATTTTCAAAGGCAAGCAACTTTTCAAAACTATCTTACCCTGTCTTGGCAGGATATGACAGTCCTGTTTTATCCATTGATGCATGCTCTGTATCTCTGTCAGTGGTTGAGGTATGGGCATTTCTTTGCCCAAAGGCCAGTTCTGCAAAAAAGAAAGGCTCCAGGTGGAGTGTCTTTGGTGATCAACATTCTCTCAGGCATAGAGTGGTGTTGCCAGGAGCAATTGTGTCTCACTACCACAAAACTCTGAGTTAGATTAAAGGCCATTTTCTATAGCTCTTTGAAGAGGTTGAAGAATTTCTATCTATACTGAATATAATCTCTATGTATCTAAAGAACCTGATTAGTCTAATTATAAATGACAAACTTAGAATATTATTGATCTATATAATTCTCAATACCTATCTAACTTAAAGACTAAGACAATAAACGACTGTGAAACAAATGAGGACAATGACCAATTCATGAAAAAGACATCACCATTCTAAACATATATGTACCAAACATGAGTATAACTAATTTCATAAAACAAACACAACTTTGTTTAATTTCACAAATTTACCCCATGGTAGTAATATTAAATTACTTCTATATCCTACTGCTATGAGTAGACAAGTTCCTCAGACAAAAAAAATTAACATAGAATTTATGGAGGTATATTATATTACAGATCGTACCGATTTAACAGATTACAGGATATTTAATTAACAGATTAGAACATTCAAATCTCAGTAGCCCATAAACTCTACCTTGAAACTCATCATACACTAAGATAAAAATTTACTCAGAAATGTTGACAATTAAAACTGTATGAAAAAACACAGAAAACACAAAATTGATGAAGATTAAACAACATACTATTGAGTATTGACTGGAACTTTATAGAAATCAAGAAATAATTTAAAAATTCATAGAATCAAGTTAAAATGAAAACACTAAATTAAAGCTTCTGAAACACAATTAGACCAATCCTGAGGGAAGTTTATAGCTTTATATGAGAAAAAAAGATTTAAAATAAGCAATTATACATTGAAGACCTTGGAAAAACAGAGTCTTACATGATGCCTAGAAGAACCTGGCTGGGACATCCCTTAGGGGACTGAGCTGAGAAACCTTCCTGAGACACTCCCTAGGTGACTCAACAAGGCCGAGCAGAACAGAAGAACCATGCTAGGATGTTCCTTAAGGGGGACTAAACAAGGCTGGCCAGAAAAAAGTAACAAGTTTTCACCGGTGTTGGAGGAGATTGCTACATTTCTGCAGGGGTTTCCCCTTTAGCAGATTGTTAGCAAGAGACGAAACACCTTGAGCCAGAGAAAAAGCAGATTTCTCTGCTAGGATGTTCCCTTAAGGGAACAGAGCAGAACTCAGCTGTAGCAGCTCTCCAGGAGAAGAGTGAATCACTATCGACATCCTGCTGGGAAACCATCTCATACTGCACCCCAGTTTTAGGTAGCCTGGATTCCTTGATAGTCAGTCCATCAGGACTGAGCTATCCTATTGTGGCTCCAGCCTCCAGGGCTGAGCTGTCCTATTGCAGTTCTAGCCACCAAAGCTGCCCTATTGTGGTTCTAAGTATGTCCTGGCTTCCCCACAAGTCAGAATGTCTCTGCAACACTACAACTGTAACACATTCTCCTACATCCTGTACTGTCAAAGCAATTCTGAGCAATAATTCTTCTGGAGTTATTATCATGCAAAATTTCAAGCTGTACCAAGGAATCATAAAAACATAAACAGCATGATATTGATACAAAATAGACACAAAGTTCAGTGGAGTAGAGTAATGGTTAAATTACTATACAACTACATCCAACTAACTTTTGAAAAGGAGATACAAAAATGTACCATGGAGGAAAAAAAAAACCTTTTGAACAAAGGACCCTAGTAAAATATCATGTCCAGATGCAGAATACAAAAACTAGATTGTTCTTTCTCTCACCATGGAAAAATCCCAACTCCAAGTGGATCAAAGTACTCTACTAAAACCTAAAACTCTTAAAGTACTAGAAGAAAAATAGCAGTAAATATGTGACAAGGTATGGGTATAAGTAGAGTGTTTTTAAATAGAACTCCAATAATTCACAAAATTTAGGCCAACAACTTAAAAATGGGATTTCAAAAAGTTAACAGGTTTCAGTACAGAAAATGAAACTGTCAGTAGAGTTTAAATGTAACTTGGAGTGGTGTAGAAAATATTTGCCACCTATACAGTGGACTGAAGATTAAGACCTAGAATATTAAAGAAGTGTTTTATGAGATAAATAATATCAGGGAAACAAACACCCTAATAAAAATGAGCTCTGGAACACAATAGAACTCTCAAAACAAGAAATATTAATGTCTGGTAACCATTAGAAGCACCAGCATCCTTAGCCATAAAAATGAAAATCAAAACTATTTTGAAATTCTGTCTCACCTCATTCAGAATAGCTACTTTCAAAAATTCAAATGACAGCACAGTGATTTAGGTTACAGGAAAGAGGATCCTTTATTCATAGTTTTGGAGAATGTATTTGGAGAGCAGTGTGGAGGTTTCTCCGAAAGCTAGAAATATAACTTTCATCATATGATTCAGCTATTCTACTCCTAGGCATATACACAAAGGATTCTATTTCCCACTAGAGAGACACTTGCTCAACTATGTTTATTGCTGCTGCAGTCACAATAACTAGAAATTTATTTAATCTATATCTCTATTGAAAAGGGAATAGATAATGAAAATATTTGCATAAGCAATGGAATATCGCTCAAGTATAAAAAACAATGAAGTTATTAAAATTGCAAGTAAATATGTCTAACTGGAAAAATTATATTGGAGTGAGGTAACTCAGCTCCAGAGAGACAAGCAATGGAATTCTCTTTAATATTTACATCATAGCTTTGAATCATAGTTTTATGTGTTCAATTTTGAGCACCTGTAGAAGGCAGGCAGAAGGGGGGCTGCCTTTGATACTTTTCTATTGCTGTTACAAAACACCATAACTAAGGCAAAGTATTAAAGAAGACATTCAATTTGGGGCTCACAGTTCCAGAGTGTATTAGTTCATGACCATCATGATAAAGAGCAGGGCAGCAGACAGGCAGGCATAGAATCAGAGTAGTAACTGAGAGCTTATATCTGATCCATGAGCATGAGGCAGAGAGGAAGAGAGAATGCTTACTGGGACTGTTATGGGATTTTGAATCCTCCAAGTATACTTGCAGTGAGATACTTCCTTCAACAAAGCCACAACTAATCCTTCTCAAAGGGTTCCACCAACTATAGACCAAACTTTCAGATATATGATACTCTGGAGGCCATTCTCATTCACACCATCATACAGCACTGAATATATATTATCACCTAAATGTCCATAGCTTCTCAAATGGATATAGACCCTATCATCCTCCAATATGTCTTGTATTTCACCAGGTTCATTAATTTATAGTATTTCTGCAAGCTTGTAGTTGCCTAATTCATGATCCAAACAATCTTCCAGGAATTTAGAGTTTTAGTTGATGGCATATATTCTATTTCGTACTCCTGATTTGGCTACTATCCTCTTATTTGTGCTGTATACATATGGAAAAACAACACACACATTTGTAATACACATATCAAGAGAAAAGCCACAGTATCATTGAAACAACTGATTCAAAACTTTGGTTGATACCATAGTCGATGGATCTAAGCAAATAGATTAGTATTATCAACAACACGGAAACTCTGAAGTTAGGTAGATTTTTAAATAGGCACAAGGATGAAGCAAAATAATAAAAGGTACAGAATACTAGTGTTTTCTGTATTGGAATTCTGTACCGGAGGTAGCTTACTTGAATGATTAGCTGTCATAGTTTTGTTTTGTTTTGTTTGTTTGTTTTAGTCAGTTTATCACAAACTAGAATCATTTGGGAATCAGGATCCTCAATTGAGAAAATGTGCAAAACAAATGGTCTGTGCTCAAACTTGTGAGTATTTTCTTAATTAATAATTAATGTGGGAAGGCTCAAATCACTAGTTGTGCCATCTCTGGTACTCCAGGGTTTTACAAGAAAGTAGGGTAAAGAAGCTACAGAAAACAAGGCATTCTTCCACAACATCATTTCTTGTCTTGCTTGAGTCCCTGCTCTCACTTTCCTCAGTTATGGGCCTGAAGTGTAAGATGAAAAAAAGAAACAGGAAGGTAAAGAAAAACCCTTTCCTTCCAAAGTTGCTTTTGGTCATGGTGTTTTCTCACAGCAAAAGAAACCCTAAGGAAGACATTAGCCTTTCCCGTGTTTTTTTTTTTTTTTCGTACTTCTTCTGAGTTTAAACTTCTAAACTCATTCCAAAAGTCTATAATGGTAGGCATCTGATGGAATTGTATTTTGTAATGATCCTTTTCTACTGGACTTACAATTAATCACAGGACTTGTAAATGATTTTATTATTTATCTGAGAATCATTCACCTGATGGCTATGATATAGAAGTCATATTTCTAGTTAACTAGGGAATTTCACTTGGGAGAATACATTTTCATTTCTATTGAGTATCATGTCCAGCACAAGAAAAACATTTTAATTAAGTGATCAATAAACTTCCTTATCATAGTAGATTGTGTTTCAGATGATACCAAGGAGGAATGATAGGCAATCCACTATACATAAATGGTAACATAGAAACAGGAGGCTTTGTAATTCACAGTCAAAAATTTTTATTAAGCATGGCAAAAGAGGGTAAGTAGAAGAAAAGAAACAATAATGATATCAAAGATCGAGTACCAAATATGTGTAGATTGCATTTAAAAAGACATTTTCTTCCCAATAAAAAAAGAAAAATTTAAGTAAATATGTCATATGTTTCCCTTTAAAACGCCCCACTTATTCTGATTCATTTGTCTGGGTTGCTACATAGCAGGGTCCCAGTTGTGTTTTACATGATAGCATCTACTGTGCATACTGTAATGATTTTTGTTACTACAATATAAAGAAAATCAAATTGAATTAAGCAGAGATTCTGCTTATTATAGAAGTAGTAAATGGTGAGATAGCTGGTTTGAAATATAGATTTTGATTTCTGGTCCAATATTTTAGTTCAAATGGAGGTAGGCAGATAACAAGTATAAAATTTTCGGACACACACTAGGAAGTTTCAGATGAATTTAAACTTAACGTTATATTGGATAGATGAAATGAGATGAGGAGAGAAAAGAGAGAACATAATGATAATTTTATCTGTTGTATTCTGGCATTTACTAATGTTTATCCAAATTTAGAATGTTTGGGAGGATAGTTTATAACAGAGCCATGTAATGACTTTCAGCCATAAGGCAGGCACCTGACAAATTTCAGAATTTGCTAGGTTTTTGATCCATTTGCATGAAACTGGGTCAGTGGGATTTAGATATATATTTTTCTTATAATTATTGATGTTCCTAAATTATCTTTGATTTTTCTTTTCATAACTCAGCAAGGTCTAACTAAACATTGACATATAGCTCTGTGGCAGTGTTTGTCTATTGATAAAAGATTGTATTCTTAGAACTACATAACTGTTCAGATTGATGAATTTTCTGAAATGAATAAAACCAATATAAGACAAACTGAACTGAATGATATACTATCTAAATTTCTTTTTCATTTTTTATTGTTTGTGCACTTTTATGTTTTTCTTATATACTTCAGTTTCTCTTTTTGTGTTTTGGTGAGGTTTTTCTGTGTGGTTTTGTTTGTGTTTATTATTTGTATGTTTTTGTTTTTTAAGAGAGAAATAACATAAATTTGGGTGACTGGGGAGTTAAAGTTCTTGGAAAAATTAAGGGAATGAAAAATCATGATCAAAATATATTGTATAAAAATACAATAAGAAAGCCATTCAAAAGTATTTTAATTCTATCTCTAAAGAAATTAAGGATACTGATTTCAGAAACTATTGCAATTGTTGGTGTTGGTGATGATGGTAGTAGTGTATGTATGTGGGTGTGTGTTTACAGTGTTATGTTAGATAAAATACGATGCTTTTGATTTTTGTTTTAGCTTACTTGGGTAGTTTGGTTTTAGTTTGCCTGGTATCTGAGAATGAAAAAAAATTAGTGATTTGAAAGTCCTTGTGTTTGTCAGTATTTTTATGGTATTGGAGAATTGTCTGTATTCTGCCAATCATGTTTTAAATAAATGCTCACATGATTTGACATTTAAATTCTGATTTATCTTACTTGACACATATTAAAGCATATACTGTCACATATAACTGGGGAACTTTTATTATCTTTTGAAAGATAAAATAAATCTCATTAAGTAAGACAGGGCAGAAAACATTACATAAAAGTGCAGGAAAGAAAAGCTCAATGTGCATGTTCATAGCATTTGCACACTGACTGAACTATAAAATATATTTTTTACAATATGAAAAAGTTTAAAGATATTTCAGCCTACATTCATGTCAAAACAATCTCTGGTAATTATGATGTGAAAAATGTGTAAAATCAAATACTATGATAGACATGATTGGCTACTACAGAAAATTAAAGAGTTGTGTGTGTTCTTTTTTTATTTGTTCTTCAGTAGATAAAAGAAAACTCCCAAAGTTTCAACAAAATTATGTAGAAGTTAATTGCACACATCATCTTATTTAATGGCACCCAACTATGAATTAAGACTTATAAAAACCTTAGGGATTTTAAAACCTCTTCTAATGTCACTGAAAAGGTAAAAGACAAAAACAGAGATCAAATAAGAATACTGTGGTATCATGTCACATGATATTTCCTTTAGATTGTCAATGAATGGTGTTCAAATGCACAAAGCTTTCATATTTACACAGAATAAAATCATGCATGAGAAGGATGAATCATTAGAGCTCTCAGTTACAGCATTTTGTAGTGCCAATACATGGTTTTCTTTGTTTAGTCAGAGGAACAAAATAAATTAGCATATTCATTCAACTTGTGTATGTTACTCGTGATCAAAGCCAAAAGCTCACATAGGCTAACCAAAGGCTCTATGACTGAGATATACCTCAGCTCTCATACAATTTAGGGAGCAGTAAGCGACACAATACCTAAGTCTCAAATTCAGTTTGTCAGGGAATAAATAACACTTTGATGCACCTGATATTAGTGAACAAAGAAAAAAGGAGATGAAAGTTTAACTATTTTGAGTAAGATAACGAATGGCTAAAGAAGCTTAATTTCATAAAATATATGTTAATAAGGTGCTTCAATAGCTTATTGCATTTGTAAATACAATCTTCATTGAACCCTATGTAATATTGTTTACAAAGAATAATTTTATATTGATGCCCATTTAATTGACTCATTTGAGTGTTAATAAGGGGGAATCAATTATATTACTACTATTTTGCTATCTGCAAATCGAGTTAATTCACTGAGACTCAGTGCAGGCCATCCAAGAGATAGCAGATATTAAATCACTCATGTCATCTTGAGATGTTGTTAACTCTAAATATATTTCAGAGACATATGTAAAAGTAGCCCACATGTTTCTTTTATATATATATATATATATATATATATATATATATATATATATATATATATATATATATTATATCCATGTGGTTCAAGTACAATTACACACACAATCAAGGAATAAGCACAAAAAAATTCATTCATGTTTAGGACAATATGACATAGGATCTAATATTTGCACTTTGCTTTAATTCATATGTTCTCATTTCTTGAGATATTTTCTGAAAGTACTACTATAACATTTAGTTGTATCAGCTACACTTCTATTTATAGGAGCTACTAATAAAGAAATAGAAAACTACAGGACTTTCCTTGGCAATAGTCCAGGTTTTTCAACTGTCTGCACAGTGAATAAAATTTATGCAAATAAACGGCTGGTGAATTAGGTCTGCGTTGAATATAACATTATATTTATCTATGATTTTCCTTTTTCCTCTTTGAGGGGCTACCACCCAGCTTCCAAATAAATACAAAGAGACTTATTCTTTCTTATGAATGCCCAGCATTAGCTTGGCTTATTTCTAGCCAACTTTTCTTAACATACATTATTTTGTATACCTTCTGACTCTGACTTTTATCTTTCTATATCCTCTATATCCTTCTTTATAGCATACTCCATGGCTTGCTGTGTAACTGGGTAACAGATCCGTAATGTACACCTCTCCTCCTTTTCTCTCTCTTCAGTCTTCTCTTTTTCTCCTTCTATTTATTCATACAACCTGGTAGCCCCACCTATTCCTTTCCTGCCTAGCTATTGGCCATTAAGCTCTTTATTCAACCAATCAGTTGTTTTAGACAGGCAAAGTAACACATCTTCACAGAGTTAAATAAATATGGCATAAAAGAATGTAACACATCTTTGCATTATTAAACAAATGTTCCACCTACAACAAATATTTTACCAGTTATATCCCAGAATTTAATATCTATCTCCATATATCCTAAAATACAATTGGGATATAGATGAAAACAAACTAGATTTATTGGTAGAAGAGCACACTGAAATTAAAGATTAAAATTTACTCTCTAAATAACTTTCAAAGTTAGTCTTCAGTTTGTTCAACTAAAGACTATAGGCAATAATTCCCTATCACATTATTTTATAATAGTAATTTGAGATTAAATGAGATAAAATTAAAAATACATGATCATTTTATTCACAAAAATAATAATTTCATTTGAATGAACCTATTAGTAATATTTACCTATTTATTGAATCCTTCTTTGTTATGGGCACTTTTTATATTTTATATGTGACAGATTACAGTGATGACATGAATACTTAATTTTTCCCTTTATCTGCACTATTTTTAGTGTACATTTTGAAATTCTTTCCATCAGATTTAACTTGTTCCTTTGGTCTTGGCTTGACAATATAATTTACTTGCCAAGTGGGTTATTTGGATGCCTAAGCAAACAGAGCCTTAGAATGAGCATTGCAATAGGGACTTTATTCTCTTCTACCATGATTTAAGCAGAGAATTAAATGCATGAAAAAATTGATTCAAGGACACTAAGTCAACCTACTCCTGGCCATCTTACGTCTACAGACTTCAACACTTCCAGACTTGCACAGCAAGCTTCTCCCCAATATCTAGCTACTATCTTTAAATTTACAGTTGTAAACATGTGTTTATTTTCGTAATCATATTACAAAAGCAATAATCAGCAGAAAAAAATGTTATCTCTACTCATTCACACCATATCTCTGTTGGCACTGTTATCTGCACTGGACAGAGGAAGACACAGAGACAAAGAAAAGTTCAGTGAATTTTTCCATGGTCATATTACCAGACAGTAAATAACAGAGGTCATTGAAAATGAGAAAGCCTAATTCCAGAGGCATTATTCTACCCAGTACACTGACTAATTTTGTTCTTGTGGAGATGAAATGAGTTTGTTGTTTAAGTGCTTTGTCAATGTTAAAGTACACTACAAATATAAAGCATTTTTATGAGACTGTGATTCCTTTTCAGGGATCCTATAAAATTCCATGTAATTATTTTCTATGTGTCACATTAAAAGAAACCCAAAACAAGTGTTAGATGATTTAAAATATATATGTCAGCTATATAAAGAAAAGCGATAAATGTTAAAATTCAACATGCCACCTTCCTTCTGAATCTGTGACAAAATGCTCCTATTTGTTAGGAAACTACCAAGGAAACAGGGAAACAAAGCTATGGTTTTCTTGGCAAAGTCATTAAAATAAATACATTTGTAGTAAATGTAATTTCTAACAGATCATATGGACAAAAAAACCTGAAGGGGAAATAGAAGCATTAATATGATATTTCTTAATTTTGTAAAGTGTTACGCATTGAACCAAAATAACCTCTGGGAATGCCAGTGAAACAGAACATTTATTCCTGAGCTTCAGGCAGCGTGCATACATAAATAGTGCAAAAGGAAGTTGATTATGCCTTAAGATTCAATAAACATACACAGTAAAATTATGAAAATCCTAATAGGTGTTACGTTTATATGTTATGGCTTTATTTATATGGAATAGTCTCTGTGCCCATAGATTTTTTTTTTAAATTCTCTTTGATTTTTCATTTTTTCACTTACTGAAACATCTGGAGGGGACTTTTTTCTTGAAAGAATTAACAGTAGTAGTGAAATAAAAAATGATTAGTTTTCCTATATTGAAAAGCATGGGCTAAGTTGATCAGGGCATGCCATGCCAGGCAAATGAACTTAACTTGGAAGCCTTCAGGGTGTATTGTTCCTTTCTTTAAAATCAAACACAATAATTATGCTTTTATAAAAATGTGTCTAAAAGAGAGAGGGAGACAAAGGAAAATAATGCAATTAAAAGACAAAAACAAAATAGAGATGCCCACATAACCCCAAATGTAATTTGACAAAATAAGAAAAATCTGCCTTGGAAAACAGAGTTGAGATTTAAATAATAAAATTGTTGGTGTCTATTTAATGTATTCTTGTGTCAGTTTTTTGCATATTAATCATTTAATAATTGTCATTTATCAGTCTCTTTCTTCACATATAAAGAATTTCAGAAGAAATGGAGCATTCAAATAAGCTCATTTGTAGGGTCTTTATATTATTTAGTATTCAGCTTTAAGCAAAACTATTCACTCAGTCATTTATTCACATCTTTTTCTACTCCCCCAATTGTACATTTTCTACTTTTGTGTTGTGTTTTCCTGTTTTAATTCTACTTGACTTATTCTTTGAAAATTTCATACATGTATACAGATTATTTTGGTCATATCAATCCCTGTACTGCCTCAAACTACTCCCATACCTACCAATATACTATTTTTTATTACCAAAGATTATTGAGTCTGTTCACTGACACCTAAATATGCATGGGTATAGATCAGTCCAATGGAGTGTGGCAAACATTGAGCGATCACCACCTTGAAGAAAATAGACTAGCCTTCCTAAGCAGCTATCAACTCCCAGTAGCAGTGAACTGGGAGAGGGGCTAAATGATCCCCATCCTTATCCATACTGTAATTTTGAGTAGAATAATCTTGTTTTGGGATTTCATGAGTAAAATGTGCAGTTATTTCAAGAAGATACTATTTTTTCAGCAGTCCTCCTGACCTCTACCTATAATAAATTGTCTGCCTCCTTTGCCTTGGAGTTCCCTAAGCCTTGGAGAGAAGTTGACATTGGTGTTTTATTTGGGGATGAACACTTCATATAGCTTATTCTCTCTGCATGTTGACAATTTATGAATCTTTTTGTTAACATCTGTGCACTGCAATAAAAATATTCTCATATGAGGTGTGAGAGCTATACAATTGATGGCATAAAATACGTACTTAGAAGGCATTTTGATTGCTATACCTATTTAGGATATAACAATAATACTGAATTTTCCCTGGCCTCAGGTTCTTGGCCACGTTTACAATAACAACTTATGAGTTCCCTCCCATGGAGTGAAGCTTATATTCCATCAGAAAGCTGTTTATTACAATATAACATTCATGACACTGTTGTATTGATGTGTATACCTGTGCAGGCCAAATGTTCTTATAGCTGCCATAGTTAACAACTAGATAAAACTATTGATGTTTTTTCTTCTCACACAAGAGCTGACAGCATAATCTGGTATTATGAAATCTAGCCAGCAGAGAAGAAACTTTTCTTCCTAAAACTTTTCTTGCTATATATCATAATATGCTATAATATTAATAACAGTAAAATTATCAAATTTATTTTTTAAAAATTTAAGTCAGTCCACAATATAAGGAGGGATTATTGTAACTATGCTATCATCCTAGATTGAGTTAGATCCACCTCGAACAGCAGCTTGCCAAGTGCAAACAGCACCGGATGGTTCCACAGAGCCTAGGCAGTGGTGAGGCGACCATCTACTCCAGGACGTGGCCAGCATCCCAGTTTTATCAAGAACCCCCCAAAATTCTGATGCCTCAAGTCAGCAGGAAGCCATTTCGAGAACTAGGCACCCTCGTCCTGCCTCACCTCCTACCTCATTCTAACTCCTCACCTTTTATATAATACATAAAAGAAAGGAATATGGGAGGCAGAGGCAGGTGGATCTCTGTGAGTTCGAGGCCAGCCTGGTCTACAAGAGCTAGTTCCAGGACAGGAACCAAAAAAAGCTACGGAGAAACCCTGTCTCGAAAATCAAAAAAAAAAAAAAAAAAAAAAAGAAAGAAAGAAAGAAAAGAAAAGAAAGGAATGACCATGACCGATCAACTGTCACCTGCCAGAATGTGCTGTCAGGTAAATACCGAGCCATTCCCAGGGTCTTATGTCCACGCATGCATTGTCAGTATTCAGGCAAATACTTAGTCAGCCCTAAGAACTTACAAGAGTACATCACTATGTAAACTATGCTCATGCGCTGCCTGGCTTGTAGGCCTCTGTACCTGTACGCATGTGCTAAAAGTCTTTAAAAGGCAAACCACTCAATTCCCTCCTCTCTCTTTCCACTTCCCTTTTTGAGCCAGGTTTCAACAACCCTCTCTCTTCACCCCCTATCAATAAACTTCCACGTGAGTTTGTCACACATTGTGATTCATTCTCACTGCCACTAAACTATAACAATAAGATCCATGTAGTCAGAGATTACATCTGTATCAACTCTACCACAAATACAGATTTGTTGTTCAATGTTATAGAAATAATAAAATGGAACTTATTGTGAATTTTAAAAGAAAAGTATGCAAAACACATCTAAAACACAATAATGTCTGAAAATCAGTGTGTATGTGTTTCTGTGTGGTGTGTACATGTGTACATGTGCTTGCATGCATCTGCTTGAATCCAAAGAGAAAATTTAATATCTGGGACACAGGAGCAAGGACAACTGGTAGGTTTTTCATCGATATGAAAATATTTTGGCCTTACTAGGATGTGGTATTATGGGTGAGTACTTGGGAGATTAGGAGAAACCTATCTACAATGTTTGCTCCAATAGATTGAATTCTTGGACTTAACAGGTAATAAAAGAAGTATCTGGACCATGTAAGGAACGGCCCAGGCATAGCTAGGTGCATGGGCCATTTGATGCATTATTGCCAATTTCAAAGGAATCATTTTTGGGTCGGATTTGGAAGTAAAGAGGATATTTCTGTTCAGTAATGAATGGAGGATTACTGACTTGCTTACCTTTTCCCATGATAAAAGATGACTTATTTCATTTTAGCAACACTTCAAAAAATAGAAATAGCTCTTTTAAATGAGTAAAGTGAGAATGAAGTTGGGAATCGGCTATTTTTTTTTATAAATAGACAGTGGCAGAGGGCACCCCGTGGAAAGGGTGAATTCTAGCTTTTTGATTGCTTTCACTATCCATGTGTTTGCATTTTCTGAACTGTAAAGAATGAAGAAAATCTTGAAAAAACGTATGTTTAAGACTTCAATTTTGTTTGTTTGTTTTTGAGACAAGGTTTCTCTGTAGATTTGGTGCCTGTCCTGGAACTAGCTATTGTAGACCAGGCTGGCCTCAAACTCACAAGATCAATCTGCCTCAGCCTCCCTAGTACTGGGATTAAAGGTGGGCACCACCACCACCTGGCTAAGGCTTCAATTTTATTCATGCAACATTTAAATCTAGTGTGTAAAATACAGCACTCATAAATTCCTTGTGCTAAGTTTAGTGTTTAGAATCATTTTCCTGAAGAAAGTATCAGGAATGCAAAAGTTATGCTGTTCTGAATTTTTAGATACAAGTAAGTATGACAAATAACAAAGTATGTGTTTTCCCTTGACCCAGGAAATAAGACAATTGCCAGGTATTTGAAGAAAAAGATTGGGCTTGCTGCTCAGCCATAGGAAAAGAATGTGTAAACATATTGAAGAATCTACTGAATGCTGAGAAATTTAAATGAGAACATTATACTATTTATTAGTATCAATTACTTTAAGAAAATGGAACCCTACCATGTCACTAAAATCTTGATTAATTAAGTCAAGAGGGATCCATCTTGTAGTCACAGGATTAGTCAGAACAATTCTTTTTTATATTCTGAATATTTGTATCTCCTGTGCATAGCATGAAGACGCTTACTCCATACAGAAATTGGGGATTTTATATTATACAGCCAAACTTTCTGATACCTAACTTAAAGCCACCTGCAGTCAACATTAAAAAAAAAGATATTGATTGAAACTCATTTCAATCAATGTAATTTAATCCTTTTAATTATTTAGTAGGGAAAAATACTTTACAAAGTAGGTGCCTTCCTCAGTCTCTGAATGAAAGCTATGAAGATAAATAATTGGGCTGTCTAATATTTTGAGACTTACCAAGTAAACTGTCAGAGTACATCATTTAAACATTTACTTTCAAGAATAAACTGTCCATTTCCTTAAGGATGTTTATGTCATAGGTATATTTTAGATTGAAATGCGTAATGCACATGTACATATTTTAAAAATAAGGTATTCTTTAGAGAAATCCAATGCACAACATGGTGTAGAAGTTCCTTTTGTTTGTGTATTGCTTTCATTGGTTAATGAATAAAGACACTCCTTTGGCCTAGCTGACAGGGCATAATGTAGGTAGGCAGAGAAAACAGAACTGAATGAGGGGAGGAAGAAGGGTGGAATGAGAGAAGCCATGGATCCACTGCCTGAGATGAATGCTGGATAGAATCTTTTCCCATAAGCCACTGCCACATGTCGATATACAGATTAATAGAAATGGGTTAAATCAAAATGTGAGAGTTAGCCAATAAGAGGCTAGAGATAATGGGCCAAGCAGTGATTTAATTAATACAATTTCTGTTTGGTTATTTCGGGGCTAAGCAAGGCAGGTGGCCAAGCTGAACAAGCGGGCCCTCCTCCATGCAACACAAGCAAATATGAGAAATGTTTTTCTCTATATACTTATGTAACCCCAGGCTGAGATGGGAATACACATATGCCAAAGTTTAGGTCCTTGCAATGGGTCCAGTTTCTTGGATTTGTAAACAATTGATTTTTATGTGCGTTGGTACTATGTAAACAGAAAGACAATTTAGCGGTTGGGTTGTATATTTAAAGTAAGCATGCAGCTCCTTCTCTAAGGTGGAGGGACAAGTTATTTTTTCATAATAGATAATACCAAGTGTGATAGCACATGTTTGATTCTAGGTGGTTTCAAATCACCTGAACATCAGTAGCACTATTACAATATTCCTGTGAAGATAAAAGAAGCTTTTGTTGATTGAGATTATTATGCACCCTAGGATCAGAAGGAAAATGTGTTAAGAAATGCCAACATATTTTGCAATTCCTTTTTGGAATCTTAACATAACTTGAATATGGATCCTTTCATTAAAAGAATCTTTGTCAAGGTTCTCCTTTGCTTAACTAGACTTAGTTGAACAAAATTAAATTTTATTGTAAGGATAAGTGTTTTTCATGGAAAGTAAGATAGATATTTCATGGAAAGTAAGATATTACTAATAACTGAGACTCTGTCTGGGTTCCACATGGTTTTCACTTTTTTTGTGTAGTTATTTCACGCCTTCATTTTCTGTTTTGTTTTACTTGGATCTCACTCAGCACACACCCCAGAACACATATTCTATGCCTTTTTATTAGTAGCTACACGCAGAGACCAATTTCAAATTAATGGGCACGAGAAATGGGATGGAAGTAGCTAAAGGCAGGAAGTGTCTCAGTTATAAACATCTCTGAAGGGTACAGCAGCATGTGGTGCAAATATGGCTGACTGCCAAGTCTTCTATTGTTCACAGAGAAATCAATATAGGAGGATCATAAGTTCCAAAAGTAATCAATGACATCAAAAATTTTGAATTGTGCTCCTTATATGTACACAGCCTTTCAGCATGCAGTTATGAGTAAATGACAATACCTGGAAGAGCCAATTTGTTGATAACTTTCCCTGTAGGTCATTTCCCACAACCTTTACTTTTGACTTCAACATTGTATTTTTGCAGATTGCAAACAATTTACAAAATGTTCAAATTCCAAAATGGATATAGTGAACTTATTCTAAGTACTTAAGTGTGTGGAATGTGTATATAAATAATCTTGTGAATCAAAACTTGGCTAGCTTTATCCAAAGTTTATTACATTTGTTTTCCTCATCTAAACATCATAAAAGTCAGTCAGTATTAAGTGAAGCTAAACAGTGCTTTAGGTTTGAAGAGGTGGGTAACTTAATTGTTTGTTGCATCATCTTAACTGGTATATTTCTGGTTTAAAGAGGTCATGCAATCATTGGCAGTAGCTTACTAGAGTTTGAGTCATAATGTATTTTCCTAAAGCTGAAATGCCTCACTAAATTTGTCCTGATATTCATTGACTTTCAGAGATGGCTAAGAAAATATTCCACATAAGCCTGACAAGTGAGGGAAAGTAACTTAAAGAATTCCACATTGTGAAAGTTTACTAGAAAAATGTGTACAAAAGATAGAGGTTTATTTATTGAATTCCGAGCAGTAGATTTTTTCCAAAGTTCTTTACCATAAGGAAACATTTAAGAATACCTTGTTTTCATTTAGAGAATTTAACTGGAAACTACATATGAACTATTTCTCCATAAGGATTTCTACATCATGTCATATTTATGCCAGATAATGTTCCAATAGTCAAAAGAAGCTTGGAATCAAATAAGAAACATATTTATAAAGACTATGTACTAAAACTTTTATAACAACTTGATTTCTTTTTTATATACTATATACCTCAAATCAATACAACCATAATAACTAAATAATATGTAAGAGCAATAATCACCTAGGCATTGATAACTGGAAAGCCTATCTTTTATGCTACAAGTTGGCAAATTACCCCAGAGTACAAGCAAAAAGGAGCTTACTCTACAAAAATGGTTTGCAAGCCTGCGTGGGAAATGTACTAGTCTTAGCTGTCTTTGCAGTTACCACGAAGTTATCAAAACCAGCAAGGATAATTCTTCTATTTCATTTAATCTTAACAATTAAGCTCCCATTCCTAACAGTCTTAAGACAAATGATCAGGTTTTAAACATTTTTTTTAAATTTTAATTCTGACCTATCTTTTTATTTAAAATTAAATAATTCTATGAATAATTGATATTTCTTATAATAAATTCAAAGCAATCTGAAAATAAAAGAATGAACCAGCATCTTATACATGAAATGTTTTACTTTTGCCTCTGTGTATAGTTGTGTCTCATAAATAGGATAATACTAATTGATGCATTTTCATTCATCTAAAACTCAAACACACAGACACACATACACGCAAACACTCTCTCTCTCTCTCTCTCTCTCTCTCTCTCTCTCTCTCTCTCTCTCTCTCTCTCTTCATTAATGCTTGACATATGTAGATTGAAGTATTCCAGGTTTCCAGTGGTTTGATGACATGGTTTTCCAGTGCTTGTTCCAAGCTTCTTTTATAGCCATTCTATGAAGCCATTCAACTTGGAAATAATTCCCTGCCAAAACTGAGTTTCTCTGGTGAACCACTCAAAACAGCCTTAGTTTCACAAAGAAGACTATTCTTTGTGTGTTGTTAATCTTGGCTTAGAAACACTACATATTATCCTTTCCACTTGAACAGTTCAGCTACTGTTCTCTTAACTAAACTTTGGAACCCTTGGACCTACTTCTGGAATATAAATGTGAGTCACCTAGTTTGTTACAATGAAAATAGATATTTTCCAAGTGTGTGTACATACTCTAATTTTAGATGGATGTGGGTGTGACTTACACTCTAGATTGGACACCGTCTTTGCCTAGGGTTAAATTTACTTATAGTTAAACAATACTCAACTTGCTCACATTAGAAAATTGATATCATTTCATTATGCTGAGTTTGGATATTAAGTCTGTCATTTGAGTTTAGATTGCTACAAAAATGTCCCATAACTTGACAAAGGATTTAAATCATTCAAATAAATTAGGCTCCCTGTGAAAATATGTCTAAGTCCCAAATTCTAATTTTATTTAAAGTTTCAATTTTTATCAGATGACATTGCATTTCTGAAACTATATTAACAGTAAGTCCTAACATGAAAATTTGATAATGTATTAAGGGACTTTTCAGGAAATGCAATTTTGCTATCATCTTATTTTCTAAACAAAAGGACTGAAACTATAGAAATGGAACATTGTTGAAGTAATACAGGCTTGACAATTAAGCTAACTGCTCATGCTACCTGACCATTATGAAAAAATAAATTAAAATTTCTTTCTTGTTTTATGTTTACAATAAAACCTCTGAAGTTAAAGGATTTTTCTTGTCACATCCGATGAATCTGTTTCCATGTCTGCAAATTCAGAGAAACTAGGTCATGCATAATTACTAGGCAAGACATGTTTATAAAGATGATTTTCTCATGAGAATTTTCTATGAAATTGGTAAGTATTCATAATGAAAATGTAATACAGTGAACAAGTGATGTTATTATCACTAAAAAGGAAAACCATTCAAACAGAAAAACTGAGAAAAAGATAAAATTTATTAAATATGTGTATTTTAGTTTGTGATATTATACTTTACATTAGCTCTCTCAGCGGAAAAACTAAAATTCTTCAAATTTGATGATTCATGAGTCTTGAAAAATAGTCTTTGTGACAAATACATTTATATTCCAACTAGCATTTTGAAGAAAGTTTGCTCAACTGAATGATTCTACTTTTATCTTCTGGTAAATTTTCTGTTAAGCATACAATTGAATTTACCTAATGTATAGTTGAAATTGCTTTCTAAGCATACTATTCATACACGCAAAATGTTTCTGGTAGATTGATGGAGGAAGGTCATTGGTTAAATAAAAAGAAGCTGCTTGGCTCTCATTGGTTAGGAGATAGGTGGGAGGAGTAAACAGAACAAAACGCTGGGAGGAAGAGGAAGTGAGGGCAGACTCCTCAGCTCTCCTCTCCGGAGCAGACACCTCAGAGAGAGACGTCATGCTCCCCACTCCAGGGAAGATGCACGCTATGAAGCTCTGACCCAGGATGGACTTAGGCTAGAATCTTCCCGGTAAGACCGGTGCTATACAGATGATAAGAAATGGGCTAGTCCAGGTGGGAGAGTTAGCCTAGAAGATGCTAGATAGGAATGGGCCAAAGCAGTGTTTAAAAGAATACAGTGTCTGTGTAATTATTTCGGGGCATAAGCTAGCCGGGCAGGTGGCTGGGGTTTTGGGGACGTAGCCCCGCTGCCGCTCCTTATTACTACAGTAGATTCTTATCTTTAACTTTTTCATAAGATATGTAGAAGCTTATTTACCAGTCCACACTGAATATAGAGTGTGCCTCTTTAAAAGAGGATTTCAAAAATACATTTTAACACAACCTGCAAACACCGCAACCTACACAAATCCTCACAAACTATCTGTACATTTTAATAGAACAATTTTAAAACAAGAAGACAATATTTCTTGATGTTATCACTGATTCTCCATGTGACTCACTTGGGGAAGACAGGAAGGATCATAGAGGAGAATTTATGTAAAAAAATTCAAAATAGTTTTGAAGCTGAGAGTGTAACTTGGTGGTAGCATGCTTGCCTAGCATGTGTAGGGGCCTCAGGATCTATCCATAGCACAGTACAAAAGGAAACACACATGCAAAGAACAGCAAAAATAAACACGCGCGCGCACACACACACACACACACACACACACACACACACACATACCATCATATAAAAAAGTTTTAGATAGCCCATTAGGAAGAGGTGGTGAGACATAATATAGGAAAATTAAATGTGAAGATACAGTCACAGTGATGTCTTTGTAAAAAAAATGTCACCGTGAAAACATTTGCTTTGTACAACAAAGACATGTCAATGGTTTGAGAACAAAACTGTAAGTGTGTCACATTATGGTAAGTGTTCTATATATTTTAAAGTAGAAAATGAACTGAAGATATGCAATTTAGAAATTTTGTCTAAAGGGTTTACACAGAAGAAAAGATATAGAATGAAGCATTATCAGTGAATCCACTTTTATTTTTATTTCCTTCACATAGATAATTTCAGGTCAACTACAAAAATCATGAAGAACTGATCATGGGACTGCACACACAAGAATCACTGGAATGAAATAACGGTTTCACAAGATGACTGTTAAGAAAAAAAAAAAGAACCAGAATACCATAAATTCATATTTATGTAGTAATCATGTCAGATATTTAAAAATAATAAATACAGAATAGTAAGAGAGAAACTAATATCAGAAACAGTATGGAATACATTTTATTTCCTTTAAGACAGATGAAATTTCTAGGCACAGTTTTAGGCATTAAGGAGGACACAGAGGCATAGGTTAGTGTGCGCTGCTCTGTACAAAAATACAGTCTGAATAAATTACATTGCTAGCCATACAATTAGACAATCACTTACCAGTCAGTTCACTGCATGTTTAATAATATACAGGTACATGCTAATCCATATATAACATTTTTATTTCAAACACATAAGTCTCTCTATATTTGTCTTTAAAATTTACATGTTTACCTTACAAAAAGCTAAATACTTGTGCAAGAAATCTGAATAACTAGCCCTGCTGAGTACTTTTATGATATCTCTCTATGTATATTATCTCTCTAAGATAAACCATGGGTTCATGATTAACAATTCTGCTTAAGAAAATACCAAACAAACCTAAAGCTACAAAGACATGAGGCTAGTATAGCTTAAATAGACACTTGTATTTATTCTGATAGACACAATACTGCTTTGGATGAGGAACAACAATTTTCCGCTAAGTTTTGTTAGCAATGTAAAAGTTCCAAATATTAGTGGTGGTAAAAATACGATATAGGGTTCATTACAATTACAGAAGGAATCTACTTCTCAATAGACTACAAATATGTGTGCTTCAACCTGTAACATAGTCTGTCACCTTTTGGATTGTCAGGTGGACAGAGAATGACACTCTAGATATGATACTGGTCCACCTGCACACTGTAGCCTCCAACAAGCCTCATTGATGCCAGGACCACAGCACTGATCTTCCATAATTCAAGAATAAGGAGATCATCTCACAAGAGACTCTGAGCAGTAACTGAAATCCCTATCCAAATATCACATTCCTCATTCTGTTCTGACAATATGCAAAGAACTTTATAAGAGAGTCCACACCAGATTTTATGATTTTAAGAAAGCTATCTCAAAATATTCTACAATACTAATACTCTTCTGGAGATTTTCCATTCAGTTTCCTACAATTCTTGATAAAATTATATACTTTCATAAAGTTTTACCTGTAAGATATATTTAATAACTTTTGTTTATCACTACTAAAACCAGAATGAGTTATGTATTCATAATTACTTTGTGATTCCAAAGAAAATTCACAATTGGTTTTGGCATTTCAGTAAAATCCTTTGGGGGCAGGGAAATGTTTTTGGCAACCATTCTTAAGCTGAAAGCAGAAGTCTGCTTTGTGAGGTAAAACAAATAAAATTATTAAATACTCTTGACATGGTCCTGCTCTGATTGGATTATATTTTAGCAAATAGGTACATTTTAAAGTTTTTTCCCCAATGTTTCTTTCTTCAAGAGGGTCACATGAGAGCATACTTGTTTTAGTGTCTTCATTAACAAAAATAATCATTTATAACTTTAATATCAGAATTGTATATTTTATATAAAAATAGGTTTATACTTAAGCTATCCAGATTTGTATAATAAACAAAATGAACAAAGTTTGCAGTAGGAAATTAATTGCAAACTTTCTCCTATTGTTGATATTTCCTTCCCTTGGAACAGTCTGTGAATGATTTCCCTAACATAAATTCATCATACTTGTGTGCACAAATCAGTTAGCTCATCAGTTAACTTCAGAGGACCAGGTGACAACCAAATAAATTCAACTCACCTACTGAGACAGACATTTTATAACTCTATCACTATTGCTTTCTTTAAAATGAAGACATTTAAAATACTTGCAAAAATAGCAGCCTTGTATTTTAATGAATTTTACACAAAGTGATCATCCTAATTCCTACTTTCTTTTGAACTGCAGTGCTTATGAAACAATCATTAAATTTCAGATTAACAGCATTTCAATTTTGCTTCTTAGGCAATTATACTAACACTTTCCAGTGATTCAGTAGAGAACATAGAGCAAAGCTTTAAGGTATATGAACTTTTGAATGTTGATCTAAGCTTCTTAATGCACACAAAGTTAGTGTTCAAATGACTTCACTAGAGCAAGTATTGATTATATGCATGATAGGTATGTATGTGGAGGATTAATGAACAGCTTATTAACATTTATACTAATGGCGCACGGTCTAGAAAAATAAGCTTGTTACATATGCACAATTGTTTGCTGCAAATTTTGGTGAATAATTTAAAGGGTACAAAAGCAACTCATGTACATTTCTTTCTGATTGCCCCAGGGGAAAGCAGATACTCTCATTTTGCCTCATTTTAGAGGAGGCTGAGGCACAATTTCCTGTCTGCATAATTTAAAATGCATGTCTCCAAACTTTGGCCTCCTTACTGTGTAACTATAACTTGCCATTAAGAAGAACATGCTTAAACATAGAATTATCTGACTATCATATGATGCTCAAAACTGTTTTGCTTTTAAAATCTCACTCAAGCAAGTAACCAATAACCAATGTAGTCACTGTGCGTTATAAACAGGTGATAGGGGCTCCAACAGTAGACTCTTTGTCAGAACAAAGCAACTTTTAAATGTTGCTTATGCCAGATGCTCCCCTGCAGGCAATAAGAGACTATGGCAATTTTCATTGCATCTAGCTTCTCACAATGGTTGCTGTCATACAAACCCTTCACTTGTCAAGAAAAATGGCATGAGCATATTGGTAGTTTGCAGCATGTGCCTACATCTAATCAGCTCTCTTAATTTGTGCAGTTCTCTAAAATGGATATAAAAGCTGGTTATGATGTTGACAGCCAAAAGGGAAAGGATATTAAATCAACTGTGCAAACTGCTTAATGCTCCATGAGTGTTTTAGAAAATAGTGTTAAAAAAGATGATGACACAAATCGTTTTTGTTGGTCAGTTTCTCTCTTTGTGGTGTGTGTGTGTGTGTGTGTGTGTGTGTGTGCTGAGACTTGGTTTAGTAGTAGTCTTCATAGTTTTTAGGGTTCAGACAATAAAGGATGGCACCCCCAAATGAAAATATAGTTGCCCCCCAGGCCAGGCCATAGCCCCAGTTGAACTCGTGGTAAACTTTCAAGCTCACAGTCTCAATAAACTTGATTGGGTAAAGAACCAGGCTGCAGACCTGCAGAACAACTGAAAAAAGAAAAATCAAACAAAATTATGAAATTATTTAAAGCAAATAAAGCAGCATAGGCATATAAATATAAATTCATGAGCTAATTTTTAATAAAATAAGTATAAAGACCAAAAATTAAAGCATTAATAATTGTAAATGTCATCTTTTAAAATATCAACAACATTTTCTTTTATTCTTTTATATTTATTTATTTATTTACTTAATTTTTTTGTTCAGCTACTCTGACAATACTGTAGTAATTGTCCTGTTAATAACTGGTGAATTGTTATTAGCAATTAATGAAATTAATAAAACATAATAATTCATGAATATACAAAGTACTGATACTTGCTTTGCAAACACATGTACAATTATCACTAGGGACAGTCAGCGTCACTATACTAAACTGCTTCATACAAAATCCGTAAAGAGCTAGCAACAGTGGCATCAACGCAGACTTAAACCCTCACTATTTTTTATAGTTAAGGAACTGAAAAATTCAACATTTTTTAGTGATTATTCGTTGCAACAGAAATTTTAACCATACCTTTGTTCATAACCATCTGATTCAACCCAATGTTCCAGGAAGAATCATTGTGATGTTTTTGCTTCTATTTATCTAATTAGAAACTATTTTCATTCAACCTTTCCCTCTCACCAAGTCTACACTTCTCATCTTTAAAAGAGACTGAAAAGTCATCTTTGTCAGGAAGGTGTAACTAATTATACCCCTTATACTAGATCTTACACATATTTTCATAGATATTTCCCATTGGATTAAAAAAAAATTAAGTCAGTGAAGGAAAAAGGAATAATGATCCAGAAAAAACAAGGCCAAGAAGACTACTATAACAGAAACAAGACTTAAATATTAGTTTTTAGATAGCTCTTGATTCTAACTCAGGAATGAAGGAGAATTGTGATGAGTCATGTTTATTAAAATAAAACAAAACAATTAAACAGGAAGGGAAGGAAGGGGAAGGTTTATTTTAACTACCTAAAATTAAAGGGCCATATATCCTACGGGTATTATTATATGAAAGTCACTACACTGGATTACACAGAAGATGAAGTCACCCATTTAAAATTTATCCTTCCTTTTGGAATAACTACTACACAATTTCTATTTAATTTAAATTAATTTAATTAGAATGTATGGGGCAACATTTGCCATATTCGCCTACCTTGAATGCTTTAACACTCAAGAAAGGTGATTTTTCCTTAAAATCTAGGTAGAGATATACATAAAAGGGGCTTAAAAATAATTCAAACAGTCATGCTCATTCAGTTATACACTGGCCACATCAAATGGCAGAGCTATAGTTACAAAAAAACACAATATCCTAATGCTCAATGTATTTTTTTTCTGGACACTTGAAAAAAATAAAGATAGCCCTGACATATGAAACAATTTTTTTTAAAGTGATTACTCTTTAGGTCCTATTAAAAATACTCTAAATTCCAGAATTTTAGCAACACAAATATAACAGTTAAACATAACAAACTTTGTGTTGGTTGCATGATACGTATGTGTGTGTGTGTGTGTGTGTGTGTGTGTGTGTGTGTGTGTGTGTGTGTATATTATGCATATAGTTTTGATTTTTTTTTTTTTGGTTTTTGGTTTTTGAGACAGAGTTTTGCAGAAGCTTTGGAGCCTGTCCTGGAACTAGCTCTTGTAGACTTAGACCAGGCTGGCCTCAAACTCACAGAGATTTGCATGCCTCTGCCACCAGAGTGCTGGGATTAATGATATGTGCTACCACTGCCTAGCTAATTTTGATATTTTCTTAACCTTAAAAAGAACAAAAGGATTTCAGACTTTGAAATCCACCCTCACTTATTCTCAGCATCCAGAAAGCGTCACATTACCAATATGATCAACTCTCCTTGCAAGTCTACATGGCAATCATCTAGCTTTGGCATAAAACTGATAAAGAATCATATGGTTCCTCAAAATCCTAAGTTTCTTTAATTATGACCAGGATAGAAAAGACTATTTGAATTCATATAGAATTGCAAATGTGTTAGCCTTGTAGCTCAATGCTAATCTGGGCTTGCATCTGCTTGCTATTCTTCCACCTTACTACTGAGAGTAGATGAAAAGGAGATTCTCCTGACACTAAACACAGAAAGTACACTTTCTTTCTGGTTTAAAGTTTTAGATAATAGTTAAACCTCTGCCAATAGCAGAATTATATAACTTTACTTCATGTATTTCTAACCACGGTGCAATAGCAATTTAAAAAAAATGGTGGGCTCTTTGCATTAGTGAAAGAAAAGGAAATCTCTTGTAAATGTCATAAAACTAATGAAAAAATGACTGCCACCCATGAACAAGAGCAAATTTTAGTTACTGAGCAAGGTTTTCTCCCCCTTTTAAAGGCTTATCCTCTTAGATTTCTATATTCTCATCACTAAATCATGGCTGAAATATACAGGATATGATTAAAATAGAAAAATAAATTATAAAAATTAATCAATTTATCTGATAAATTAATCCATTCAATAAATATTTAAATGTATCTCAGTTATACAACTTAAGGCATTATTGCTAACAACAGAAACAAAGCTGCTGTTCTCATGTATAGGCAGTCCATCAGTAAATACATACCAAATAAAAATGTGGCGTGACTATGATTGCAGCCAGCACTGGAGAGACTGAAGCAAGAGAATCATTTACTAGAGTCCAGACTGGGCTAGACAGCAATGTTATGCCACAAAAACCACCAAGTCATCAATAAACCAATCAATATACCTTGAATATAATAGCAAGTATTACTAAGATCCAAGAAGGTCCAAAAAAGAGATGGTAGCTCATTTTTAGATTCACAAAGGAATCAGATTCTTCTGGGAAGGTGATAAGAGCATAGATGTGAACCCTGAATGGAGGTACAGGTCAACATAGCAGGAAGAAAAATGACCAAGGAACAGGCAGTGTTAAATTTCTGATGAGAAATGTGCCTATAGAATAAAGAAGATGCCAATGCTGTGGTCTTGGTTCAGCAAAGAGGGTAAAAATCAAACCAAATAAACAAACAAAATCCAATACAAAACCGTCATGCATCAGTTCCTGGTTAGGTCTCAACCTGGAAGACCACAGTTAAAGTTTTCGATTGCCTTCAAAGTGACAGTCAGCTGCTAATGAAGTTTGAGTAGAAAAATAATAACCAACTTGAATTAATTAAAAATAAACCAATCAGCCAGTTCCTAGAATAAGGTGTTAACCTAGGATGTTTTAAAGGTTCATTTCAATGTGTTTCATTCATCAAATTCTAAACCTCCAGGGTATAATGTAATGACATAATTTCCTGTTAGAGGGCAAGTTGGAATATGACTCCATTAAGAGTCCATTGGCAAACTCTCTTGAGCAAGCTTGCTTAGACTTCTTTTGTGTTGTAGCAAGAAGAAAAATTATCCTTCTAAATTGTGTTATTATTTCTGAAACCACCGATAAAATTGAATACAATAGAAATTTGTAAAAAAACATAAACCTACAATGGCCAATAAAGGTTGTTCTCCATTTATTACAATAACATAGTAAAAAAAAATGCCTCCTTGCTTCACAAAAATTTCTGAAAGGCGGAGACAAAGTTTGCAGCATAAGATAATGACATCATGCTATACCTTACTGCCAATCAACGGACTATAATATAAATAAATGGGACATTGTGGTATTCGGTGCCCTTCATCAGATACTGTACTTGGAAAGTTGTGAAACATTTCAGAATTTGAAGAATATTAGTAATTTAATTCCTTTAAAATTATCAATATAAAATTTTGTGGCAGACATACAAGAGGAACTTAAAGCTACTATTGTCTTTGTGAATTTTACTTTTGTGTTATCTTGTTGCTTAGATTTGAGATAAGGTCTCTCAATGTAGCAAGCATTAGTTGGTCTAGGACTCTATGGAGGCCAAATCTGTCTTGACTGTCTCCTCAGGAGAGAATGATCTTGAACTTCTGATCCACATACATTTGCCTCCAAAGTGCTCAGATTACAGACATGAAACATAGTATCTGGCTTCCAGCTTTAAACAGGTGTTTGTCAAATAAAAAATTATGTATGTCATATAGTACAAGTAGTTTGTGGTCTTTATGACATTTCAAACTTCTGACTTCCCTTAAGTATTATTCCTGAAACTGCATTCACAGGATAGAACTACATTACGATATAATATTATAATATTATAAATACAGGTGATAAATAAATTCAAAATCAGGACTTATTCTGCTCTCGTATTTTGGATGTAATAGCTAACCTATTAAGATGAGTTGGAAATCTTAGTCTTTTAAGTCAGAATGATGCTCTCAATTGAAACCCTGGCTCTCCAATACAGTAGTTAGAAAATTGGATATTTGTTGCCAATCATTTAAAGATTATTTCTTGAGTATCTGTGAGTTCCAGGAATAGAATAAAATGTTTTTTTTTCTTTTTTTTTAATTAAAAATTCCCGCCTCCTCCCCGCCTCCCTTTTCCCTCCCCCTCCCCCTCCCCCCAAACCCTACTCCCCTTCCCCTTCCTCTCCAGTACAAAAAGCAGTTAGGGTTCCCTGCCCTGTGGGCAGTCCAAGGTCCTCCCCTCTCCATCCAGGTCTAGGAAGGTGAGATCCAAACAGGCTAGGCTCCCATAAAGCCAGCACATGCAGTAGGATCAAAACCCAGTGCCATTGTCCTTGGCTTCTCAGCAGCCCTCATTGTCCACCATATTCAGAGAGTCCGGTTTTTTTTTAATTTATTTATTTATTTATTTATTTATTTATTTATTAAAGATTTCCGTCTCTTTCCCGGCAATGCGTTTTTGGTCCAACTGCATGTACTGGCTTTGTGGGAGCCTAGGCAGTTTGGCTGCTCACCTTACTAGAGAGTCCGTTTTTTTATAAGTTTAAGTGGTATATGTGTTTTGAATACAGGTACTGCCCATCTCAGCAAAAGAAAAAAGAAAGTTTCTTTTGAGAAAACTCATTCTCTATATGAACAGACACTGGCATTACTTGGTAACAAAATGCTTGTTGATATTTAGATAGGAAACCATTTTGTTAAGAAAAATTATTACTATTTCACAAATGCCAATACAAACAAAAAAAAAGAAATGCTATCAGATAAAGATTTGCATTTATAAAGTGAATGAAATAAACTGCAACAGGGAAGCCATCTGCTTCAATACATTTAGGTTAAATTATATAGATTTTCTAAGTTTTTCTTTCTTTTTTTTAGAGCATATTTCATTTATTTATTTATTTATTTATTTATTTATTAAGGATTTCTGCCTCCTCCCTGCCACCACCTCCAGGTTAATAATTGATTACTATGGGCAATGAGCACTCTTTCCAAAAATCAACCTAATGTAATGATATAATTCATTTCTGTGGTATTTTACAAATAAACAATATGTTTAGTCTTGTTTATATGAAAAGTCAACATTAAACTAATGGTTATTTCAAAGCAAGTTTCCATAATCAATGCCAAAAAGAAAAGAACATAATTAAATCTGAGGACATGTACATTTTAAATTATAGCAATGAGTATAATGTTCATTCTAGGCCTCAGTGCATGGAGTAAAACTATATGTATCTTGCTATAGGGTTTCCTTTCATTTTTTTTATCATTCATTACTATGTGATAGTTAAAGCCAAATTAAAAACTTTATTCTGGCCAAACCTATTACCAATATATGTTTTATAATCAGTACTTATTTTCACCAATGTATTTATGTTTGGAAAAATATATTTTTAAGCAGAAAAAGGAAACTCTGAGTTGTTTTCAACAAACATCTAGATGGTGCCAGCAAGGGACTTCTTTACAGTTCACTTGCCATCATGCAGTGAATCAAAGGCTAAATGGAATATCTCTATGCCATCCTATAATAAGAAATGTCTACTATTCTCAAAGTGGCTTGTAAGAATTCTAGTTTTAAAACTTCTCATATCATGGGGGTACAGCTTATCAAAAAGAATTAAACTAATTATTCATTGTTATGTTCTTAAATCTTAGCTTCAAAGACAAACTCACACTTCGGTTAAAGCATCTTCATTTTTTTTTATTCTAAAACAGAGAAAATAAAAAATGATAAACCAATGAACCAAGAAATAAGTTAGAAAATATGTATATCAAAGTTGTTTTTTATTGGTACTGTAGCATTCCAAATTTAGGCTTTCATTAGACATGGCAGCAATAACATAATAATACTGTGGTATTATAAACATTTCCAAATATATTCTCTAGTAATGCTTTGTAGTCTGCTAAAATGTTTTGTGAAGATACTTTGACTAGTTTTATAGCCATTTTTAATACAATGTTTAGTCCATAAAAGACATCCCAGAAATAGCTAAATGGATGCGTGAGGAAGTCATGAATCAATGAACCACTTGTTTAAGATTCATTTTTTCTAGTCCCAGGTATACAGTCATTACTTGATCTTGGGTATGTCATTTAAGTAAATTAAACATATTTCTAGATTTCTGTTCAGCTTTGAATTTTCTTTTTTCTCTCTCCTCTCTCCTCTCTTCTCTCTCTCTCTCTCTCTCTCTCTCTCTCTCTCTCTCTCTCTCTCTCTCTCTCTCTCTCTTCTCTCTCTCTCTGTTTTTTTTTTTTGGTCTGTTTGAGACAAGGTTTCTTGTGTAGCTCTGGTTGTACTGGACCTCGCTCTATAGACCAGACTGGCCTCAAACTCAGCTATTTGCCTACCTGAGTTTGGGATTAAAGGCTTGTGCCACCACTGCCTGGTTTGGACTTCATGCCTACATTCTGATCAGTCTTGTTATAAAATGAACACAAGCAGCAGGGGGCAGTAGAACACTTTGGGCTTTGTAGTTTTAGCTCACACTACCTCTTAAATCCTAAGAAATTTGATCTATTCCAATTTTAAACAGCTTTTAAAACTCCATCTAACAGCATAAATGGTTCTGTCAGTATCTTCATTATTGACAGTCACAGGGGCTTATTTTTTAGACTTCAAATCAGATATGACTGACAGGGAAAATTGAAGATACCACAAGAATATTTCGGTTAAGAGTCAAAATGAGTAATATATTCAATGATATTCTTATAACTGAAAATCAAAACTCACATCATATAATGAACTGGGCTTGTAACAGTCCACAAAGCCCACCCACAACACATTTTTTAAAACACAGCTGTTGGTCTTTTGTTTACCATGTTTGATATTTCGATTTAAAATGCACTTCACAGAATAATAGCTGTCAAATTAATAGACATCCACTGCCCTCATATAATTAACTTCTTTGATGGTTCACATTAACTGACATGATTTTTCCATATTTTTCAAAACACATATGCTTTTAAGAATACACTTTTTGAAAATTCCCTTTCCTTGTTTCATGAGACTATTTTAATATATTGCCATTGTCCTAAGATCACAAAGGAGGCTAGAGGTCAGGGTAGGGGGAGAATGGATGCTTAAAATAAAAACAAAAGACAAAAAAAAAGCAGATTTGATAAATACATCTGCTGCAATTTCTAAGGCAATAGCAGCCCTGTGGAGGTTTTTTTGGATTTGGGGTTTTTATTTTTGCAGTGGTGTGAATTGAACCTAAACTCTAGGTCCTAGAGCTTAAAGTCATGCTAAGCAAGCATTCTACTACTGAGCTATATATCCAGCCTAAGACGTTTTATTTATTCACGCTTTAGCAAGACGTTTAGAAGTTGCCACTGTTCTGTGAAATGCTTAACATGCTGAAAACTGATAATATGATAATCCTTCAGCCAATTTACCTTAAAATATAACAAAAAACTCTCAATTTTTTTTTGTAAGTAGCAAACACATACTGATGCATGAGAAGGGAGAATGGTAGAAAGGTTCATGAATCTTTAATGCTGGTTTGAATGTAATGAATCTATTTACCTGCTGCAAAAAGCATGACAGCAACAGGTCTGTAGAAGCGCCTTCGAGATCCCACGCAGATCGAAATCAAACCCACCAGGAATGCAATGAGAATGATGGCAGCACCGCCCAGGAGTAAAGCCAGAGTAGCAATCTGCCAATCTGGAAAGTAAAAACAAAAGCATTGAAATAAAGCTGCAGAGAATCAAAAGAACTCTGTTCAGTACCCTTCACTTTGATGCGGCTCAATGGAAGTGATTTTACTGCATGCTAAGCATCTTTGGGGTTTGAAATGTTTTGAAACAAAAATTAATATTAATGTTCTTATTCAGAAATGGTTCCTCTGCTAAGCTCAGCAGAGTTTTTAGGGCAGAGTTTTGCCACACTTCTTACAGGCGCTCTACTAATGTTAAATGGAGCATCCCTCTCTATGACCTACTTATTTTCAATATTAAAATTTAAATTTTTATTGAACTATAAAGTTCACAAATCTTAACTAGGGAAAAATAAGGCTAAGTATATAACAGTCACTCAGTTATAGATTTTAGATATTTTCATCAGCAAGTAACTACCCCCTTACGCCTTTTCCAGTCAATAACTATCCTACTACTTGGGCTATTGATGAGATCAAGCACCATAACCAATTTAGTTTGGTCTGTTCATGATATGAACTATTTTGTGTCTTTCTTTTAAGCCTGTGAAGATCATTTCATTATTATGTGTGATAATACAACACAATTTTTAATTTCCTTTGCATCTTAGAAAGCCTTTCTTAGCCTCATTAAAACTCCAAATTTTTGTTTGCCTTCCCTCACTACTAAAACTATCCTCTAGTTAATTTATATCAGGAAGTTTTGTTGGTGGATTATTTATTTCATTTCATGTATTTCTGTTTGCTTTAGTAATCATCACCAAAATGGTTTCTAAAGTAAGGAATGTCAGGGAGTTAGACTAGACTCTAAATGATTGTTCAGCCCCTTTCTTAAATCAAGAACAAGTAAACCTATAATGACCACATGGCATGCCTTGGATTCAGTAAAACCTAAACCTCATTGATGATAATTTGTCATTTCTTGTCAGGATTTAGCAATGGTATGAAAGAAAGACATTTCATTTTCCAGGCAAGAAAAAAGGAAGAGGAATTTATTATAAACTACACATAGGTCAGGAAGCATCACATATGGGATACTACAGGATTAACATACTACAGTGGTGGTAATTTGAAGGAAATTTCCAGAATTATTCTGCACCTCAGTTTACTGTATGCACAGGAAATGCAAAGAAATTTTAATTTATTGTTAAACTGCAATGCAATCTACTCAAAGTCCATAATCTATGATAGTTTGATGATTTCCTCTGAAATTATCTGTCTAAGAAGCTTCTTGTGCTGAAGATAAAGGGCTGGTAGAGAAACCTTAAGATGTTCTTTTGTATTTATACTTGAACACCCTTTTCTACATCCTTGCCTCCAAATAATTTCTTGATGTTTCACTGGCTTTCAACTAGAAACTGCACAGCAATCAGAAAACAAATACACAAAACAGATCCACAACATCTTAAAATATAAACATGAAAGAAACATCACAAGAAAGTAGAGAGCATTTTTAATGTATCTATTTGTAACAAAGCCATATAACTTCAAACAAAAAGTGTTATCTGGCTTTCAACTAAAAGTTAAAAGGATAGCCATATTATGGCATTTTTATTCCCTAACAGCATGTAGCTTTGAATTAAAAAGACAAAACAATGCTTGTACTTGGAAACCTCTAGAGTACTTTGAAAAAGTTTATGCATAGTATATTATTTGACACTGGAAACATTAACTTGACATTTTTTAATTAAAAAAATATCAGTATAACTACACCAAAGCAATTAATAGAAAAAGAACAAAAGAGTAAAATTCATCTGTGCATTTACAAATCAGTGAAACATCTAGCATTTAAGCAGCTTCACTTAAATAATTTTAGTTGGAATGCTACTTTTAAAAAACAATTATTATTTTAAAAGAAGTCTTAGTTTTCTTTGAATAGAGGTACAACTAATTAGTCACCTCCTTAAAAAATATCAATACAAAGCTAGAATAGATTGATTTTCATGATACGCTATTCCATGCAACCAAATAAGCATAAAACAGCAGTTTTCTCTATTTTTACTTTCAACCTAAAACAAGACAATTAATAATCTTAACCAATATTGCCTACCTTTAATATCCTCAAATAACCAAGTCATACATTTACTTGTATTTTATAAAGACAGACTGAGAAAAAAAAAACTCAGCAAATTTTCTGAAAAAAAAAGTGAACACATAATACATATTGTCATATTTGTACCAGTTTAACTATGACATAGTATGGACAGAGCCATAGACAGTAAGTAAGTGAACAAATGCTGATGATAATAATTAACAAAAATGATTTTGGTGGGATAATCAAGCAAGTAAAGGCACATACTACCAGGCCTGAGGAACGGAGTTCAATGCCTGGAACACATCTGGTGGAAAAGTACAACTGACTCCACAAGCATACTGACTACAAAAATGTGTGTGCACACATACACACAAAATTAAAAACATTAAATCTAAAAAAGGAAGGGATAGGCTGGTGTTCACCCTGTCCTAGACAATGTTCTATCCCATTTTCAAATATTAAGCAAATTTTTTCTAGGCAAAGGCTAATCAAACAACTGAAATCACATAATAATGTCAATGGGATAAATGTGGAATTCCAAGTGATACTCATCTAAATTTGCAAAGAAAAACAAAGCAAATCCTAATTTCACATAAAGGTGCATTTTCTCAAACACTGATATTCTCTTTCATATACAACATAAAAATGCAGTAGTAGAAATGGGAAAATAAGTTATTAAAAGGAACTAGAAATTAAGGAAGGAATATCTTACAAGGCAGGAAATGCATTAAAAGCAGATGAACAGAAGCAGGTATGGGTTTTCTACTAAATGTCCTATATATATTTTTAGTGCTGGCTTTACGGCTAATGAAAAATATCTCTCTATACTCAAAGTCAACAGGGAGAGTGAACACAGTTTTTCTGGGATATTGTCACTCTTCTTCCCCTTGATAGGCAACCAGAGTTATTCGTCAAACAGAAAAAAACTGTTTTATTTGCCAAGAGAGACTAGAAACTATCCATGACTCTCACTGTCCTGGCCACAAGCTGGGGTTTGAAATTGAATACCAAGACTGTATTCCTAGTAGCGAATGCCAAGTTTAAATTTAGTTTTTGTATATCCACGTGGAAAGATTCATTCAGGTTGGTTGTCTAGGACCTAAACTTTACATTACTGCCCAGTTAATACTCAATTTACAAACTAAAACAGTGCTTAGGAATAAGAAATATAATCTAGGAGGTTCAGTATGCTTTTCAGGGGTATGTTCAGGCCTTTGTAGCTAAGAACAGGGCTTCTGCTCAGTGTCTCTACATAGAAGAGATTTAAGACTTAGGGCAGCATGGCTAATAGGTGATCTTTAAGTCATGGACAAATAGTTAACATTTCCCTTTCCTCTTACTAAACAACACTATGAAATGGAGAATTTTTTTTCAAAAAGTAGTTAAGATATATATATATATATATATATATATATATATATATACAATATATATATATATATATATACACACTTAGCTCATTAAATTACCAGGCTTGTGTTTATAACATTTATTTTTCAGTCAATCTAAAAATTGGATTTATCACAAATGTATAAAAAAAAAAAACCCTGAGCAATTTCTGAGTAATACACTAAAAAGTGATTAAAATATTTATTGCTACCTTAGTGCTGTTTTAGTTAAAGTTTATATTCCACAAAAATGTGATACCCCACATTCAATGTGTGTAAGGCATATTAAAATATAACATTTGTTATTTTCGGGCATTTTATTTTTTACACAAAAATGTCATGTGTGTTATGCTTTCACTATCAGTTAATCTTTCTATTAATCTTCACTCTTTGGTTTAATTGCCTCATGGTACTGAGTCAGATGCAGTACAAAAATTTGAGATTATTTTGTTTTATTTTAAACATTCTGTAAATGATGATGTGATACTGAAGTGGAACAGTGAACATAAAAACCAGTCCTGTTGAAAATCAATGGCCTATGGCACATGAACAAAAGTGACAAAGGAATGTACTAGAGCTCTGGAGCTGAACTTAGGGAAGTCACAGCCTAAGATGACTATGTACTTTTCCTAACAGAATCAAAAGTAAAAGTAAACAAACAAAAATGTACATGCACAAAGTATTTCCTTCCACAGTAACAGGGAAAAAAACCAGGAAGGCCCTGTATTATAGCACTAACTTCAATAGTAACATACAGGTCAGGAACTAAATTTGAGTCCTCTTTCAAGGTATTTTTACCCACCAGCATCAGTCTCCACTCTCTATAAATATGTTAGTATTCTATAGAATTGTGCTGACATATTTTTAACAATGTAATATGTGAGACTGGCCTAAAGTTGCCAGTACATTATGAAAATTCTATAGCCTATGTTACAATTGCCTAGCTGGAAAACTGTTTTCTCCTAGGGAAATTCATAGTCAAAATTCATTAATGATTTCCAGGAAAGGAAAATCTTAATGAGGATACATTGTCTACTTTGAGTCAAAGTCAGAGCATTAAAAACAGCAGTGTCTAAAGCTTCCCTTCTCAACTTGTCTCCAAACCTATGCTGAGACTTGTTCTATTATGCACAAATCTTTGAACCCAAAATTGTTACTTCGTTCACAAAATTCAATACCATAAAAAGCAGTAAAATGTGTTTTTATTTTAAAATTCAAGTTTCATTATTTGGATGAGTAGTATTTCTCTAAATGTATTATATGTTTTATATTAAAGTAGTGTATTAATGTACTAATGGATTATTCTTCCTTTTCTATAATTCTCATTAGAAATTAAAATATACATTTTTACAAGCTTGTATGATCACAATCAAATTTGTCTGGCAGCCACTTGTATTTTCATCTTTAATACCCCCAAGAAGAAATTTTATTAATTAAAATGAAACCCATAACTTATGTGAAAGTAACTCATATCACCTAAAAAGGTGATTTTTACCTCACTCCCTATAAATTTTCTCCAGATTTTCCATGATCTACCTAAATAATAGGAGCACATTCACTCAGTCTTATCAAACAGCAACTAGTTCTGGCTAATTTTATTTAATCATGTTGATAACTTGGAAAACTAACTCATTATTGTAAATTCCTTTCTATCATTAGGAATTAATATTACCAAGGTGATAAATTTAAAGGAAAAATTCTCCATGGAATGTGAATTACTGATGTTCAATCACAACAATTTTGTTCAAACACTTGCCACTTTTTGCTAGTTTTAGAAAAATGACGCCCCCTTTTTAAACAAAGGAATCTCTTGGCTCTTTCACATAGTTGTGAATTAGAAAACTCAGTGGAAATGTAATTTAAAATCTAAGTACTGTAACATATGGTGTTTCCTCTCAAATAAAACTGTTATATACAGTGCTTAGCAAAGATCCTTGGTATTAAAGCTTGTTTTAGCACTTACACAGAAAGTCAACATCATACCAAATGACTGCTATGTCTTCTTGTGCTATATGAGGAAACTTTCACTTGCATTTGATAATGCCAGTAGTTATCAAGCATTGTTACTTCTCAATAATAACTACTAATGTTAATTTGTACAAAGATGTGTTGGGTTTGATTAACTGAAGGCTGTTTCTTTTCTGTTCTTAAAAAAAATTAAATAGCCAAAATTGTGATTAAAATACCTGGGTTTATTTGAGAAAAGTAGAAAGCTGAAAACCCACAAGCGGGAGTTGAAATGGGTGGCCATCTCTCTAATAAAACTGAAAGAGTAGAAGGAAGATCTTCAAATAGCCACCCACATTAAATAACGTCCTAGTAAATATGAGAGAATAACACAGGTGTGCTAATCCCTCGGACAGCTCTTTCCTTCTTCCACTCCTCCAGGGAAAGAGAACTACTGCTTCATTTTCAGGATGCTGTAAACTTATTCCGTTGTCTTAAATCATATCACTTATTTCTTCCCTTTCTTTATTCTCCCTATCTAGCACAGGACCGAGCACACAGACTTACCGTATAAATTTAGATCAAGATCAAATGTACTTCTTGTTAGTGAATCACTGTCAATGAAGTAAAGTAGCTGCGGCTTTGTGAGAAGGTTAACAAAATGGAAGTCACTTTTATCTCTCCGCAACATGGTAGTATTAGGAATAGACTCCAAGTTTCATTCATAATAGACTACGGCAATGCTTTGGTGGATATTGGTTTAGAAGTCTTAAACATAACATTAAAAAAAATCTCTTGTTAAAATTTGAATTTTAGGTTCAGTGCCTATTTTCATACAAATAATATGGAATTTGGGAGATTTCATCTTCTATTTTTTTTACATCATTTTTTTCTAACAAAAGAAACACCTTAAACAAACAAAGCAAAGTTTGTGGCATTATACTCAAACAACTCCTTAAATTATTACCTTAAACTTTCCAACAGTTAAGAGAGAGAGAGAGAGAGAGAGCTAAAGAGAGAGAGAAAACCTAAAATGTTTTCCTGGTTCTTTTGAGAAACTGCAAATATCCTTCATTCTTGGATATGCATGTATTTTATAAATAAGGGTTTGTGTGGCAAATATTCAAATAGAACAGAAAATTGGGGATTTACTAGTTTTCCAATTCCCATATAAATTTAAGAGCAAAAGAGTATTCTTTTCTAATTTCAAGAGATTTAATAATTTGAAAAGAGTGATAGATTTATCTGTCAGTGCCTTTGACATGAAATATTTAAACCATAATGAATTTCAATCTTGGTTATGTGAACTCTCTATGTGTCTATCTATCTACCCACTCATATTTGTAAATATCTTCTTATGCTCATTTCATCCCTCAAAGAATAATTTATAATTTTTTATAAGTGACCAATCATTAAAGCCATGTATTTGCTAAACGGATTATTTATCATAGCTAGGAATTATTTACATATTGATTAGAAAAATCAAGTACAAAAGCTACGTTGTGAGGTTCTCTTTGTTCTTCAGAGGCAATAAAGATTTTATATATGTGCAGCTAGACTGTCAGATGGGATGCTTCATTGAGAGGTGGAATCCAACTCTGCTCTTAAATCTGAGCTGGTCATGTCACTCTGTGTAACCAATAGAATGTAATATGAGAGCTGTAAGATGTCCTAGCTAGTTAACAGAGAAGATAGCTCTCTTCAAATTCTTATTCAGTTGTAACTATTCTAATTATCTTGAGACACTGTGCTAAAAGGACTACCTACAAATACTCTGGACAGTGTTTCGGCCAAGAAAAGCCTTCTGATCATTCCCACTGAAGTGCCAAACCTTTGAGTAAATGCATTTAGAAAAGGATCATACAATCCCAATATTCCAGTCCCTGACCACGAAAGTCATACTCAGCTATGACCACAATTATCTGGAGGAGTGACGTTAGGCTCATTGTGTACTATCTGTATTTCTGGCCTTCAGTATTCCATAGCATAAATTTTTGGTGTTGTTACTTTCCGGTAATTAATAAATTGAGCAAATGTTCATCGCTATCACAAACTGAGAGCCTGGTAAACTTATAAAGGCCATAGTATTCTCAATAACATTGCATACTCATATTGTGACACTGGGAACAAGAGAGGTAGGTATCCAGGCTTTAACAGTCCTAAAAAAATATTAGTTACTGAGATAAAAGTTCTCCAACCTACAGTTGGCTTTACTAAGTGCTAAATAACATAACAATATTTAAATCTGATATGAAAACAATTACTTCATTATCCAATGCAAGATCTTTCACTACTTAAAAAGAATAATTCCTTCTACTGAAAAATTCACTTTGAGTTTGCTTTTCTAAAGATATAATATGAAAGAAAACAATGTTTTATTATTTAATCTTCATTATATGCATCTCACAAGGTTAAGTATATTTTATGTACTTGCATAATTGGTGAGTGGACAAGTTCAGGTCAGCAGGAAGCTAAAGTTTCATGTAGTCTTTGTAACAGTATTTTGTCCTACCACAAGATTATGGTATAACTTAGCATAGTTCATACAAAAGCTTATTTTGGAGACTTAATTTGAAATATCTACAACCATTTTCATTAATAGATCATAAAATATGGTTGTATCTTAGGTCTCTAAACTGTCTTATGAGTAAACAGGAATAAACAAAATCCTAAAGTGTATTTATTGTCAAGAGGTACGCTATTTTGTTTCAGAAAAGTTTTTGTTTTGCTAGTTATGTTGTGTTTTTTTTCTGCTTTACAATGCCGGCCTTTTTTGAAAACGCTACTTTTAACACTCTTATCAAAACCCTTTGCTGCTAAAAGACTCCACTAAGGAAATCCCTGGGGATTTTAATATCTCTCTGAATATGAGGAAAAGAAGAATTTCATCTGACCACAAATTAAGATATCCTTTGGAGAATTTGAAATTCAAGAAGACATTAAAAGGAAGAAGTCATCATTCAGATCTTGGTTTAATGCAGCCTGGGTTTTCTTTGGTTTATTAGTTAAAAAAAAGTTGGGTGCTAACTAGTACTGGCACCATTCCATCTATTAGTGCATTTGTCCTGGTGGTGTTCTTTTAAAAGAAGCTGGAAGAGAGTACACTTTTAGTGACTACACAGCTAGCTATCTGTAAACATATTAAGCTTTCTCTAGGGATACCTGAACCTTTCTGGACCACATCCCATTGTGATGCCCAGGTCCTGAAGAAATTCCATTTCCAAATTAAGTTGTAGTTTCAAAATATGCACAGGTGACATGGATCTGAACTCGGAATCCATGTCACTGTTAGATTTTCTAAGAACTGCAGGTGTTCAGGCAGTTCCATTTATCTTAAACTTCACCAAAGATAACTTTTCTTATAAATTCCTTTTACAAGAAAATTTTATAGTAGAGCAAAAAACAAGGGCTATATGTACACACTCTTAAACGAACCTTCTGTCAACTGAAAATAATATTCACCTTTTTTAGCATAGAGTGCCCTGCCATTTCAAAACTACCAATGACTCATGTTACAAATGCAGCTATTCTTAGGGCGGTGCACCAATGATGTTAATAATGTTCCTTGAAAAGGGTACTATTTAATCAAGTGTTTTGCTGATAAAAAAAAAAAATAGATGCACATACCCTTGTTACAGTTCCAAATTACTGTCAGTTAAAATGTTTATTAGGCACCTATATGCCCTCTCTTTTTGCTGAGTGAAAATTCAGACAGTAAAAAGCCATTTGCTTCACAGGAAATAGCTACAAATTAATTGCTTTAAAAAGAAGCATAAAATCATCCTAAAATTAGGAAGCTTTGTAATGCAGAGTTTAGGGAACCTGTGTTCTTTAGTCTCTTGCAATTGCTATGGTTGTGAAACTCTAACTACTATATTCTTGGGGGGAGGGGGGAATTGCCAAACTAAACAGGAAGCAGTGGTTCAAACATTATGAACACTTTGAATAACACTGAAAATTTATTAAAAGACTATCCAGAAACTACTTGGGAAAAGAATTCTATAGACTGAAGTCTTGTGGTTACTGCATATTCCAAAGTTCCCCAACCCTACTACCTGTGACAACTAATTCGCAGTTTTCTCCTTTGTCTGCCTAGAAAAATTACAAGTAAAGATGAATGCCAGTACTCTCCCCCACATCTCGAATTGAGGCTCCAGAGGAAAGCATTCTGGCTGAGTGACAACCAGATTACTGGTTCATACAAGAACTGCTGACGCAACCTTCAATATACCAGGACACAAGAGGAATGGCTCTGCTCTGGCTTAAAAGCATAAAACTGGTTAGAAACAACAAACAAAGCATATTTGGTAACAAAATTGAATGCAATTTTAGAATAACAACTTAGGGGAAAGTTTCAGTAGAAACTGTACCTAAGTAGGAAATGCTGTCCTCAGAAGAAAAACATTCTTGAAATTTTCTTTCTTGAAATAAAACTTTGCCTCTTCAAGGCAGTTTTAATTCAAATTAAGACAAAGACTTTGAATTAAGCCCCGACGATCCTGGGGAAGGACTTTCAGTAAATCTATCCTTGGTTGTTTTCCCCAAAGTATTTCTAGAGAGAATGAAGTGGATCCCTTAACATATTCTGACAGACATTTTCCTTCTATCTCTCTGCTACTCGGCACAGCAAACAGACTGAATAAGCAGCCTGGCTTTGGAACAGGCAAGAACAACATTCTTGGGCCAATCCTAGCATCCCGCTTTGTCTCAAAGCCCTGGTACACAGAAGTTTAAAGACCATGTCACATCTTTAAGAGCACATTTTCTAAGAAGGAACAGCAATTTTCTGTATTTCAGCCTCTTCCCTTCACAACTTTTCTACTACAACACAGTCAAGAACTTGTTCCACATAACTTCTAACAAAACCATCTCTGCTTGTAACCTATCTTGTTATTTTTAAGGAGACACAAGACTGTTTTTTTAAAAGCAAAATGAAGCTAAAGCGGATTTCAGAAACCCAAATTGAAAGGCATGAAGACAGAATAAAAGAGGGGGCGGGCGGGGCAGGGGGGAGGATCAGAAAGTGTCCCTGCCTTTGATATTCCCTTTTCACAGTGCTATGGAGACCATATTTGCATTAAGCTTATGCCTCCTTATTTCTTTGTCCAGCTTAAGTCTTTTCTTTCTTTCTTTTCTCTTCTTTCTCTTCTTTCTTTCCTTTCTTTCTTTCTTTCTTTCTTTCTTTCTTTCTTTCTTTCTTTCTTTCTTTCTTTCTTTCTTTTCTCTTTCTTGTCCAGCTACAGATTTCTTTGTAGCTGAAATCAATGGGTATGCAGGCAATTAAGGAAAGATTAGCAAACAAACTGGAGCTGCTTTCACTCCATTCCCCACATTCCAGGCCAAGAGAAAAGGATAACAGCCTGAAGAGCAAATGGGAGCTGAAGCTGGTTTCTCCAACCTATCTGAAAAGTCTTTGTGCAGTCAGAGGGCTATTATTTCAGGAGACAGAGAGAAGGGGGCAAAAGATTCACGTTGCTAAGGAGACTTGCTGAAGCTGGCATTCCTACATAAATTTCCATTTCTGTTGAAGGTGGAAAAGAAAAGATATTTTTCCAAAGTTTATTTGCATCCCCTGGTTACCAAAGAAAGGCATTTTACCGATTTATTTCATCTTTAGTTGTAAACAACTAATCCCGAAAGAATTAAAAGACCTAAGTGTTGACCTCCTGCTGCCAGCCAGGCCCCTTTACTATGAGTCAATCAACAAAGAAACCCTTCAATAAGAATTCTGAGGTAACTGCAAAGAAAAAGCCTTTGTAAACACAAAATTAAATTTCTGCAAGGAATTTAACCAAGTGAACTAATCTCTCTTATAACAAAAAACGAAAGACAAAGAAAGTCGGCGAGGGGGGTGGCTTTTGTGCTATTTCAACTTCATTGGAACTTGGAAACGTTTTCAGTAAAGCTTTATAAATAATCTCAGAGGAAATATGAAACTGTCAAAAATAAATTTAAAGAGTTTCTCTGGTCAGCGTGTGTGTGTGTGTGTGTGTGTGTGTGTGTGTGTGTGTGTGTGTGTGAGCGCGCGCGCGTGCACACGCGCATGCGTGAGCGCGCACACCAGCATAGAAAAGCATCAGCAGAGCCTTCCTTTTATACACCCTCCTTAATCTCTGCACACACCAGCAGCTGAAGAATCAGAATTCGAGATGGCATAGTTTGCAGTAAGAAACTGGAAGTTAGCAAATTCCTACTAAGAGTAACTGGGATGCTGGGGGCGGGGGGGGGGCACAACAAAATTGGAGGATCATGAAGGGAAAGAAGCCATAAAGTTCCTTTCGAGTTAGTAGCCGCAAGGTCTACAGACTACTCTACCTCTCTTCCCATCTTCGTGCAATTTTCACCGCTTGCTGAATAAAGCACAACTTTTCAGGCAACTGCAACTAGCTCATGGAGAAAGGGACAGAAAGAGAGGGGAGTTTCTTACTGTGGGAAAGAAGGGAAACTCAAAAGCAACAACGGTATCACCAAAAAAGGAAACAAAATTCATCAGTCTCTCCAGACTGTCGGTATCATTCCCCAAAATTTAAAGGAAGGGGAGGGGGTAAAAAAAAAGTGAAAATTCATTCGGAAAAAAACAGATAAAGTGAAACAACAGAGAGAAATGTGGGCCGAGAGGAAAACTTAGGCAAATTGCTCTTAGACAGAGGATTGGGAAAGGAGGGGAACAGAGTGGAGAACCCACACATCTTGAATTTGGGGCGTTTTGTCTGTTTCTTTTTTAACGGGGGTGTGGAAGGCGTCGCATCTTTTTTCACAGCCACATGGTCCTCGCCTTCAATGATAACAATTGCCCAAAATAGCATACGTGTTACTCCAAAGCAGGAGAGACCGGCAAAGAAAAAGGAGAGGGCGTGGGAGGTCTTCTGAGTGTTGGCGACCCGGACTCCTTCGGATGAGGGGAACATGCAGGGGCTTCCTGGGGCCCGAGGGTCTTAGTGTAGGGGAGGGGAGAGAAGGGAAAGGGGAGTACAGAAGGGGAGGGACAGGGAGGGGAGGGGTGGACTAGAGAGGTGGAGGCAACAGAAGAGCCCTGGGCAGCAGGGGCGCGGCGCGGGGGCCTCACCGCTGCCGAGCGTGGACTCGCAGTGCCAGATGTCCAGGTTGGCGGGCTTCCGGCAGGACTCCCATAGGGACAGGTAGTACTGGTGGTCCGCCGTGACCCAGGCTGGGCTCAGTACAGCTCCCAGGTCCAGACACAGCGCCAGAAAGATGCACACGAGCCCGACCAGCTTGAGCGGGGTCAGCACCGACACGCGCACCTCTTCCATGCCGCTGCCCGCCGAAGCCATACCCTGGCGCCGCTGCCGTTCTCCTCGGTGCAGTCTAGGACGCCAGGAGGGTCCAAAGAGCCCGAAGCAGGAACTCTGGACCAGAGAGACGCTGGTACACTGGCGCTGGGGACTCGACCCTAGGGACTCTGTTCCACACGCCGAGAAGCCTGCGGGACTGAGCGGGGAAGGCTGGCCCAAAGGAAGTCGTTGGCAGCCGCAACAACGGCAACTGCACAGTGGACCTTCACGCAGCGCTCTGCCTGTGCCCGCGCCCGCGCCTGCTCCTCCCAGGCGCGGCCAGGCTGGCTCCGCCTCAGCCCCGCCCCAGGCTGCAAGAGGCGGCGCCTTGCAAGGGAGGCGGCGGGTCTGCGGAGTGGAATGGCTCTGGTTTCTGGCGGCTGGACTCCTGCCCTTCTCAAGGCTACCCTGGTGGCCACTGTGAATAGCAATTCTCTGCTACCAGCCCTACCACGTTTGCTCTGGGGTCCCTCCATGGGGATGTCTCCAGGTCACGTGGCTTTCTTTTTTGTATGGAACAGGTATTGAACGTTTTGTTTAGTTTTTTTTTCTTCTTCTTCTTTTTTCCTAGAAGACATCTGATGTGGATTCCTAGGCTTTTTAGCCTGTGGCCTTTGGAGAAAAGATAGGTCTCCATTCAGCGGCAGTATGCCCTCTGCCCAGCCATCGGTAACGATGTTATGGAAGAAGAAAAGTAACTGGAAATTCTTTACACTCTCCAAACCCGGAACGAGTCCAGGAGCCACCCTTCTATCCCCACCTTCCAGCACCTTATTAAGTCAGTTTTCAAGCTGACTGCAGCCTTTGCTCTCCTTCTGAAGGGCAAATGGGAGATAAAATGGAAATGAGAGATTTCACAAAAATGAAAAGCAAGTCCTATTCGCATCTCTGCTGTTTTGTCTGTTGTAATTTGTCTCAAATCCCTAATGTACTTAGAGCTGTGTTCAGCTAGATCTGAAACCTTACCTTGGTGTTAAGCTTTCCTTGTTCTTCAGTAAGCTCCACTACAGGGCTTAAGACAGGAAGGAGTGGGTATATCGTTCCTGAATGGGAAATTAATGCATTTACATAGATTTTTCAGGAAACTGACATAAGGACTCTTCAAAGGCCATTGTCTTGGTTCTTAAGGAGTGGATTCATGCTTTAAATCAATTTGTGAGAACTGTACACGCCTTGAAATTGAATTTCTGTTTTTTTTAATTGTCGAATTCGGCGTGATTGGTGGACAGATTCATATTTTTTTCTCTCCATCTTGCCTCAAAACACACACACACACACAATACACACACAATATACACAATATATTCACTAGATCATTGACCAAGCATTTTTCCAGATCATTTACCCTTTCAGAAACTTAATGTGAAAGTCAAAAATAAGGATAATGACCTGAAGAATGCACCTCACATGCTCCCCACCCCTCACACAATACCATCATCAACCTAATAGCTCTCATATTTTGTGTGTAGGAATGGGTATTAGGGCATTTAACAGTCTTTCTCTTCTACCAACTGTTTCCAGGGGCATAGCACATTTTAAGAAGCAAAGTAGTACCAGGTGAGATAAAACACGTGGTTTCTTACAACTGTAAATAGAACTGGCCATCTTTTCTATTTCTCAACCACGATCATCTTAATTACTTGAGGATACATCATAAACAAACCAAGAACACACTCAAAGGGACTCTTTTACTTGGATCTCCAAAGACTTATTTGATGCCAATTTGGAAGACTAGACAAGGAAGATAAGTAGAATGAACTCTGATGACCTGAGTTCTAATACTTCTTTTTACGTGGACTTTCACATACAGGTAGATAATTTACATTCAAAGTAAATCTTTAAGAAAATTTATTGAACATGTTCTCAGTTTAAAAGCAATTGTTTTGCCTCCAAATTCTACCACCTAACTTTTTGAGTCAACTAATATTTTTCTTATCCGTCATGCTTATTACTCATTCTGACCACCCATACTCCAACCTCCACACTTTATTTTTTCTGGATTGCTCTCAGCTGCTTGCTGGAGTTGCTTCTTTGTACTATTTGTGATTTTTAAGCTATTTCTAACAACACGCCTAATGTTTTAAATCCTCTACCAATCATTTACAAATAAAGACTTCAAACCAAAAACACTACTTAAATTATTAGCAATTTCATTTGGTAGAAAGCTATTTCGAACTATTTTGAGGTGAATTATATTGTTGATTTATCTCAGAATAAATAAACAGAGACACTGTTAAACTTTTGTGTAACTTATGGTAAAACAATATATCTTTTATGCATCTGATAATAAATGATTTTATAAACTCAACTGGCTCCCAAACTTCCACTGAAAGAATGGTAGACCAATAGTTCCCCTAAAAATGGAAATCCAACAAAGATACTAAAAGATAGCTAATTTGAAGTGAGGTGGGGTAAGACAGTACACATATATTATGGGCTATCTTGTTTGTACATATTATATACACAGTGTCTTTTGCACAAACTACAGTAGAAATAATTGGAGATTGAGAAATGAAATGAGTCCACAATAAACTGTAAAGAAAGAACTACTAGCCCATGAGAAATGATTTGCAATTAAATGAAAAATGAGGACAGGACCGCTTCCAAGTTTGATTGAAGAGGTTTGTTGTAGACATGATGGAAAAAACAGCCAGTGGCATCTTAAAGTTCAGATTGATCATGGCCAGAAGACTGAACCAGATCATGAGGGGAATGGAAAGAGGAGAGTGAGAGAGGACAGAGGGAACAAGTATACCAAGAGAGACCCAGGACCAGAGCCAGCCAGAAGCTCAGAGCTTGTTGACCAAGAGATAGCATAAAAAATGGCTGAGGTTATATAGGAATCAGAAGCTGGGGGAGGAGATGTCTAGACCCTAGAAAAGATGTTCTATTATGGAATCATTCCACTCATGCATAGTCAAGACCCTTTTGTTCCCAGAGAGGAATAAAGATGGTATGGAGAAACAAATTTTCTGTAAGGAAAACAATTAGAGATTAGAAATAACGGCAACATGCCTTTCCAGTGTGGCTGGCAATAACATGGACACATTTCTCTAAGAACCAAAGATAAATACTTTAGAGGTTTACTTGTTTTACTTATAAGTCCATTCTTCAGGTCACTCCACTGAAGTGTGAAGTGATTTATTCTACAATATCATGAGGTCTGCTTGTTACTTATGAAAATTAATGAGATCAAGAGACTTTTAGGTTATATATATTTTCTGCTGCTTCTATGGAGTTTCTTATGTTATGCAACATTTTGCATTTAAGATTATCAAATAACTGTAATTGATTATTGTTGATCATGCCTTTTAAAAAACAAGTTATAGAAATTTAAAATTCCACGGCTAACAACTGAATTACATCATTTTCTAATATATATTCTGATTTAAATATTGAATTAAATTTGGATTATTAAAAATTGTATTAAATTTGATTTAATTTAGTTGATAATAGTATATTCACATTGTATTGATGTTTTGATTTCATGATAATTGATGTTTCATATTACTATCTATTACCATAATAATTTTCTAATCCATAAAAGAAATTGAAAACATTAGAGAACATTGGATGGAAAGGATTAGTTCTAAAATAAATATGTTTATTGTAATGAAAATAATTTTGAGCGAGGAACCCAAGAGGTAGGAATATGAGAATATAGGCATTTAAAAGCAAAACTTGTTTTGCCGGAATAAATTCTTTTTGTTTCTCTGTTTCTATCACTGCCCGTCAATGTAGTATCAAGTTCTCTACCAACACAAACCCGATTCTGAACTGATTTGGCCTTTACTTGGAGATCATCACAGAGATTTGTCATTTCTATATCTGGTACAGAGTAACTAACTCTTGGAAACTAATTGATAAAAGAAGGAATGAAAGCTTCAGAAATGAACGCTATAATAGTTGAGACTTAAGTAATATTCAGAATTGCAGCTTATGTTTGGTGAAAGGAGCTGAAAGGGAGTGTGATATTGAAGCATAGCCTATTTGTGAATTTAGGCACAGATCAGTGAAGTTAGAAGTAGAAAAACAGCATCAAAAACCATCCTGGAAAACTGGTTCCTTTTTTCCCCCTCAATCTTTCCTTGGAGCTCATTAGCTAAGTATCTTCTATTACTCTAAATTCTGTCTAAAGCTATCTTTGTACATTTCAGGTGAATGTTCATAAAATTGTTTTCCTACAGGCCTATTTTTATTTGAGCATTCAAATGGAGGTCTTTGCAGGCAGGAAGAAATATCTTAAGAAATACCTGCCTTGAACCTTTGCTAAAGTATCATCAATTTATACCATCAAATATAGCATCAACTTGCAACAAAAGAAGATGTTAGGGTTAGTGGATATAGCTCTGCTGGTAGAATGATAGCCTAACACACACAAGACCCTGAGTTCCTTGGCCAGCACCATATAAGCTGGGCCTGACAATATATGCTTGCAATCCCAGGACTCCAGATATGGAGGCAGGAAGTTTAGCAGTTCAAGGTTATCATCAGCTAATTAGGGAGTTTAAGACAAGTCAAGATTACTTCTTGAGACTATCAAAATTAACTAAATAAACAGTTATTTATCTTTATCTATGTTGATATGCTGAAAATCAAGCAGTGTTGTATTCTTTCTCATGAATTAACCTTTGTGATGTAAACATCTCAAACCTATTGTATCTGGAAATGTTTCTCTTGTGTTTTGGCAGAGTCTGCTTCTGCAGAATCAGAAAATTATTCATTAAATGGGTGTTTGTGTGTGAGAATGTGTGTGTATGGTGTGTGGTATAGAGGTCATTCCTTTTCTTTGCGGTCTAAAGCATTCACATAAACAAATGGCAATTATGAACCCCACAGTTTACAAATCATGATGCTTTCAACTGATGAAAGGAAAGGTTGGACGTAAAAAAAAGATTACAATGAGGGGGTACCTGGGGCAATTTATACTCACAATTTTCAAATAGACGAATGCAGCTGAGCAGTTACTCCTTGGGGTTTCCAAATGGGGGTTTTAAATGTCAACAATGCTAAGTGATTGAGCCTAGTGGGAAAAGAAAGCCCTTTTAGAAATTTCATTTTAGTGCAGCTCTCACCTCTAGATTTCACCTTTTCAAATTAGCCTGTAAAGTGAGTAAATAAGATATATCTGCAATCTATCACAATTCAAAATGTCATTTCAGTCAAGTTCAAACAAACATAGGTGAAAAAATACCAATATAATTTTGAAGTTTAGTGTTATTCTATTCCCTCAATTATGTTTCCACTTTCCTTAAGCTTACATCTATTACATAATTCCTCTTTGTTTTAAAGATGTTTAAAATTTAGTAAACACAGAAACATTCTTTTAATTGAGGAAGCTCAAGGTTAAAACATTCATTATGGAACCTGATGATTGTGTAACTTGGGCCACACCAGTAAATTCAGTTTCCTCCTTTATAAAATAGGATGATACACCACTGATTGTTGTGAGGATTAATAAAGTAATTTTCATAAGGTGGAATGCCAGACATATGGTAGACATTGATCACAATTATTACATTATTGAAATCCAGATGTCAGCTAAGGCCTCCCAATCCCTAGGAGATTTAGCAATTTGCTCAAACCCCTCATTTCATGATCCTTTATTATCCAGTCATTTTTCACAATCCTTGCCTTTTCAGTTCTTCTCTTGATTTGCTTATATAGCTATTCAAATACTTTACTCATAGCAAAATTGGATGTAAATATGTCCCTTCATAAATTTCTGGGGAAAACATGTGAAATGTCATGTTATAATAATGAATTTATGAAACATCTGTGACTACTTGTGTGTTTGTTTAGAGGTTCTACCAGGGATACACAGCTGCTCTTAAACTCTTTTCAGAAAAAAGAAGAAGAAGAACAAAAGGACTGCCTATATCTTGGAAGCTGGTTCTCTTAATCAAGTGCACAAATTTTGGAGGGAAAAACGTGGAGTCATGAGGGAGGGAGGCAGGCAACACCCATCTAGGCAACTGAATTAAATCTAACCATCAGTGGGATGATAGATGTGGCATCTAAATCACCTTCACATCCATATATGAGAAGGAAAGGCTTATATATCTTGCATGCTCACAAAAATCCACATATATTTTCTTATCTATGTCAGTTTCATGTTCTCTCCTCTCTCAAAAAACATATTCCATTCCATGATTTCTATTCTTACTAGTTTTACTCCTTGCTACCTAAAGTTCAGATTCAAACATTACTAATATCACTGGGGAGCTCAGTTCACTACAAATGCTTATTTCTTATCTCATCTAAAATTGCAGTATAATAATATCATTAACATATTATTAACATTTGTGAATCACTGATCTGACTTCTTGCATTCTGTCGGCTCAGCTTCTACTTAAAGTGTCCATATCAAAGCACCTATAAGCTGTGGAATAATCTTTTTGCACAATGTGAGGATGTGTCTTTGCCAAGGTCCCTTCCTATAGGTTTAAATAAAAAGCTGAACAGCTATTAGTTAGGCAGGAGGTATAGTTGGGACAACCAGACACAGAGGACTCTGGGAAGAAGAAGTTGGAGTAATCAACCAGATGGAGAAGAAGCAACATGGGCAGTGCAAAGTAAAGGTAATAAAGTCATGAAACAAAAAGTATATTGATAAAAAAAATGGTTAGTTTTAGTTGTGAGCTACTTAGTAACAACCCTAAGCTATTGGTCAAGTCTTTATATTTAATAATAAGTCTCTGTGTCATTATTGGGGAGCCACTGGTCCTGACAAAAAGGTCTGACTACACCTGTAAAGCAAAGAGAATGATTTTTTATGCTTTAATATATTATGTGTTAACCAGGAGAATGATATTTCTTTTGTATCCATGTCTCAGCAGGATCTATTAGTCAATGATTTTGGTTCAATTAATAATTGAGTCAGCTGGGTTAACTGGCATTTGTATATTCTTACTTCAATAGTCCAAAACACTTGTTTTGTTATGCTTTCACTTTGAAAGTCGTGATTCTGACGACGTATTAATAAATAATAATAAATGATGATACTGTTAACTAAAAGTTAACTTTAAACATTGATTTTATGCCTTAGGAATACAAAGAATGATAGTTGATTTCTTATGAATTCATCTTGGAGAATTCATGATGGTTAATAGTATATAATAAATTACAATGTATTGAAAAGTACATGGAAGAAACTCAGTCTAAGACATATAAAAGAACATCATGGAAGAAATTAAAAAAAAGAATGACTAATCCTCATTGATGAGGAACTTTAAACAAGGAGCACTACAGGCTTGAAAATGATAACTAGCATTAAGGGAAGAGAATAAAATTACATTTGATCCTGTGGCTTCTTTTAAATTCCTTACTTTTGCCAGCCAAATTACCAGATTTGGAATTTTTCTATAGGTTCTTTGACAAATAGAAACTATTATGACAATGAACAGTGTTGAGAACACAAGCTTCCTATGGATACAAAAGCAAGCTAGAGATTTCATTTAGAAAAAGCACAAAGGAGCTTGGTTAGAAGAAACAAGTAGATTTAAGTTTTCCGTAATGATGGAAGGAAAGTAATTTTCTTTAAAAAAAACAACTAGAAATTAAATAATTGCATTTAGGCGTGGTATATGGACAAAATTAAACCACAAATTTGGGTAGGGACTTTACCCTCTCTTCCCACACTGTTAGCAATCCAGCTACCACTAGACCTCAGGATTACATTGAACCAGAACCAAAATCCTAATTGGAGATCCTCAGAACCAGTCCTTTTCTTTCCCTGCTCCCTCATCAAGCACCAGCCTATCGAGCTGATGGAGGACTGCTTAAAGTCTGAACCCAGAATTCAAACTGAACTTCAAATAAGTGATAAACTTGAACCTCATCACAGAAGCTACTTTATGTAGTATATAGTAGCACAGAAACCCAAAACTGGTCAACATGCAGAAAATAAGGGACTTTGGAGTGCTTAGCCCTACATGGGATATCTATAACACACCCTGCCTCTCAAGGCATTTTTTCTATTTCATTGATTTCAGTGTCAGTTTGATTATTTCTTTCCATCATCTTCTCTTGAGTGTGCTTACTTCTTTTTGTTCTAGATATTTCAGATGTGTTGGTAGGTTCCTAGAATGAGAGCTCCCCATTTTTTTTTATGTAGGCCTGACATACTTTCCTCAGCACCATTTCCTTTGTGTCTCATGAGTTTGTATATGTTTTGTACTCATTTTCACAGGGTTTTCAAGACTCTTTAAGTTCTTTCTATATTTCTGTATGGACCCTGTTTTCATTCACTAGAGAGTTGTTCAGTTTCCATGAAATTGTAGGCTTTCTGTGGTATCTGTTTGGTTTAAATTCACTTTAATCTGCAGTGGTCTGATAGGATAAATGCAAAGGGTTATTCCAATTGTCTTGTCTGTTTCAAATTACTTTGTGTGTGATTATGTGGTAAATTTGGGGGAAATTTCCATGAGGTGCTGAGAAGAATTTATATTCTTTTGTGTTTGGGCAAAATAGGCTGTAGATATCTGTCAGGTCATTTTGTTTTTTAATATCTGTTTGCTCCAGTATTTCTCTGTTTAGTTTTTGTCTGGATGACCTGTTCCTTCATGATAATGGGTTATTGAGTGACATTCCACTATCAATGTGTGAAGGTCAATTTGTGATTTAGTCTTTAATAATGTTTCTTTTACAAACGTGGGTGTCCTTGGTTTTGGGTCCTAGTTGTTAAGAAATTAAATACATTTTAGTGGCTTTTTCCTTTGATCAGTACGAAGTGTTCTTTCCTGTCTCTTTTGATTAATTTTGAATAGAAGTCTCTTTTGTTAGATATTAGAATAGCTATACCAGCTTGCTTCTTGTGTCCACTTGCTTGAGAAATCTTTTTCCAAACCTTTACTGTGAGGTAATGTTATCTTTGTTGTTGAGGTATGTTTTTTGTGTGCAGCAGAAGAATCAATCCTGATTTTGGATCCCTTGTTTTTGTCTATGTCTTTTCATGGTGGAATTGATAACATTTAAATTGGCAGAAATCAATAACTAATTATTTTTATTCTTTTTATTTTGTTTTTGCTGTTGTGGGTGGTGGTGGTGGAGTGCGTGCGTGTATGTGTATGTGTGTGTGTGTGCATGTATCTGTAGTTTGTGTGTGATTCCTTCCTTTTGGTTTTGCTGGTGTGAGATTATTCATTTCCTGTGTTTCATGGGTGGAGTTAACTTCCATGGGTTTGAAATTTCCTTCTATTGACTTCTAACAGGCTGGATTTGTAGATAGATATTGTTTAAATTTGACTTTAAATGGAATATATTGTTTTTTTCTACATAGGATGAATGAAAATTTTACTGAACTAAAGAATCTATATTGGCCACTGTTTGTCTCTTTGTGTGTAACAAGACATCTGTCCAGGCCCTTGTGGCTTTTAGAGTCTCCATTGTGAAGTCGAGTGTAATTTTCATAGGTCTGCCTATATATGTTACTTGCTCTTTTTATGCTTACAATTGTAATATTCTTTCTTGGTTCTGTTTGTCTAGTGTTTTAATTATTACGTGTCTCAGAGACTTTATTTTCTGGTCTAATCTATTTGGTTTTCTATATGCATCTTGTACCTTTATAATCATCTCCTTCTTTAGATTAGGAAAAATTTCTTCTGTGATTTTGTTGAAAATATTTTCTGTGTAACTTTGAGCTGGAATGCTTCTTCTTCTATTCCCATTATTCTCAAATTTGTTCTTTTAATAGTGTCCCAGATTTTCTGGATATTTTGTGTCAGAATTGTTTTTAGATTTAACATTTTGTTTGACTGGTGTATCTTTTTCTTCCATTGTATCTTCAGTGACTGGGATTTACTTTTCCATATCTTGTATTCTGTTGAGGATGTTTGTGTCTGCAGTTCTTATTGACTTACCTAGATTTTCCATTTCCAGATTTGCCTCAGTTTGTGTTTTCATTATTACTTAATTTTTATTTTTAAGTCTTGAACATGTTATTCATTTCCTCAACTGATTTTGGACATTCTTAGCTTGCTTTCTATAATGGATTTATTAATTTCCTTAATTTTTTGTTTATTCCATATTATTTCAAAAGGGCTTATTCATTTCTTCTTTAATGAACTCCTTTATCTTCATAAAGTTAGGTTTATGGTCTTCTTCTTGTCCTTCATCTGTGTTGGAATATTTAGGGATTGCAGTGGACGGATAGCTGGGCTCTGGTGGAGACATATTTCTATTGCTGTAATTAATTGTGCTAATATGCTGAAGTGTAGGCTTCTAAGTTTGGGGTGATTATAGGTCTAAGTACTGATTTCTGGGTTTGTCTGTGATGGATGGATATTTTGTTTCTTGGTTTCAATTTCACCTTGGGTCTTCTGGCCACTGTTGTGTGTGGTCTTAGTTTAGCCCCTGGAGCCTGGGTGATGAGAAGGAGTGGAGGGATTGGGAATATTGTTGCAGGAGGAACCAAAAGTGTTGGGGCATATTGGAGCAATGACCTGTCTGGAATTCTGGTGACCTATCTGGCATTTGGTCAATCAGGGAGTCTCCTATGAATTGGGAGCAGGGACATGGCAATTAGGAGGGATGTAGGTATTTGGGATGTGAGTGGGCACCAAGAACACGGGTGGAGTCAATATGCCAACAGCCTACCTGGAGTTCTGACTGTTGGCATGACCTCTGGTTAAAAAGCATGTTCTACTAATAACTATTATTAGTTGTGGGTTTTGGAGTATCTGACATTTGATATTAATTTTGAGAAAATTGTATGTATGATCTTCATTAAATGAATGTGTTCTAAGTAAAGTTCAACTTATTTGAGACATATGATTAAATAGTAAAGATGACATTTCAATCCTATGTCACAATGAAGATAGCTTTATTACTCTCATTATCTTGATTTAATTTATTTAATTTTTTGACAAAGAGAGATTTAAGTATATAACTTTTATTTTACCCCTGCTAGTGTGCTTCAGCTCAAGACTGATCCATATTTACCCCATTTCTTCTCCTAGCATTCTCCCTACTTTGAGCCAAATTATTTAAGCAGAATTTTAAAAACTCAAAAAAAACCTTCACACCTAAAGTTAACATCTTGTAAACAGTGATCTGAAAACAAATTCAAACATAATATTTCTTAGGGACTGTATCTTAAGTGGGAGATGATAAATGATAAAAATGATGAAAAGCCATGCCTCCAAGTTAGGATTTCTTGTGGATAATAATACTTTACAAGTATTATATTTATATGTCATGTGACTGTGTCACTATCTCATGTAAGAAACCTATTGTAATCCAGTTAACTAATCAAACTGATCAACATTCTATACTGCCTCTGTCAAAAAATCATTCGAAGATACACCCAAGAGTACTGTTGGCCTATTGTAGATATTGTTTATCAGAAATAATTCATGTTTGTTTATAATGTGCATATTTTAATACTGTCAAATTGGAGAAAAGGAATTACACAGTTCAAAAGAATTGGGTGAAAGGGGCAGAGAAACCCATGAATGAAGTCCTGGCTAAAATTACATTGCTGACATAGTCAACCATTTGTTCAGAACCCAAGGCCTCAGACCCAGAAGAAAGTAGAAAGTTGGTAAAACTGCACTCACCTCCACCACACACACACTGATATAGACCAGGCTCAATAGTGGTAACAAATTATTCTTGGGCATCTAGGTATGAGTGTCTATGAATGAGTCATTAGTGTGTGTAAGACTACTAACTATAGCTTCCAACTTGGTATGTTTACACCTGTGACTACTGGCCTTCCCCTATCCTGAACCTAACAAACATGCTGAGATCCCACGTTCTGGCAATAGCATAACCCTCATAATCCCAGTTTCACTATATTTGTATGTGTGTGTCCTTTTCTTGTTCTCTTTCATAACTTAGTTTGGGGTTCATGATCCTAGCCACCTGAATCAAAGTAATTGGTCCAAGGTCAAGTTGTAATTCAAATGCAAAATGATCCCCAATGATCTAAATTTTGTTTCCACATTAAAATAAAGCCAAAATGCCATAAAGGATAATTTATTTTATTATTCACCATTTTAAATTTATTTTACATATCAACCACACTTTCCCATCCTTCCTCGCCTCCTATTCCCTCCACCTGCCTTCCTTCTATCCTCCTTCCCCATATCCATTCCTCCTCTGTCTCCATTCAGATGTGGAAAGGCATCCAATGAGAATCAGAAAAGCATGGCATACCAAGCTGAGGTAGAACCAAACTCCTCTCTCCTGCATCAAGCCTGAACAAGGTAGCCCACGATAGGGAATAGGTTCCAAAGAGCCAGCTCATGCATCAGAGATAGGTCCTGGTCCCATTACTAGGGGCCCCACAAAAGACCAAGTTACACTCCTGTAGTAATAGGAGTGGTGGGGCTGCATTCCCAGCACCCTGGCCGCCTGCTAGCTTATGCCCCGAAATAACAACACACAAACTGTATTTTTTTAAACACTGCTTGGCCCATTAACTCTAGCCCTTACAGGCTAATTCTCATATCCCGATCAACCCATCTCTAGTAATCTGTGTAGCATCAGTCTTACCGGGAAAGATCCAGCATGTCTGACCTGGCAGCTTGCTTCATGGCGTCTGGCCCAGAGAGGGGAAGCATAGCATCTCTGAGCTCACTTCCTCTTCCTCCCAGCATTCTGTTCTGTTTACTTCTCCCACCTAGGTTTTAACCTATCAGGGCCAAGCAGTTTCTTTATTGCTTAACCAATGAAATCAATAGATTAATATATGACACTCCCACATCACACCTGTCACCCAGATACAGTGGGCTTAGTTCAGTCCCATGCCGGCTCCCTACCTGTCCAGAGTCCCTGGGTTCCCACAAGCTAAGGTCAGCTGTCTCTGTTGCTTTCTCCATCAAGATCATGACTTTACCGCTTGCTCATAAAATATTTCCACCCTCTCTTTATCTGGATTCATGGACCTCAGCCCAGTTCTTGGATGTGGATCTCTACATCTACTTCTATCAGGTGCTAGATGAAGGCTCTATGATGACAATTAGGGTAGTCAACAATCTGATTACAGGGAAAAGCCAGTTCACACACTGTCTTTGCTGTTGCTAGGAGTATTAGCTGGAATCATCCTTATGGATTCCTTTGAAGTTCCCTGGCACCAGGTTTCTCCAAAACCCCATAATGGCCCTTCTACCAAGATATCTCTCTCATCACTCTCCCACTCTGTTTCAACCGCAGTTCAACCATCCTGATCCCTTATGTTCTCATCCATTATACTTCCCACAACTCCCAATTCACCATGGAGATCTTATCTATTTCTTCTTCCCAAGAGAGCCTAGTTTCTCTGGGGATGAGGTTTGTAGCCTGGCTATCCTTTGCTTTACATCTAATATCCACTTATGAGTGACTACATACCATGTATGTTATTCTGAGTCTGAATTATCTCACTCAGGATAATTTTTTCAAGTTCCATCCATTTGCCTGCAAATTTCATGATGCCATTGTCTTTTTCTGCTGAGTAATATTGCATTATGTAGTTATACCACATTTTCTTTATCCATTCTTCAATTCAGGGGCATCTATGTTGTTTCCAGGTTTTTATTCTCACAAATAATGCTTCTATGAACATAGTTAAGTAAGCATCTTATGGTATGGTTGAGCATTCTTTGGGGAATATGCCCAAGAGAAACATTGTTGGATAGTTAGTTTTCTGAGAAACTGCCAAATTGGTTTTCAAAGTGGCTTTAAGCTGAATAAGTTTGTACATCCACCAGCAGTGAAAGAGTGTTCCCCTTACTCCACATCCTCTCCAACATAGACTGTCATTATCATTTTTAATCTTGGCCATTCTGACAGGTATAAGATGTTATTTTAGAATCACTTTGATTTGCATTCCCCTGATGATTAAGGATTTTGAGCAATTTCTTAAATATCTTTTGGACATTTGAGTTTGCTTTGTTGAGAAATCTCTTATTAGATCTATAGTACATTTTTAATTAGATTATTTGGTATTTTGGTGACTACATTCCTGTTTTCTTTAAATATTTTGAATACTAGTCCTCTGGCAATTGTGGGGTTGGTGAAGATCTATTTCCATTCTGTAGGCTGCTGTTTTGTTTTACTGACAATGTCCTTTGCTTTACAGAAGCTTTATACTTTCAGGAAGTCCCATTTGTTAATTGTCCATCTCAGTGTCTGTACTACTGGAATTATATTCAGGAATTATCTCATATAACAACAAGTTCAAGCCTACTTCCCACTTTCTTTTCTATCAGGTTCATTGTAACTAGATTTATATTGAGGCCTTTGATCCATTTGGACTTGAGTTTTATCCAGGATGATAGATGTGAATCTATTTGTATTCTTCTACATGCCATCATTTGTTGAAGATGCTTTCTTTTTTTCGTTGTGTACCTCTGACTTCTTTGTTAAAAATGAGGTGTTCGTAGGTGTGTGTGGCTATGTCATGGCCTTCAGTTTGGTTACACTGATTCATGCGTCTGTTGTTATGCCCATACCAAGTACTTTTATTATCATAGACTTATAGTAAAGGTTGAAATGACAGACACAGATACTTAAAAATTTACTTCATTGTACAGAATTGTTTTAGATATTCTGTATTTTTTGTTTTTATATTAAGATAAATATTGTTTTTTTGAGGTCTGTGTAGAGTTGTACTTAGATGTTGATCGGGATTGCAATGAATCTGTAGATTGCTTTTGGTAAGATTGCCATTTTTACTATGTTAATCCTACTAATCCATGGGAATGGAAAATCTTTTCATTTTCTGAACACTTTTCCAATATCTTTTTTCAAAGACTTAAAATAATTCTCATATAGATCTTTCCCTTGTTTGATTAGATTTACCCCAAGATATTTTATATTGTTTGTGGCTATTGTAAAGGGCGTTGTTTCTCTATTTCTGTCCGTTCCTTTTATACTTTTTAAATAGGAAAGCTACTGAATTTTTTGAGTTAATCTTATATTTAGAAACATTACTCAAGGTATTTTTCAGCTAAAAGACTTCCTTGGCAGAGTTTTGGGGGTCACTATTGTATACTTTCATATCACCTGCAAATAGTGAAATTTGACTTCTTCGTTTCCAATTTGTATCCGCTTGATCTTATTTTGTTGCCATATTGGTTTAGGTAGACCCTCAAGTACTATAGTTAATAGATGTGGAGAAAGTGAGCAGACTTTTCCCTGATTTTAGTGGAATCTCTTTTAGTTTCTCTCCATTTAATTTTATGTTGGCTACAGACTTGTAAATTGCCTTTATTATGTTTAGGCATATACCTTGAATCCCTGTCCTTCCCAGAACCTTTATCATAAAAGGGTGTTAGATTTTGTCAAAGAATTTTTTAGCATCTAATGTGATGGGTTTTTTTTTCAATTTTTTTATATGGTAAATTACATTGACAGATTTTCATATTTTGAACCATTTCTGCATCTTTGGGATGAAGCCTACTTGAGCCTGGGAGATGATTTTTTTTGCATGTGTTCTTGGATTCGGTTTGCCAGTATTTTGTTGAATATTTTTTCATCATTGTTCATGAGGGAGATTGGTCTGTAATTTTTTTCTTTGTTGCATCTGTGTTTGGTTTGGCTATCAGGGTAATTGTGGTCTCATTAAAAGAATTTGGCAATCTTCCTTCTGTTTCTGTTGTATGGAATGATTTGTGAAGTATTGGTATTAACAATTTGAAATTCTGATAGAATTCTGTGCTAAAATCATCTGGCTCTGGCCTTTTTTCTTTCTTTTTAGGAGAGACAATTAGTGACTGTATCTATTTTTTTTTTTAGGGTTATGGCTCTGTTTAAATTGTTTATCTGGTCTGGATTTAATTTTGGTATGTGGTACATATCAAGAAAGTTCTCCATTTTTTTAGATTTTCCAATTTTGTCAAGTATAGGTTTTAGAAATGTGACAATAGGATATTATAATGAATAATGCAAGTAATTGTAATATAATTGTATATCACATATATATATCTGTGTGTGTGTTTTTAAAGACAGAATTAATAGACCACTGTATAAATGGAGCTTCCAGGACTAGAAATCACCCCTATGTCAATGAGTGGGGAATGAATTTGAGTGCTTACAAAGTGACTGTGCACTACTTACTGTATTTTGTAAACTCACTTGGATTACAGAAAACTCAATGAAAAGTGCAAATTACCATTTAGAAAAACATCAGTAGAAGATTTCCTTTAGGGCCTATAACCTTCCTAACCATAGAATTGTGATCAGTTTTACAGTATCAGGCATTTTTCTGTCCCATGGATCAAATTTTACATGCAGTCAGAAAACAATTGTTTATACCTCCCAATCACACCAGTATTTCTATAGGGTGCCTAGCTTGTCTAACATGTTGAGTTGGAGTTTCAAGCTAGGTAAGACCATCAACGACTTTTATTCTTTAGTTGCCTATATAGAAACTTCTCACACTATGCCAAGAGACAGAAGCTGAGGATAATTTTTAAGAGCAGCAAGTACTCTTAAAAGTTGAGTCATCTCCCCTGCCACTCCCGAAGATCTTCTTGTAGAGATACTCCTTTCAGGGATGTTTCCTTGATATTATAAACTTCTTAAATTTCTTTCATTTATTCATTTTTATAGACATGAGGATAGAACCTGTAATTTTCACATCAGACCTTTACTGTCTCACAAAAACTATACCTCTATCCACATAAATTATCTTGTAAGCCTATAATGTCCTTGAACCTTCCTCTCCATTAATGAAAATGTTTGTGTTTGGATTCATGTTTTCAAAATTTAATAAACTTATTTATTTTATATTTATGTGTATGAGTATTTTGCCTGCATGTGTATCTGTGCTTTATATGGGTGTGCTGTGACCCAAGATCAGGTAATTGGATCACCTAGGACTAGAGTTAGAGGCTACTATGAACCATCACACGTGATCTGGGAACTGACCCTGTGTCTTCTTCAAGAATAGCAAGAGCTCTTCTGCTGAGTAATCTCTTCAGTGCCTATGTTTTCAAACTTTTAAAGAAGATTGTTAAGATACAAAATAGATTTTATGCAGTTTTTATTGTAGACATAAAAGGAAAAGCAAAATTGTCTTTTTATTTTCCTGTTCCTCTTCTTTAACTGCGCCTTCTACTATATTTCAACAAGTCAGTTTCCCAAGGACAATATCACTCTCAAACCCATTGAACTTAAATCTGTTACATTGATATTTACAAACACACACACACACACACACACACACACACACACACACACAAATTGTGATCATATTTAGCCCAAATTTCCTCTCTTGTCTCCTAGACACCTTCGATTTTCTTGTCATTTTCCCCAATGAGTTTAATTAGGATTTGTTACATGAAAATGTATAATGGGTGATGTACCCAGTGTCTAGGTCACCAAAAAAAGTATCTTTTCAATGACAGCACTGAAAAATCTTGAAGCTTTGCTCTTGGTAAATCATTTGAAATTCCTTCCCTGCTACTTCTCTCATGTCATGTGGTTCTCATATATCTTTCCCATCTAACATTCCTCTCCCCATTTTTTGCTTTATTCCAGGACAACTCAAGCTGACATTCCCTGTTAACACAAAGGACATAGCTAACAGGGAAACAAACAGACTGACAGCGTATATTTACACCTCCTTCTGCTCCTCTAGTCACAAATCTGCCCCTCTCATCCCCACCATGTAGCAGAACACTTGCTTCAGTCTCCCTGTCCTCTCTGACCCCATCCCAAAGGATCACAAAGATCTTCTCTAACCTTTCTTCTCCAGGCTTATCCAAATATTCTAGCTTCAAAAAGAACACACCTTCATTTGAAACACACCAACTAGAAAGGCCAGGGAAAGAATATCCTGGCCTCCAATTGCAGCAGGCATATTCTATGAATACACCAGCTGAGCAAGAGAGGGAAACAGATAAGGAAACTGAAGATCTTTACCACTCTCTTGTAGTACGAGCTGCGGGCTGCATTCTGCCACCCAGCTCCCACCACCAGCTAGCTTTACCCGAAATAACAACACACAAACTGTATTCTATTAAACCCTGCTTGGCCCATTAGCTCTAGCCCTTACTGGCTAATTCTGATATCCCATCAACCCATTTCTAATAAACTGTGTAGCACCGGTCTTACCGGGAAAGATTCAGCATGTCTGACCTGGCGGCTTGCTTCCGTGCGTGCGTCTACCCGGGAGAGGGGAGCGTTCTGTTCTGTTTACTCCTCCCACCTATGTTTTAACCTATGAGGCCAAGCAGTTTCTTTATTACTTAACCAATGACCTTCCTCCATCACTTTCTCCTCTCCTTCAAGCCCCATCCACTATTCTCATCCCTGTCTCTGCAACAGAACACCTTACGCAGCATTCCTTTCCCTTCTGCCCACATCTTTTGTGAATCTCATGAACCTTCCCCTCCTAAACACCCTTTCTCTCCTCGTTTTATTACAGTCCTCATCTGTTTTAGTCACTCCCTGAAAACTCACAGCCAACCCCTGAGAGAAGCAAGTAGGCTGTCTATAGATCTATAAACCTTCCACAAAGAAAAGTGCCTTACCCTCTCTTGGGATTAGAGGGGGTGGAGTGAGAGGGTGTGTAGAGGGAATGGGAGGAAGAGAGGAAGTAGGAATTTGGATTCATGTTTTTTTAATCTAATAAAAACATAGTGAAATAGAAACTGTTGTTAAAATTATTTTATTTTATTACTTTAAAAAATACCAATCCAAATTTCCACTCTCTTACCCCCTCCCACACTCTCCTACCCTACCCACTCAATCCTAAGAGAGGGTAATGCACCCTGCCCTGTGGCAAATCCCAGACCCTCCCTACTATATCTAGGTTGAGCAAGATATACATCCAAAGAGAATAGGATCCCCAAAAGGTAGTACATGCAGAAGAGATAAATCCCAGTGTCACTATCAGTGGCCCCTCAGTCTGCCCCAACAATCAACCACATTCAGAGGGACTAGTTTGATCCCATGAGTGTTCACTGCCAGTGGAGTTAGAGTTGGTGAGCTCCCATTAGCTCAAGCAAACTGTCTCAGTGGATGAACACCTCATGGTCTTGACTTCCTTGCACATACTCTCACTTCTTCCACTCTTAAACTAGATCTTGGGACCTCAGTTCAGCACTCCAATGTGGGTCTTTGCTTCTGTTTTCATCTGTTGTTGGACAAAGGTTCTATGGTGATATTTAAGATAATCATCAGTCTGACTACAGGACAAGGCCAGTTCAGAACCCTCTCCTTAGGGCCTTAGTGGGGATCATCCTTGTGGATTCCTGGTAATTTTTATAGAGCCAGGTTTCTTGCTAACCAGGTACTGGCTCCCTCAATCAAGATATCTCTTTCCTTGCTTTCATCTCTGTCCTTCCTCCATCTCGACTATTCCATTCCCCCAAGTTCTCCTCAACCCTCCTCTTCTCCGCTTCCTTCTAACCATTGCCCCCATGCTCCCAAATTTTGTCAGGAAATCTTGTCTGTTTCCAGGTGGATCTATATATGTTTTTCTTTGGGTTCATATCATTACTTAGTTTTTCTAGGATCATGAACTATAGGCTCAATGTCCTTTGTTTATGGCCAGTATCCACTTATGAGTGAGTACATACTGCAGTCTCATTTTTTAGGTCTAGGTTACATAAATCGGGATAGTGTTTTTTAATTCCATCCATTTGCATGCAAAATTCAAGATGTCATTGTTTTTTACTGCTGAGTAGTACTCTAATGTGTAGATGTGCCATATTTTCTTTAGCCATTATTCTGTTGAGGGGCCTCAAAGTTTTTTTTTTCCCCAGGTTCTGGCTATTACAAATAATGCTGCTATGAACATAGTTGATCAAATGCTTTTGTAGTGTAATTGAGCATCTTTGGGTATATTCCCAAGAGTGGTATTGCTGGATCCTGGGGTAGGTTGATTCCCAGGTTCCTGAGAAACTGACACATTGAAATCCAAAGTGGTTGCATGAGTTTGCATTCCCACCAGCAATGGATGAGTGTTCCCCTTACCCCACATTCTTTCTAACATAAGCTATCATTAGTGGTTTTGATCTTAGCCATTCTTACAGGTATAAGATGGTAGCTCAGAGTTGTTTTGATTTGCATTTCCCTGATAGCTAAGAAAGTTTAACATGTCCTTAAGTATCTTTTGGCTACTTGAAATTCTTCTGTTGAGAATTCTCTGATTAGTTAAGTATACCATTTTTAATTAGGTTATTTAGAATTTTAATGTCTAATTTCTTGAGTCCTTTATATATTTTGGAGCTCAGTCCATTCTCTGATGTGGGGTTAGTGAAGATCTTTTCCCATTCAGTAGGCTGCCTTTTTGCCTTTGACTGTGTTCTTTGCTTTACAGAAGCTTCTCAGATTCAGGAGGTCCCATTTATTTATTGTTGCTCTTATTTTCTGTGCTACTAAGGTTATATTTAGTAAGTGGTCTCCTATGCACATGCATTGAAGGTTACTTACCAATTTCTCCTCTATCAGGTTCACCTCTATCAAGGTGGTCTTGGAGAGAACAGAGATACAAGGAACATACCTAAACGTAATAAAGGCATCCATTATACAGTAAGCCAACAGCCAGCATCAAACTAAATGGAGAGAAACTCCCAGTTATCCCAATGAAAAAAACAGCCATGGACCTGATGGTTCCTGTACAGAATTCTATCAAATTTTCAAAGACTTAACACAAATGCTTCTCAAATTATTACACTGTAAAGAAACAGAGGAAACATTGCCTAATTCATTCTATGAGGTCATAGTTACTCTAACCAAAGTAAAGAAAGAAAATCACAGATTAATTTCCCTTATGAACACAGATGCAAAAACACCTAACAAAATACTTGCAAATGAATTCAAGAATGCATCAAAAAGGTCATTCACCATGATCAAGTATGCTCCAATCCAGAGATCAAGAAATGGTTCAATCTGTGAGAGTCAATAAATATAATCTACTGTATAATGCAACAGAAAGAAAAACAACCACATGATCATCTCATTAGATGCAGAAATAGCCCAAGGCAAAATTCAACCCCTGTTTATGATAAAACTTCTGGAGAAATTGGGAATACAAGAGACATACATAAATGAAATTAAAGGCGGTTTACAGAAAGCCTATGGTGATCATCAACTTAAATGGAGGGATACTCAAAACATTTCTTATAAAATCAAAAAGAAGACAAGAATTTCCACTCTCTCCATAGCATTTTAATATAGTATTGGAGTCACAGGTAGAACAACAGATACAACAGAAAAAGATCAGGGAGATAAAATTTGGAAAGGCTTAGATCAAAGTATCTTTCTTTGAAGGTGATATAGTATACAAAAGTGAACCTAAATATTCCTAGTCATTAAAGAAAGAAATTGAATAAGATATCATTCAGAGATATGTTTAACACAACAAAATGGCTATCCTACCAAAGGCAATCTACAGATTTAATTCAATCCCCATCCAAATTCCAACACAATTTTTTTTCAGACCTTGAGATGATAATTCTCAACTTCATATGAAAAATTAAATCACTCAGAGAAGCTAAAATAATCCTAAAAAATGAAAGGATGGTTAGAGGTATTACCATCCCAAATTTGTAGCTGTATTATAGAGTTATAGTAATGAAAAACACCTAATAATATTTACCTAAAACAGACATGTTAATCAATGGAATCATACTGAAGAGCCAGAAATGAAACCATATTCCCAAAGACACTTTCTTTTTAATAAAGAAGCCAAAAATATTCACCTAGAAAAAAACAGCATCTTGGTGTTGGTTAGTCAGTATTGGTTTTATGTAGAAAAATCCAAGTTGATATATATATATATATATATATATATATATATATATATATATATACATATACATATATATATATATATAATCATTTACTTTAATCAAGTCCAAGTAAAGTAGATCAAAGGAGTAAACATAAAACCATATACAATTACTCTGCCAGAAGTGATAGTGGGCCTCTAACGTATTGGCATAGGAGATTTCCTGTACAGAACATTGATAAATATGTACTGAGATCAACAATTTATAAAACATAAGAACTCATGAAACTGAAAAACTTCTGCAAAGGACACCATCATTTAGACAAAGAGGCAACCAAAATGTTTTTTTATCAACTCCACATGCCATAAAAGACTTATATTCAAAATATATAAAAAACTCAACAAATTAGATATCAAAAGATCAAAGTCTAATTAAAACTCATATATATGAGTTGTATATGTATAATATAATTATATATATATATATATATATATATATATATATATATATATATATACAGTAGTCTCATAGAGGAAACTGAAATGGCTGAGAAACACCTAGAATAATGCTCATTATCTTTAGCCATCATGGGAATGTAAATCAAAACTATTTTGAGATTCCATCTTATATCTGCCATAATGACTAAGATCAATACTACAAGTGACAGCACAAGCTGGCAAAGATATAGAATGAGGGGAATACTCATTCATTGCTTGTGGTAGTTTAAACTTCAATAGCCACTCAAGACAACAATATGGAGTTGTTGGGAATTCATCTACTTCAATAGCTGTACAACTCATGAACATGTACTCAAAGGATAACGTACTATACCACAAGGATACTTGCTCAATCATGTTTATTGCAGATATATTAATATTGGCTGAAAACTGGAAATAATCTTGATATCTATCAATTGCAGAATGGATAAAGAAAATATGAATCATTTATGCAATGGAGTATTACTCAGCTCTTTAAAAATGACATCATGAGTTTTGCATGTAAATGAAGGCAAACAGAAAAAAATCATCTTGAGTAAGGTAATTCAAACCAAGAAAGAAAAATATGGCATACATTCATTTTTTGTATGTAAATTATCTATTAAATATGACAACTAACCTACAATCTTAAGACCCAGAGATTTCAAGTGAAGGGACTGGGGAGGGTGTCATATGAATGAACCTGAAACATATTAATAGAATAAATTTTGTGGTTGGTCTGTGGATAAGTGCATAGGAATCAGAGGATCAGCTGGGAACGGGGAGGGGAGATAGTGTTGAGGGAGGGAATGCTTGGAGAGTCAGTTGTAATGTCAATACATTTCATGGATGATATGGAAACTAGTGCATTGGAAACTTTCTAAACTATATGAAGGTCATCCTAATAGGATGTAGTAATAATGGGGGAGATAGAATCCCAGCTGGACACTTCTTGTTACCAAATGAGCCTTCTAGTACTTAAGATGGCATTGCCTTCAATGCAGTTGTTGACCAAGGTGGTACCATAGAAATTTCGAAGTAACCCAAGCTGTTGCAAAGACAATATGTTGTTATCTGCAAACTTTCAGCATTTCCCCATTGCTAAGAAACACCAACACAAACACACTGAACTTGTAAAAGTAGAGCTGGTGCCTATATGCGTCTTTCATCCTACATTTTAGTGTCTTTGTTGTGAGATGGTAATCTTCAAGTTAACAAAAGGCAAAAGTAAACACCAACCCAGACACAAGACTTTTACTCTTCAATCAATCTAATCTGTCCTGTATGCAAGATATACGAGGGCAATTGTAGAACAGAATTTGTAATATTAGCCAACCAATTTCTCATTTGTCTTAAATTACACTGCATAAGACAAAACCCCAACCTCACATTGCTAGTATCATCAAGAACCAGAAACTAAACCCCACAAAGAGCTATGGTAAAAACTAACCACTATTTGTCTTTTAAAAGTATCAATAAAATGTCTCCTAATAAGCACATTGTTCAGTCTTCACAGAAGTTTCCACCTACAGCAGATGAGAACAGATACTTAAACAGACAGCCAGGCATTAAGCAGAAAGTGAATCTTTGGAGCACAGACCCTTAATGGGATGTATCCATCAAATTCCTTCTCCTCAGAGTTCAGGAAATCCACATAGAAGAGGAGGCAGGAAGAATGTAAGAGCCAGAGGAGAAGCATGAGAAAAGGAGAACAAGGCCCTTTGAATCAGCTAAGCAAGGCTCATATGAACTCGCAAAGACTAAAGCAGTTGAAACAGGGCTGATACAGGGGTCTGAACCAGGTTAGCTTCATATACATAAAAGATTATATCTTAGTATTTATGTGGGATTCCTTTGGGTGAGAACAAGTGAGTCTCTGATTCTTGTTCCTGACCTCAGGCTCTCTTCATTCTGTTGGGTCACATTATCAAGCCTCTGTGTCATGGCTTTTGCTTTTATTTTGTCATGTTTTATTGTTATCTCTTAGAAGTCTCTTCTTCTTCTTCTTCTTCTTCTTCTTCTTCTTCTTCTTCTTCTTCTTCTTCTTCTTCTTCTTCTTCTTCTTCTTCTTCTTCTCCTCCTCCTCCTCCTCCTCCTCCTTCTCCTCCTCCTCCTTCTTCTCCTCCTCCTCCTTCTTCTTCTTCTCTTTCTTCTTTTCTTTCATGGCAATATTATTGGCTTTAAAATTTTCCAAGCAGTTTGATTCCAAGATAACTATAAGATCTACTTATTTTTTAAATTTAATTTAATTTAAAATGTATGCCAAAAATCACCTTAATCTTATCTTTTAAATATTTATTTTATGTTTGTGAGTGTTTTTCATGCAAATAGTACCTTCATTGTACAAGTCTCTCATATCTACTGAGGTCAGAAGAGGGTGATGGAACCTCTGGAACCTGAGTTATGGGTGAGTGTAAGCCTACATAAGGGTGCTGAGAACTGGATAAGTGCCATTCTTAAAAAAAATTTTCTTTCATATGCTACATCCTGACTACAATTTCCCCTACTTCCTCTCCTCTGAAGCCCCCTCCCCCACCTTTCTTCTCCCCAGACCAACTTTTCCTCAATTTCCTTTCAGAACAGAGAAGGCCTTTCAGGGATATCAGAATAACAAGGAATAACAAGTTACAATAAGACTAGACACTTATCCTCATATCAAGATTGGAAAGGCAACAATATAGGGAAAAAAGGTACCAAGCATAGACAACAGAGTCAGAGACAACTGTACTCCCATTTTAAGGAATACCACAAGAACAGCAAGTTTCCTTGTCATCACATATATTCAGATGACCTAGCTCAAACAGATATAGGGCCCAGGTTTGGTAGCTTCAGTCTCTGAGAGTCCTAATAAGCTCTGCTTAGTCAAATCTATAGGTCATGATCTTGGGGTGTCCTTGACATTCTGGATCCTACAATCTATCCTCCCCTTTTTTTTCATGGTTCCCAGAGCTCCACCTAATGTTTGGCTGTTGATATGTGCATCTGCTCCTATCAATTACTGAATAAATGACCTCTGATGATGATTATGCTATAAACCAGTCTAGTAAAGCAAAATATAATTAGAAATTTTTTTATTTACATTTTAAGGCCAATTGTGTTTGGTTCTGTCATAGGTCTCTATACTATCCAGTATCTTGTTCCTGGCAATCCAGTCAGTGTCAGGCATGGGGTCAGTCTCATTTTTTTAGGCCACAATTAGTACCAGCCATTGGTTGACCATTCCCATACTGCCATGTCACCTTCTCCCTAGCACATCTTGCAGGCCAGACAAATTTTAGGTGGGAGGTTTGTGGCTGGGTTAATGTCCCAGTCCGACCACTAGAATCTTTGCCTAGTTACAGAAGATTGTGGGTTCAGGCTTCATATCTTCTATTACCAGGTGTATTTGTAGGGTTACCATCATAGGTTTCAGGGAGTCTCCATTAAACTAGGTTTCCACATCACCCCTGAAATGCCCACTAATTCCATGTGTATCTTGCAGTACTCTCTCCCTACATCCTTGACACCTAACTCCTACTTATTCCTCCTGTTGCCATTGCCACTTGCTCCAGTCAACCTGTGATGAAATTTATTCTATTTCACCTACCTAAGGAGCACATGAGAAAACTCCATTAAGAGAATACCAATGGGACATGCACTAAAATTGACAACTAACAAATGGGATGTCATAAAACTGAAAAGCTTCTCTAATACAAGGGACACCATCAATAGGACAAAATGGAAGCTCAGAGAATTGGAAATATTTTTTTTTTTACCATCACCACATATGACAGAGTGTCAATATACAAAATATTTAAAGAATCCAAGATCAAAACCCAGTGCCATTGTTCTTGGCTTCTCAGTCAGCCCTCCTTGTCCAACACGTTTAGAGAGTGTGGTTTGATCACATGCTCCATCAGTCCCAGTCCAGCTGGCTTTGGTGAGCTCCCAATAGATCAGCCCCACCGTCATAGTAGGTAGGTGCACCCCTCGAGGTCCTGACTTCCTTGCTTATGTTCTCCCTCCTTCTACTCCTCATTTGGACCTTGGGAGCTCAGTCCAGTGCTCCAATATGGGTCTCTGTCTGTATGTCTATCCATTGCCAGATGAAGGTTCTATGGTGATATGCAAGATATTCATAGACCTGGATGGAGGGGGGAGGGCCTTGGACTTCCCACAGGGCAGGGAACCCTGACTGCTCTTTGGACTGGAGAGGGAGGGGGAGGGGAGGGGTGGGGGAGGGAAAGGGGAGGAGGGGGAAAGGTGGAAATTTTTAATTAAAAATAAATGAATAAATTAAAGATTCCAAGACTATATATCTATAAATCAAATAATTCACTTATGAAATTGACCATATATCTAAACAGAGAATTTTCAACAGAGGAATCTCAAATGGCTGAGAAACACTTAACAACATGTTCAACATCTTTAGCCATCAGGAAAATGCAAATCAAAACATCTTTGAGATTCCATTTTACACCTACCACAGTGGCTGAGATCCAAAGCACAAGTGGCAGCACATGCTGGGCAGGATGTGGTGTAAGAGGAATACTGTTCTATTGCTGGTTGGAGTACAAATTCCTACCAGTGCTTCGGATGTTAATATGGGGCTGTTCCTCAGAAAATTTGGCATCTATGTAAGTCAAGACCCAGCTATACCACTCCTGGGTATATGACAAATGTGCACCCTATTTTACCACAAGAATCCTAGCTCAATTATGTTCAAAGCAGTTTTATTGTAATATCCAGGAAATGGAACAACCCTGATATCCCTTAACTGAAGAATAGATTATTTTAAAATGTGTAAAACTCATTCACACAATGGAGTTCAGCTGTTAAAAATGATACCATGAAATTTTCAGGAAAGTAGTAGTAACTATGAAAATTCACCCTGACTGAGGTAGCCTAGATCCATAAAGACAAACACTGTATAAGCAGATAATAGCTGTTAAACAATTGATAATCTTGCTACAATCCACAGACTCAGAGATCCTGTTCTTTTTAAATGAGAGCCTGAATGGGAGTGGATTTGCAGGGGAAGTAAGGTGAGGTGAGGAGGAGCTGGGTTTAGAGGGAGAGGAAACTATGGTCAGATATATTATGTTAGAAAAATCTATTTTGAATAAAATGAAAAAAAGTACTTGGAAGTCATGAGGGAACTCCCTTTATTTTTCCGCATAGCATTCATATACCTCTGACAAGTGTTCAGTCTATGTTTTAGTAGCTCCAAAGTTATATACATTTTATTTTCAGTTTCCTCCTAAATTGCAGCACTAGTTTGGAATATGGGTCTTTTCTTGTAGTAGACCTTAGAAACCTCTGTAACTACTTGAAGTATTGGTTGAATAAAAGAGATGCTGTTCATTGGTGTAAACCACACTTTGATGTTTAAATGTCACAGTAAAGGAAAGTGAATTAGACCATTATGAACCATAAGCAAAATCTTGAAGAGCATGTTGTCCTCTATATCGTACTTTTTCATATGACTGGTATAGCTAAATTGGCTTATTTCTGCCTTTTTATTGCTTCTGTAGTGAGGTTGCAGTTTGTATTTACTTTTGTGCCTAAAGGTTCAAGGGTCCTCATTGTGTCAGATCATAATTTCAATTTGTATTCCCTAAACTCTTCCTCCTAGCAAGACTTTTATCTTTAAATGCATTATAATGTTTTATATATTTGGCTTCCTGCTAAAAGAGAATCATTGTAGGTATCTGTTTCTAGAACTGGGAAATTCCATTTGTTTTGTAGATGTGCTTTGGCCAAACAATTTCCTCTACAAGCAGTTTATCTACAGGTTCCAAGAATTCTTTAGCTCCCTTCGTATCATTACTAACAAGCCACTTATTCTAACACAGTAGAGTGAATAAAAACTCTGTAATCATTTAAACCATTAAGATCTAGCAAAAATTCAACATAATAGGTTATTCTAGGCTTTTTTGAACATCACAGACAGCATGCTTTGCTATGATCCTCGAGGTGCTGGGAGGGATGCATTTCTTATTGTGCATATATGTGTCAGTTCTTCCACCTTCAAAGTCATTACTTATTTTTAATTTTGTTTCCACATCTGTCAGTTGATGTGGCATCTTACTGACATCATTAGCAGTAGATTTTTCCATGCCTATTGTACATTATGAATCAAGAAATATGAAATTAAATCAAACATGTCAGAAAGTGATAAGCATATGAAGCTGTTGTTGACCACTGTCATATATGTGGTCCATGGTGTTGATTGGAATATTGTACATATGTATGTAATTCATTAAACTGAATTCATCTAATTTATCATGAACTGGCTCTTTTCAGCACCAGCCTTTAACCAGATGTCCTTTACATTGCTTGGCATATAATACATGCTGGATTAATTTACTTTTAGAAGCTTTCTGTGATATAAATCATCTATATTTTCAATTGAAGAAGAAATTGGTTCAGAATAGCTAAATTGCTTACTAAAATGTAAGATTAATGCTTTTTCTATTTCTAATTAAAAACTATAAATGAAATAAATCTTTTTCATGTGAAGCTGGAGCGATGGTTCAGCAGTTAGAAACACATGCTGACTTTGCAGAGGACAAGGGTTTGCTTGCCAGCACTCACAAAGGGTGGCTCACAACCACATGTAACTCTACCTCCATGGCTCTTACAAACTCTTCTGGCCTCCAAGGACACCTGAAATGCACATGACACACACACAGACATTCTTGCACTCACATATACAAATAAAATAAATCTTTAAAAATTGGCAAGAATTTTGTGGGGTTACTTTCTATGGAACATTCGAGAAGCTTCCTAGAATTCATCCTAAAAGATGGCTCTATGAATTAAGAAGAACTCGCATTTCTCTTCAGTTAGTAAGAACTGAATCAGATAAAATGGCTGTTACCATTTAGAGTTACACTAATTAAAATGTACGGCTACACTAGATTTCCAACTAGATTCCCCAATATTCTTTTTTTAATATTTATTTATTTGTTATGTATATAATATTCTGTCTGTGTCTATGCCTGCAGGCCAGAAGAGGACACCAGACCCCATTACAGATGGTTGTGAGCCACCATGTGGTTGCTGGGAATTGAACTCAGGACCTTTGGTAGAGCAGGCAATGCTCTTAACCTCTGAGCCATCTCTCCAGCCCCTCCCCATTATTCTTGTACCTGAATACCTAACATCTATTTGCAAGGAAACTCCTAGTCTTTCCCACAGTGAAAAGTAGAAGAAATTATAGCTGTACTAGCAAAATATTTCTGTGTTCTGCCCATATCACAATGAAAAAATGAAGAGGCAGAGATTATCTCCTGACTTCCCATTCCATTGGTCTACTAATATGAAAATAATAAAGGAAGGTTAAATATGTAATGTACAGAAGTCACCCTCTGGAGAACATAAGGGAAAATTGAAGAATGAATTTGATGGGGCAGAAGAACTATAATCAACACATCAGCTGACTGGGAAATCCTTGCAAAAACTAAAATGACTACTAAAGCAATTAAAGAAAAGTTATCATTTGAGAAAGAATTGGGCTTATTTACTAATAGACATATGTACTATAGAAAACATAAATTAAAGCTTTTGATTTTATTTCATGAACAAGCATGTTAGGCAGTTATTTTTTCATTTGGTCTAAGAATTTCTATAGTCATTCTTTTGCAGTTTATATATGTACACAGCTCCAAATTTATCTATTATTTAGTAACACTTAGAAAAATCTATTCTAATTTATATCTACTTATAATTACATAATTGAAACAAGACCATGGGCTGAGGAGGCAGATTTATGATAACAGTTCTCAGCAATTGGCTTTATAGAACTGTGACTGCCAAGACATGGGATATGTTTGGGATAGGATATAATGTGGAGAAGTACTTTACTATTTCCTGGTGGATATATAATGTGAAATTGCCCTTATTTACTTTCTTCAGGACCTAGAAATTGTTACTTTTTATAAACCTTCTTAAACAGAAACATAGACAAAAATGTACAAGCAAACCCATGTATATTTGCTGTTAAAAATTTTACATTAACTGTTATCATGTTTTAAAACAATTTTGTGTTGGGAGAGGATATGAGTTCATGCAGAGGTCAAAGGGTTTCAGTCCTCTGCTTTCAACGTGTGGTTTTCAAGAATGGAATGCAGGTTGTCACCACTGCATCAAATCAGTTATGATGGTTTGTCCATTAACTTCTACAGGATTGATTAATAAGTGGGGGAAACACATGGTCTCTATTATTAGTTTTCTAGCAACGCTGCTAAAAAACTAATGTTTGCATAAACTGAAAAACAGCAATTTACATTCTCACAGTTCCAGAACTTCTAATTCCAAGACAAAAGGCTTTGATTACTCCTCAGGTCTCTCTCTGATTCAGAGTGTAGTCAGTGAATTTTTACAAGATCATTCCTCTACCAACATATTTTAGTGACCTAGTATCTTTTTTCATGTGAAAAAGTCATATTGTTGACAAGTCTATCTTCGCTACTTAGATTAACCCAATAATCATATTTAAAATTTCTATCTCAAGTTTTAATAATATTCTGTGTTAACCTGACACGATTATTAATATTGACAGGCAACTTGAGCAAATCCAGGATCACTAGAAAGATAAGGCTGTAGGGAAGCTTATGAAGGATTATCCACTAACTGAAGTAAGAAAACTCACCCTATGTGTGGGTGGCACCATTCCCTGCTTGGTCAGAAACCTAGATTGTTTGAAAAGTAGAATGCAAGCTGAGCACCAGCATTTATCACTCTCCACCCTATTTATGCTATGAGATAGTGCATCCATCTCCTATTCCCTGCTGCTATTACCGACTTCTCTGCAATTACAAAATACTTCTCTTGGAAGTGGTAACCAAAATATTTCCATATTGCTGTGAATAACATCTGGTAAGGGATTTGTATCATAGAGATGAAAAAGTAATTAATACATCTTAAATCAGAACTTTTACAAACGAATTGGAGAGGGAGGCATATTTGCATTCGATACACAATATGATGCCACACCTCTGATGTTATACTTGTTACAGATCATTAATATGTCAGGCTTTAGTCAACTATATTCAACACATTAATCTGTTCCCATTCTTCAGAGTACCAAGATATTTTTCTATCAAATCATGAGCTTATTAATACAAAGAGGTGTGCATAGATTGAAATGGATTAACCAACAGGATTTTCTATTCCTTGTTAATAGTTATTGATATATTGCTGGGATAAATCATTTTTTGTGACTTTAAAGGGTATGCAATTTTTAGATGATGGCACAGAAGGATACTTATATAAGCAATCAATATTCTTTGGTCTTTTATAATGTCACTTGGGGAGTTGAGGCATGAAAATCACATATTTGAATCAATTCTGGGATATATAAGGAGTTCTAGGTTAGGCTACTTAGTGAAACATATAAAAACATAAAACGGTCAGAAATTTTGTAGATATATTGATCCAAAATATACTTGGAATTTATATATGAATATATTCTCTAATTTTCTAAGCAAGTATTTTGCCTTAGATTTTGCTTGTTTTTATGTAGTTCCTTGACTTTTGATGCATGACTGATTATTTTTCTCCTCTGGAATTATAAATATATCTCCCTAGGTATGGTTGCACACAACTTTAATTCCAGTACTTGGGAGGCAGAGGAAGGTGGATCTCTATGAGTTTGATGTCAGTATGGTCTACATACTGAGTACTAAGATAACCAGAGCTACATAGTGAGACCATATATCCAAAATTTTAAAGATAGAAACTTGTTTAATTACTGTTTTTTTGTTTACCTACTATATTTCTGCCAGTATTAAATTAAGTAGAAATGTTAAAGTTAGAGTATTTTTTTCCTTAGATTATAATGTAGTTCATGAGAAAACTAGACACCTTTTGCCACAAAGCCTCCATTGGTAGGAATGGGTTACATATTTTTGAGTCATTAGACAGAGGTATCCAAGTGAACCACCCAAACATCACCAGTTAGGACACTGGTTGCTCTCTACAACTTATGTAAGGCCCTATTATTGAGGCCAACACTTACTTATGTAATCAAATGTGGAAAAGGAAGCTTCTGGTAGAAGCTTCACACCTACTGCTGCTGAAAGATACTCTAAAAGCTATCCACGTTATCTGAAGAAAAATGTAATCTTTAATGTCATCTAATCACAAAACCTGTTACATACAGCAGTGACCTGCCTGCATGATACACCTGTATAACAATGGAACAAATATAACCAATCACTTTGTAGATTAGATATAAGGTCTGTCCCATGAGACAGAGCTCATACTTGGCACTATTTAAGTACCCAAGAACCCAAGACTACTGAGTCATGGTTGTAAGAGGAAACTCTACATTCGGAATAAGGAAATATAGCAATAAAATTAGTTCTCCTGGCATATTTCAATACCCATAGACAGTATATTGATCAGCCTTCATCAGAGATTCTTATTTTCTTAGAGTAGATGGGAACAGATATGGGAACACATAACAGGATAATGTGAATAGGGAGACACTTTGGAACATTCAGTCCTAAACAGATATTTTTATCAAACCCTTCCCATGAAGCCTTAGGGATAAATGCAGAAGAGGAGAGAGAGAGATCACAAGAGTCAGAAATGGTGGATGACTTCAAGGAGTGATTTTCATACAAAATAGAACCGGTGGTCATAAGAATTCACAGAGACTGTGACAGAATGCACAAGACCTGCATAGATTCAAGCCAGACAGTCTACCAACATTTAGAGTGAGAAGAGGGATTGGGTTCCATGCCCAACCAAGAAGCTATTTGCATTTGATATATGATGACAAAGGTAGAATCAGTTTTCTGTGATGGGGTGTCACTGGGATTATCAAACAACTCCATTGTAAGCATCATGCCTAAGAATGGTTGGCCAAAAATGAACTTTTTATTTTTTATTTATGCATTTTGTGGATATTTGTTTGGTTTTATTTTCTCTTGCCATTTTTGTCTTATTGGTCTTTTTTTGTTTCTTGGGTGCTTGTTGTGAGAGACAGAAAGAGAGAACATGAAGGTGGGTGATAGGAAAGTAGAGAGGATATGAAGAGAGTTGATAGATGGGAAAATGATCAAAATATAGTTATGTAAAAATGTTAAATAAAAGTAATTGGGTAAACTGAATATTATTTCATTAGCAAGTTTTTAAAAATATTAAATATTCATAAAATGAATGGGCAATTACATGTACTAAGTAAAGCACACAAAGAAGTATATTTTATGCATTATTCTTCCATTTATTTGTGTCACAATTTTAAATCTGTCAAAGGAAAATTGGGTTGTTTTATATCTTTACTACTGTGAATAATGAATGCTTCAAGGCACATGGGATTACAGATATGCTGTTTCATTTGATGTGTTTATTTCATTTCTTTTGGCTAGGTAGCCAATACTAAAGTTGCTGGATTCAATCAGCATTTGTCAATTTAGCTAGGTAACCAAAATTGAAATACATATTGCTTCTTTTTTATTGGTTTTATTGAGTCTACATATTTTTTTGCTCCCCTCCTGTTGTATGTGGGTGCGGGACCCATTGTTCCGCCCCACCTGGCTAGTTTATACCTGAAATAATCACACAGAAATTATATTAATTAAAACACTGCCTGGCCTACTATCTCTATCCTTTTATTGGCTAACTCTCACATACTAGTTTAACCCATCTCCATTGATGTGTATTGCCACTTGACTGTGGTTTATTGGCATGAGTATAACCAGCGTCCGTTTCAGGCAGGAAAGCCATGGCATCTGCCTGTCTTTGCTTTCTTCCTCCCAGAATTCTGTTCTGTCTTCCCCACCTACCTGAGTTCCACCCTATCAACTAGGCCAAAGCAGTTGCTTTAATAAGCAATGAAAGCAACACAAATACAGAAGAGCCTCCTACACCACCCTCCCTTCCTCTCCCCTCCCCTTCAGCCCTCTCCCATGGTACTCATGCTCCCAATATACACAGAAGATCTGTTCTTTTACTATATCCCATGTAGATTAAATCCATGTATGTCTCTCTTAGGATCCTCATTCTTGTCTAGGTTCTCTGGGATTGTGAATTGTACGCTGGTTTTCTTTGCTTTATGTCTAAAAGCCATTTATGAATGAGTACATATGATATTTGTGTTTCTGAGTCTGTGTTACCTGACTCAATATGATGTTTTCTAGTTACATCCATTTGCCTACAAACCTCAAGATTCATTATTTTTTTCTGCTATGTAGTACTCTATTGTGTAAATGTACCACATTTTCCTTATCCATTCTAAAGTTGAGGGGCATTTAGGTTGTTTCCACATTCTGGCCATGACAAACAATGCTGTTATGAACATAGTTCAGTACATGTGGTATACTTGAGCAATCTTTGTGTATATACCCAAAAGTGGTATTGCTGGGTCTTGAGTAAGGTTGTTTCTTAATTTTCTGAGAAATCGCCATACTGATATCCAGAGGAGCTATGACAGTTTACACTCCCACCAGCAATGCAGGAGTGTTCCCTTTACCCCACATCCTCTCCAGCACCATTTGTCAGCAGTCTTTTTGATCTTGGCCATTTTTACACATATAAGATGGAATCTTGGAGTTGTTTTGATTTGCATTTCTCTGGTGGCTAAGGACACTAAGCATTTCTTTAGTGTCTATCAGCCATTTTAGATTCCTCGGTTAAGAGTTCTCTCTTTAAGTCTGTACCCCATTTTTTATTGGATTATTTGTTCTTTTGATGACCAATTTCTTGAGTTTTTTTTTTTTTTAATTTGGGAGATCAGCCTTCTGTCTGATGTGGTGTTGATAAAGATCTTTTGCCATTCTGTAGGCTGCTGTTTTGTCTTGTTGACCATATCTTTCGCTTTACAGAAACTTTTCAGTTTCAGGAGGTTCTATTTATTAATTGTTTCTCTCAGTGTCTCTGCTGCTGTGATTATATTTAAAAAGCGGTCTCTTGTGCCAATGCGTTCAAGTGTACTTCCCAATTTCTCTTCTATGAGGTTCAATGTGGTTGGCTTTATGTTGAGGTCTTTGATCCATTTGGACCTGAGTTTTTAACATGGTGATAGATATGGATCTATTTTCATTCTTCTACATGTTGATATCCAGTTGTGCCAGCACCATTTGTTAAATATGCTTTATTCCATTTTATATTTTTTTGTTTCTTTGTCAAAAATCATGTGTTCATAGGTGCTTGTATTAATATCTCAGACTTTGCTTTGTTTTCATTGGTCCTGCTGTCTGTTTTTATGCTAACACCAGGCTATTTTCAGCACTGTAGCTCTGTAGTAGAGTTTGAAGTCAGGGGTTGTGATGCCTCCAGAAGTTCCTTTATTGTACAGGATTGTTTTGGTTATTCTGGGTTTTTTGCTTTTCCATATGAAGTTGAATACTGTTCTTTTGAGGTCTGTGAAGAATTTTGCTGGGTTTTGCATTGAATCTGTAGATTGTTTTTGGTAAGATTGCCATTTTTACCATGTTAATTCTACCTAAGAAAGAGCATGAGAGATCATTCCATTTTCTGGTATCTACTTCAATTTTCTTCTTCAAAGATTTAAAGTACTTGCCATACAGGTCTTCCACTTGTTTGGTTATATTTACTATGAGATATGTAATGCTATTTGTGGCTATTGTGAAGGGGGATGTTTCTCTGATTTCTTTCTCAGCTCATTTATCATCTGTGTAAAGGAGAGCTACTGATTTTTTTGTCTTACTCTTTTTCTTTTTCTTTTGAGAAAAGTTTCAATTTAATTTTTTCAGATTAGTTTTGAATTTGTAGTACTTCTCACTTTATTTTCTATGTAGCTTGAATTACAGGTGCCTACTAACATGCCTGGCTACTTAGTTGGTATTGTAAATACTTGAGACATAGAGTTTCTTTTATCCTGTTCAAAGGAAAATTAGCTTTCTTAAAATAATGGTGAGGCAAAAGAATCTGTTCATTGTACATTTTATGTTGAAAACAGTATGCAGAGATAAAGATATAGGTCAGTAATACAGTGCATTGTTTAGCATATAGGAAGACCTGGTTTTGATATGTTGCATAGCAAGGAAAAAAATATCAGCAACAACAACAAAATTCCATTTCTATTTTCCCTCCAAGATCTGGCATTTTCAAGATGCTAATATAGTAGGGTTTCTATGTGTACATGTGTCATAACCTCACATTGGGGTAATATCTGTCAGGGTCCAGCTTCAATGGGGTTTGCACATTTCAGTGTAGGGGCATGTGGATTACAAAAAAAACAGGTAGGAGGAAGAGAGATGTGAAAGAAATACAGAGATATAGGATATAATCAGGAGGGCAATCCAGTGAATACTGAATATGCCCATGTTTATTTTCTATATATTTACATACCCAGTCCAAAAAGGGGGGAGAGAATGCAAAAGACTGTTTTAACATGACACAGAATAAACAGAGCAATTACTTGCTTCAATACTTGAAACATAAAGCCACTATATCCTAGTTAAGCATTCTGTTGTTTTAGTTAGGACATATAGCAAACTTTAGATAAAATATCCTGCAGGCAGCCAGTCCCTGGGTCAAACCTCCTGTCATAGCCTTGAAGGAGCAGAAATAGACTTGAATTCCCTGACCTTTGGTTAAGGTGGAGTGGATCTACCTCTTTGAGCCACCTTAATATCCAAAACACCAAGTAACCACACTCTAGGCCAGTAAATCTTGTTTGTAGTCACTCCATAAATCAGACCACTTGTCAATAATTTAGAATGAGTAAGATAGGTTTAAACTTTCAGTCAAGGTGGAGGAGACCCAATTCTGCACTCCTCCCATGGTTGAATATTTATAGATATTTGTGGATGTTTATGAATGTGTTAATCGCTTATTATGCATGTCTATGTTCATGTTTTGTTAATGTGTTAAGTGTATGTGTCTATTTTTGAGGATACTTAACTAGACACTCAAGAGTTAAAACCACCATGGGGCTAGGCTTGAGCTTTCATAATCCATCATCATAAAATTACTCCTAAAATAGTAAAGTAGTTATCATAGGAGAGGTAGAACATTGAATGGATGCTTTAAATTTATCACAAACACTATCATTAGCTATTTTTTGTCTTCTCTCTAGACTTCAAAGGCAAAATTTGGTCTCACCAATTTCTTTTCCAAGAGCAAATTCCCAAAGCAACTATAAGTTGTGGTTTGTATGAAAAACAAATTCTGAGTTTACACATTGAGTATCTCTGTGTTATACTTGATGATATGAAGTAGGAATATATTAAAAATTACATTTTCTATTAATTATATTTGTGACTCATAGAATAAAATTATTTTATCATTATTTAAATAGGTACATATAAAAAGAAAGTACATAAAATATGGTAATAACAGTTTAAGAGTAGAATAGACGAAATTGGTAGGGCATGATTAATCAGTAACTGAATTCCAGAAATCTGTCATTATTTCTTTTCAAATAATGAAGTATTTCTTTAGCTAAAGAAAGGAGTGTCTAAACTGAATATTTAATAAATAGAACTTCAATTTAGGAAGCTGTATGAGGTTATTAATCAGTGTTATATTTGGCTGCCAATTAAAGGAAACCCTTCAAATTTTGGCTTATACCCACAAAAAGCCTAGGAACAGACTCAATATTATAGAGCCTTCATATTATTACCAGGTACATGAGTTCCCTTTGTATTTCTTCTTTACTTCATTGTGGTGTGTGTGTTTCTGATTCTGTTTATGTTTCATCATTATGTTCACAAGGTGGTAGTGATGCTTCTTTCCACTGTGTCTTTCCAAAGACAAGAGAGAGAGAGAGAGAGAGAGAGAGAATGAGAGAGAGAGAGATGACTTGCAACTATTTTGTGGAAAAATGATGTTCTACTCAAGACTTTGTCACAAAGTTTGAATGAAAATAGCCCCCATAGGCTAATAGGGAGTGGCAGGATTGGGATGTTGTCGCTGTGCTGGATTCAGTGTGGCCTTGTTGGAGGAAGTATGTCACTGAACATGATCTTTATGGTTTCAGAATCCAAAGCCAAGCCTAGTGGCACTCTCTCCACCTGTTGCCTGTTAATCCAGATGCATAACTGTTGGATTCTTCTCCAGAACTATGTCTGCTTGAATACAACCATGATTACTGCTACGATAATAGTGAATTAAACCCCTGGTAGCCCCATTTAAATATTTTGTTTTATGAGTTGCCATGGTCATGATTCCCTTTAGAACAATAGAAATCCAAACTACGATACATGCCTACTTATACCTGCAGAAGGAGTTAGCAATTTAAGTTTTCTTTCTAGTGCCAGCAGGAGAGGGAGGGAATTTGCATAACTACTAAATGAGACAAATATAGAATGTGAAGCAAAATACCTGTTGGTTCTGTCACCTAATCTGTAATTATAGCAGAGAAAAAGGATAATATATATTGTAGGAAAAAACAACTAAAATACAGTGATTTAAATAGAAGAAACTGCCGGGCGGCGGTGGTGCACGCCTTTAATCCTGGCACTAGGGAGGCAGAGGCAGGTGGATCTCTATGAGTCAGAGACCAGTCTGGACTACAAGAGCTAGTTCCAGGACAGGCTCCAAAGCTATAGAGAAGCCCTGTCTCAAAAAAAAAAAAAAACAAGAAAAGAAAGAAAGCAAGAAAGCAAGCAAGCAAGCAAGCAAGAAAGAAAGAAAGAAAGAAAGAAAGAAAGAAAGAAAGAAAGAAAGAAAGAAAGAATCTAAAGTGACACCAAAGACTCCACATATAGTTTGTACTCGTATTGGATTGATGTGTTCTCTTCAGTATCCACTGAGAATCTCAAATTGTCACCTTATTTGGTCTTTGATGCTGAAGTTCAGTTAAGGGTTGTTCTTAGTAGTCCAGAGTACGTCCTTATGCAATGACTAGTACCCTAAGAAAAAAAGACATTCGACACAGAAAAAGAAATGAAATCTCAGAGGGACCTGAGATAAAGACATACAGAGGAAAGACTGATGTATACTATGACTGCAGTAGCTGTAGTTGCAATGGCAAGCATTTCTGACAAGCATAGGAAGCTAGGAGAACACAGGGATGGAATCTTCGCTTAGAGTTTTCAGAGGTAGCCTACCTTTTCTGACAAATTCACTTTTCTATGTGCATCCAACATTCAGAGCTGAGAAAAAGAGAAACTGCTGCTATACTTAAATCATTTATTTTGTAATATTTATAATGGCACATTTAGGAAAACTGAAACAATAATGTCTGTCTCACTTAGGTTTTCTATTGCTGTGATGAAAAGTCATGACCTAAAGCAAGTTGGAAAGAAAAAGTTTATTTTTCTCCCATTTCCATATAAGAGTTCATCATCAAATGCTGTGGGGCCAGGAACTCACACAGGACAGGATCCTGGAGGCAGGACTGGTATAGAGGCCGTGGAGGAGTGCAGATTACTGGCTTGCTTAACATGGCTCTCCCTCCTATGTCCTATACACAGCTTCTCTTCTAAGCTCAGGCAGGTTCTCTGGCATTGCTGCTGCTATTCTTATTTGTCATTCTATGGTACTGACATCCCCAAATAGTGAGGTTCCTTGGTAAAACTTGGCTGCACTTTCATCAGGAGCTCATTATGACTGGTGCCACCCCTGGGCAGGTGGTCCTGGGATCTATAAAAAATCAGGCTGAATAAGGCATTACTCCTCAATGCTCTCTGCAATAGCCCCTGACTCCAGGTTCCTTCACTTTTGTGAGTTCCTGTCCTGGCTTCCTTCAGTGATACAGTATAATGAATGTAGAAGTGTATGCCCAATAAATCCTGTTCTTCCCACCTTGCTTTTTGGTCATGGTGTTTCATCACAGTAGTAGTAGCCCTAACTATGATAAGGTCATATTGTGAAGTTTATGGAACAAAACAATTAGTTTTAATCAGTTTTAAAACAAAACCATTATGTTTTAGTGTCCTGGAGCACTCATTAAGATGTAGGGGGACATATTGAAAAATATTCCAGTGAACAAGAAAATTGGCGAAGAACTTCATGTGTAGGATTTTCCTTGTTTTTTTTAAATTGTTTTCTGAAACTGTGTTTGTGCTAATTGTCAAATTTTCAGAATCTTGAATCACATTAGTATAGGGCTTCTGAGAATTTAAGGAGAGATTAATTCAATTAAGTAAACTACAGTAGGACTAGTCAATCATTTTGGGTAACACTATTTCCTGGGCTGAAATCTTGGACTGCCTGACTCAGTAATAATGTACTCAACTTCTTTAAACTCCTGCCATGTTGCTTTCCTCACCATGATGGACTTGGTCATTGAACAGTGAGGCAGAATAAACTCTTTCTCAGTTAAATGGCTTTAGTTAGTTTATTTTATCCTACGATCAGAAGAAAATCAGACAATAAATATATAAAATACATGGGTTTTTTTGGTTTTATGAGACAGGGTTTTCTGTAGCTTTGGGTCCTGTCCTGGAACTAGCTCTTGCAGGGCCTCAAACTCAAAGAAATCTGCCTGCCTCTGCCTCCAGAGTGCTAAGATTAAAGTCATGTGCCACCACCACCCAGCTATAAAATACATTTCTACATTTTATTTTATTATAGTTTTACTTCTTATTGTGTATATCTAATTTTCCTATTGTATATCTCCCTAAAAGCTGATGAATCCATTTATGTATGTATATGTGTTGACTGCTTAGGGTTAGATAACCTATCAAACAACTTGTCGCTAGAGAAAACTGAATCTTCTTAGAACCCATTGATTTCCTATATCTTTTCATCTAGTGGTAGAGCTTTATGAGATTTCCCCTAACAAAATTAGAAAGTCAACTTATTTTATCATTGTACAAATCTTATTTAGGTGACCAGATTGTTGAGATTTCTAGGGTGCATCTTCCCTCTTGTATATAGATGACAATATCATTAGATGTTCTGGTCATCTGGCTTTATTTCTGCGTCTTCTTCTACATTGTTTCCTGAGCATTAGGTGTAAGAGTTGTGTTGTTGATGTAGTACTTTGAATTTGTATCCATGATCAGTAAATGAACTCAGCAGTATATGTGTGTGTATCTGGGTGTGTGGAGTGTATACATATATATGTTGTGCATTTACATGTAACAACAATAAGTAAGGAAAAGAGTGAATTTGAGAGCATGAGAACAGAGAAGGGATTGTCAGAAAGAAGGATGGGTGGGCATGATATATGTAGTATTTATGTGTAAAATTATTTTAAAAATATTGTAAAAATGTTTATTTTTTCCAGGGGATGTAAAGAGGTATTTTGGAAGATGAAACAATAAATTGGGACTCTAAATGGTGAGTGACATTTTCTATTAAATAAGGGTGATTTTTTTGTTTTTGTTTTATTTAGCAGCTTCAACATACTGTGCATTTTGTAAACTGCTAACAGTAATAACATTTTAAACAAAAATGTACATGAAAACTGAAGCAGAAAATGATCTGCAATAAAAACGTGTTCTATGACTGGGGATCTGGTGCATTTAGTAAAGGATATGAATTTGGGACCTTAAATCCATATAAACCAACTGAGCATCATGGCAAACACTTTTAATCCTAGTGCTGAGAATCAGAGGCAGGGAGATCCTTGGAACTAACTGGCCATTCAGCTAAGCCCATTTCATGATCTTCAGGCCATAGAGAATCCCTGCCATAACAATCAAAGTTAACAGTGTCTGCAAACTGATACCCAACATTGACCTCTAAACACTCTTTGCACTTGCTAATGAATGCACACACATGTGCCTGGGTACCTGAAGCATATTTACACACACACACACACACACACACACACACACACGTTTTCTTATAGTCCTTAGAATTAATTTCTGTTTAATGACTAAGGAAGTATCAACCTTTAAGCGATCCTTTCCACATCCCATTGTTGTCCTCTTCTTAGAGACAACTAGAATTCACTGTTTCTGTTCTCAGGAGAGGCTGGTGAGTATTTTTTTTCCAAATTATAGTTTCTCTAAATGTTAATTACAATATAGGGATCTGGAATTGCATAATTTAGGTCAAATTTCCATTATGAAGCTAGGTAGAGTAAAAATGCCCCAAAGTACAAGAACTTTCCTGTATTCAATGATAAATAACAGGCATTTCTTTTTATTATTCTTTCTGTGTGCATTCTTATATGCACGTTTGCATGTATATGGTTATTCCTGTGTGTGTGTGTGTGTGTGTGTGTGTGTGTGTGTGTGTGTGTGTGTGTAGACAAGTATTTGCATGCACACGGGTACTGGTGCAAAGGCTTAAGCCTGCAATTCCAATCTTCTTTGACCACTCTTCTATCTTCCTTATCATTGAGTCATGATCTCTTACTTACACAAAACCAAATATCACTAACACGGCTGGCTTCATTAGACAGTTTCCTCAGGGGTTCCTTGTGTTTCTTTTCTTAGACTGGAACAGAAGTTATTTGCTACTCTCTTCTGGCATTTACTTGAGGATTGAGAACCCAAATTTTGGCTTAACAACTGAGCCATCTCCACTGACCATGATATTTACCTGCAAATTATACTTGGTGCCAGTAATTAAGTGTGAAAGGTTATTTGAAAACATACATCATAAACTATTTATAAGACTGTAATTAGAATTAATAGAATATTCTAGGCTTTGATGACAGGAAATTCATTACTAATTTTAGTTCTACTGCACTAGCACTTCTGTCATCATGTTTATATTGCTTGAGTTTAGCAGATTTGTTCCACTTTTACCTGATAGGAACACTGAATAAGATATGGCAGTTCATTCTAAATTGATGTAGCATTTAGAACAGTCAGCTTGATTAATGATAGCATAGACTTAAGATTTAGACATTAAGAAACCTACTTTTACATTTTTAGTGTTTGAAACAGGTCGGAAATAATATCCCATCAACTATTTATAATATAAATGACTTATAAATGACACTGAACTTGATTATTTACATGCCTCTTGAACAAGATAAAATACTTATAAGAAATTACCATGGAAAATACATATGATTAATCATTCATTAAATGTTACTAAGATTCTTGAATGTTGACATCCTCTAACTTGTCAAGGAAGATAGCTACTTTATGTTGAAAACTTATCATATGAAATAAAGATATCATTTTTTTCTAGGTTACTTTTTGTTTTGTTTTTTGAGTCAGTGTTTCTCTGTAGCTTTGGATCCTGTCCTGGAACTGGCTCTTGTAGACCAAGCTGGCCTTAAACTCACAGAGATCCACCTGCCTCTGCCTCCTGAGTTCTGGCATTAAAGGCATGTGCCAGTACTGCACAGCTAGATTTCTAATTAGATTTAAACATACTTCAGTGAAAAGAACATATTCACATTTTTATGGATCAACCAGTATCTTTTTAAAATAAAGAATAACTCTGTAAAGAAAGAAAGAAAGAAAGAAAGAAAGAAAGAAAGAAAGAAAGAAAGAAAGAAAAACTAGAGTCCCACTATAATTTTAAAACATTCTTTGTACTCCTAAGCTAGGAAAGTGTCTGTAAATTATACATTTTCATGTATCTATTTGATTTTCTAGTGGTGGTCAATTATGCTGTAAATATTTTAATGGACTCTGTAAGCACCACTGTAACTTGATATTTCCGCACAAGGACACCAGTTGACACTTTTTAATTTAGATGGAGTAGAGTAAAATTGGACTAAGGCCATAATAGTGGCTTTTTTGGTAAACACAGAGGGTGTAATTTTACAAATTACCATCTGGTTAGTCTGCTTGTCTCTGTGTAACAGAATGAGTGATAAATAAAATTAGAACTTAGACTTTTGTCGGGATATAGAACTGTGTGTTAAAAAACAACTTCTGATATAGTTGGTGGGGATCTGTAGTAAGTCATTTTGGATTATGGCAGGTATTCTGGTGTCTTTAAGAATCTTCTCACATAGACTGGGTCTTGCTTGCATCAATGGTTAAAGAAAAGTTAAGTTTGTATGGTAGAAAATAGAAAAAGAGGAACCTACATAGGACCGAACTAGGTCCTCTAAATGCAGGTAACAGTTGTGTGGCTTGGGAAGTCTGTGAGACTACTGGTGAAACCAACATTTATTTCTAGTACATGAACTGGCTTTGTGAGCCCATTCTCTATGAAGGGATACCTTGCTCAGCCTAGATATGGGGTGGGAAGGCACTGGCCCTGCCTCAAGTGATGTGACAGACTGTTGACTCCCCATGGGTGGCCTCACCCTCTCTGAGCAGTGGATGGGGATACAGCGGGGGGAGGTTGGGGGAGTGGGAGGAGGGCAAGGAGAGATAACTGGGATTGGTATGTAAAACAAAAAAAAGATTGTTTTATAAAATAAAAAGGAAAGTAGAAAAAGAGAAGAAAATCACAATTTGGGCTAGAATGAGTAAGAGACACACATTATAGGTTTTGGTAAGTCAGACTACCAGAAATGCAGAATTTTGTATGTGTACTTTATTAAACATGGTGTTTTCATTTTCTAGAGATAAGCTTTGAGTTTTATAGAGTGATATCTTGGTAGAAAACCTAAAACTAAAAGGAAACAAGTTGTACTTTCTCCATCAGTCTGCAGAATGCAGGAGGGATCCTAAATTGAAAAACTCCTCCATAAGAACCAGCTGTAGGCAACAACATAGGGCATTTTCTTTTCTTTTTTTAGAGAAGAAAGAATTTATTTCATCTTACAATTCTCATTTCACAATCCCTGAAAGAATTCAGGGCAGGAACTCATGGAAGGAACTGGAACTGAGCCCACGGAGGAGTGCTGCTGATAGACTATCGCTCTTATATTTATTTAGCTACTTTTCTTATACAGCCAATGAAGGCTTACCTGCCTAGAGATGGCATACTCACAGTGGGCTGTGCCCTCCTATATCAAACATTAGTCAAGAAAGACATGTCTAAGGGCCAATATGATGGATGTAATTCTTCAGTAAAGTTCCTCTGCCCTGCTTGGTAAGTTGATGAAGGAGGTGGCCCCATATCTGTCCTTCCTCCATCTCTACTATCCCACTCCCCCAAAATCTCCCCAACCCTCCCCTTCTCTCCTCTTTCTTCCCCTCTCTCCTTCCCTCTAATCCCCCGCCCCCATGCTCCCAAATTTTGCCTAGAACTCTTGTCTGCTTGAAATTTCCAGGAGGATCTATATATGTTTTTTCATTGGGTTCACCTTACATATTTTGCATTTTTAAAAAACACAAAACTGAAGCCTGCTAGGCAAGATTTCTACCATTGTTTTTTTTTAATTTTTTTAAAAGAAAACAAACTATCTTTCTTTCATCATACATACCAATCCAAGTTTCCACTCCCTCCCCTATTCCCATTCCCTCCACATATCTCCCCAGCCCACCACTAGCCACTCTTCAGAAAGGGTAAGGCACATCGTTTGCGGAAGGTCCAAGGCCCTTCCAACTATATCTAGGCTGTCTTAATTTATCCAAAAGTCTGTTTCATGTACCATAATTTATATTTAATCTTGAATTTATAAACCTCTAAATTTTGAGATATCAACATATATTGCTAGCTACATAGAAACAATTCAGATTTTAAGTAGGGTCACATGAACTATAAACATTAATATTGCAGGGCAACAAAATATATATATCTATGTATATATATACACATATATAATAAAACTCATTGTTTACACACTGAAAAAGTTAAGATGTACTTTTGTTTATATGTACAAACATATATAATAAATTATCTCTCTATCTATTTAAAATTTTCTGGACTACATGATTTTTAAGACAATTTATTACCTATCATATTGAACCCTGTTGTGAATATTGAATAAATTTTCTAAAATACTGCTTAGTTTGTTAAATTGATTTATAAAATCCTATTCTTACAACATAATTAAATTTTCATATATAAATAATGTATAGTACTATGTACATGATACTATGTAAAACATGGTGATTAAATCATACCTGTAATAATTTTATCATTCATTTTATTTTAAATGTAAAATACAATAAAAAGCTTGTATATTTTGGCAAAAAAAAACATTGCTTCTGGATGAAAAATGTGAAAGGGAACTTTTGTCTGCCCAACTCAAATAGCATGATTTCAAGGCCTGACCTCTTGTATCCATATTGCTTCAAAAGACATTCACATGTGCCTGATACATGATAGTTTACTGTATGGCATTAAATAATGACTTTAAGATGGACTGTTGAAGCCACATGAGGAAGTAAAAAACAGACTCTGCATTTTTATTTTATTAAATACAAAACACAGAAAGTTCAGAAACAGTGTATATATTACATACTACTGGTAGCAGCCAGTTAATATAATAGATTCTGTGAGTATTTTGTGAGTAAGTCCCAAAATCCTTAGACTGAACAATAGTTTTGTCAGCATTTTATTTGCATTCATAATGCCCCAAAAATCATAATGATATGATTTCAGGTAAGTATATGTAAAATTAAATAATTTAGATTAGTCTAAATCATAGAAATCTTTAAAAAATTGGATGTAGAAATCTAGACGATTCAAAAAATGGAAAGTATTTAAGCTGAAAATATGATAAAATGGATGCAAGTAGTTTTACCTCATTTAAGAGACACTAAAAATAAAACTATCTGTTGTCTCTAAGAAACACATAATTAGCAAAGCCACTCACAAACTGAGAGATGGGTATCAAAATACTGAGTTCTGAAAACAGAAAGCAAGCTGGCATAGCTATTTTGGTACCTGCCAAATTACATTGCAAACTAACGCTAGTCATAAGAAATACAGATAACTACTACTTATTCACAGAGGAATACATCATTAAGAAGATATAATAATTGTAAATATTCACACATCAAATATTGAGGCTGTCTTATTTCATAAAACAGATATAAAAAGGCATAAAAGATTAGGTATGTGAGGATACAATAGATGAGGGAGTCTTCTGTACCTCACTCCTGTCTTTAGATAGGGATTCCAAACATAATATCAACAATGATACTTTAAAGATAAACTATATCATATATCAATTGGTTTGAAAAAATAACTACAGAGCATTCCATTGAGCAGATACAGAATATACATGCTTCTTAGCAGTCCATGACTTTCTCTGAAACTTATGGTATTAGATCAGCAATCAAGTCTGAACACATATAAAAAAAGATAAAAAGATAGAAATATGTCCCTTTATCTTCTCAGATCACAGAGATTTAGAAGAAATGAATAAGATCTACATATGAGTGAGAGAAAATGCAGCATTTGTCCTCTGAGCCTGGCATGCTTCATTTAATATAATTTTGAGAGCCATCCATTTCTTTCCAGTTTCAAAATTTCATTTACCTTTATGGCTGAATAAAATGTATTTGTGAAATGTATTTCTTTTGGCCACCAACCAGCTCCCAAATCATGACACAGAGACTTATTAGTTATGAATGCTCAGCCTTATCTTAGCTCTTATATAAATCTGTTTCTCTTTATCTACATTTTGCCATTGATCTTTTTACCTTTCTTTCTGTCTTTTCTGTATATCATACTTTCCTGCTGTCTCTGTCTCTGGCTGGTAGCTTCCTGACTTCTGACCCTGGGTATGTCCCTCTATTTCTCCCTCTTTCGCTTCTCTCCTCTTCTCTCTTGAGCCTATATTTCTCCTCCTACTTATTCTCTCTGGATGCAAACCCTGTGTATCTCTGCCCTGCCTAGCTATTGGCCATTTACTTTCTTATTAGACAATTCATTTGCCTTAGTCAGACAAGGTGAAATGAACGTAACATATTTTTACATAATTACACAAATGGCAACAAAAACAAAGGTTACAATCCTTCCATCGTTAAACAAATGCAGCTTAAACAAAAGTAACACATCTTTACACAAGTAAAATTATATTCCATAGCATAAACAGATGTAAAAACCCTTCCCTAGTTAAAATTATTTCTAAGACCATTTGATTAAGTCTATTCCATTTCCTCGCTACTGTAAATAAAGCAGCAATAAACAGGTATTTTCAAATATCTTTGAGGTAGTATATAGAAACCTAGGGGGAGTAGTTTCATATCTACTGCAGTACTAAGATGCCCTAACAAAAAATAATAAGTCAGGTATTTATTTCCATTTACAGTGTTATCAAAATGGTTATAAAAGCTTGAAGCAGCAAGTCAACTGGCATCCACAGCTAAGATATAGAGAAATAATTGTATGTGTTCTATTTATTTGCTTATGCTCAGTTCAGATTCTCTACTCATACAGTTCAGTAGCCTAGGAAATGGTACCACACACAGTGTGCTAGATCTTCCCATATCAATGAATTTACTTAAGACAACCCTCCACAGATATGACCACAGGTCAAGGAAAGTATGCAATCTCTCATAGAGATTCTCTTCACAGGTGATTCTAGGTTGTGAAAGATGATAATTACAGGCAACCATCACAAACTCAGAGTTGTATAGTTGTATCACACCTTACTTCTATTTTTAGCCATTTGGAAGCCCTTCGTGCTAATTTCCATAACATCTTCAAGGTTTACTCTCTCAATTTTAGTGAGTAAGAGTCCTTCATTTCCCACATTTGTATTTCTTCTCATAAGAGCTATGACTGGAAGTTTTTGTTTTTAAAGTTTTCAGACATCAACTTCATGCCTGAAATATAAGTGGTACACATTTCTTCCCACTCTATACACAGCCTATTCACATTTTTGATAGTTCCTTTTCTTTTTTATTTTATGCAAACTTAGTTTTCATTTTTTTGAGTGATTTTCTCTGTGATTGGAATCCTATTTGTAAAGCTTTTGCTCATGTCTGTATCTTGGAGAGTTTTTACTATGCTTTCCTGTAGCACTTTTAGCCTTTCACATTTAAGATTAAGGATTTTGCTATATTTTAAGTTGAATTTTTGTAAGTAGGATTTAAAAACGGATCTAAATTTGTTCTTATGAAAGTGGATAATCAGCTTTACTAACACATTTGCAGAACAGACTTGTTTTTGGCATGTTTCTGATGTCTTCCTTAAAAAATAGGTTATCTTAAGGAAGAGTTAGACTTACTACAAACTAATAATTAAGAAATGCCATACCTGTCAGAAGAACAGGTGAGTGACCCAAGTACCTTAATAACCTGTCCATTCCTGAGTTCCTAGATTTGATTTCCAAAAACCCACTCTTACTGCCCTCCCAGTCCTCCCCAGCTGCCAGGCCCCGGCCTCCAAATCTGGTGAATTCCCACTGCTCAGATGTAGACCATACCAATCATAAGAACAACTGAATGACCTGGATGCTCAAGCAACCGCTTACTAGATCCTATCTTCAAGGACACATTCCACTGCCTTGCTACCCCTAAACAACCCATACCACTGCTGTACGTTGACCCCCAACATGGGTGGACTTATACTGACCAGGAACAATATAGGCCAGTTAGAAGAAGAAGGGCAGACCACATTAGCCAGAATATCTGTTTTAAGCCAGAACAGGTGCAGGCAAAGCAAGACAGAAACAGATAGGCTTACAAGGGCAGAGAACCAGCTTAACCAGAGAACACAGTTACTGCCAGAAACACAGATAGGTGACCTACTAGTGGACCTCCTTCACTCAGGCAGTGCCCTCAACCCCTACTCCCCTCTTCTTCATCCCCCAATTTCTGCAGTGACCTCCTACTGCACCAAAGGCCAAGTTAGTTACAAGAAGTCTAGGCCTCAACTTGAACAGAGATTCTGTACAAGATCAGAAATCCAGGTCATGAAGACAAAAAGACCAAAGAGGAACCAGAAACCAAGGAATCAAGCATCCATACTACAAAGACTCAGAAATCAGCACCTAGACCTATAATTGTCCCAAACCAAAATGCCTAACCTCAAGTATAAGAACAAAATCAACAACAGAAGGGAAATATGGTAACAGCAGAACCCAACTATCCTGTAACAGCAAAACCTGAATATTCCAAAACAGCTTCAGAACAAGAAAAAAAATGTTAAAAGGCAACCTACTGACTGGGAGAAGATCTTCACCAACCCCACAACAGACAAAGGTCTGATCTCCAAAATATATAGAGAACTCAGGAAACTAGACTTTAAAATGCTAATTAACCCAATTAAAAAATGGGGCACTGATCTGAACAGAGAATTCTCAGCAGAGGAAGTTCAAATGGCCAAAAGACACTTAAGGTCATGCTCAACCTCCTTAGCGATCAGGGAAATGCAAATCAAAACAACTTTGAGATATCATCTTACACCTGTCAGAATGGCTAAAATAAAAAACTCCAATGATAGCCTTTGCTGGAGAGGCTGTGGAGGACGGGGTACCTTCATCCATTGCTGGTGGGAATGCAATCTTGTGCAACCACTTTGGAAATCAGTGTTTCGGTTTCTCAGGAAATTTGGGATCAACCTACTCCTGGACCCAGCAATACCACTCCTGGGAATATACCCAAGAGATGCCCTATCATATGACAAGAGCATTTGTTCAACTATGTTCATAGCAGTATTATTTGTAATAGCCAGAACCTGGAAACAACCTAGATGCCCTTCAATGGAAGAATGGATGAAGAAAGTGTGGAATATCTACACATTAGAGTACTATGCTGCGGTAAAAAACAATGACTTCTCGAATTTTGCATGCAAATGGATGGAAATAGAAAACACTATCCTGAGTGAGGTAACCCAGACCCAAAAAGATGAAAATGGGATGTACTCACTCATAATTGGTTTCTAGCCATAAATAAGGGACACGGAGCCTACAATTGGTGATCCTAAAGAAGCTAAGTAAGAAGGTGAACCAAAGGAAAAACATATAGTTATCCTCTTGGCTATGGGAAGTAGACAAAGTTGCCGGGGAGAAAATTGAGATCTTGGGGGTGGGGTGGGATGGGGGTAAGGGGAGATGGGGAGGAAGAGGGGAACTTGGAGAAAAAGGAGGATTGGGATAAAGGAAGGTTGGATAGGGGAGCACGGAAGCACAATTCTTAGTTAAGGGAGCCACCTTAGGGTTGGCAAGAGATTTGAACCTAGAATGGCTCCCAGGTGCCCAAGCCGAGGTCCCCAGTTAATTCCTTGGGCAGCTGGGGATAGGGAACCTGAAATGACCCTATCCTATAGCAATACTGATGAATATCTTGCATATCATCATAGAACCTTCATCTGGTGATGGATGGAGATAGAGACAGAGACCCACACTGGAGCACTGGACTGAGCTCCCAAGGTCCCAATGAGGAGCAGAAGGAGGGAGAACAAGAGCAAAGAAGTCGGGACCACGAGGGGTGCACCCACCCACTGAGACAGCGGAGCTGATGTATTGGGAGCTCACCAAGGCCAGCTGGACTGTGACTGAAAAAGCATGGGATAAAACTGGACTCTATGAACATGGCGAACAATGAGAGCTGATGAGACGCCAAGGACAATGGCAAGGGGTTTTGATCCTACGTAATGTGCTGGCTTTGTGGGAGCCTACCCAGTTTGGATGTTCACCTTCCTAGATATGGACGGAGGAGGGAGGACCTAGGACTTACCACAGGGCGGGGAACCCTGACAGCTCTTTGGACTGGAGAGGGAGGGGGAAAGGAGTGGGGGGAGGGGGAGAAGGGTGGGAGGAGGGGGAGAAGGTTGGGAGGAGGGGGAGGGAAATGGGAGGCTGGGAGGAGGTGGAAACTTGTTTTTTTTCTCATTTTCTCAATAAAAAAAGAGAAAAAAATAAAACAATCTTTAAAAAAGACTATGGTGGTTCTTAATTAGGAAAGGAAATTGAAGAAAAGACATTTAAAAAATTGAGGGACTCAATAAATCCATTAGAGTGTGCCAAGAGAGTCAAGAAAAAAAATGTAAGTAAAGGAAACTGCTCAAGACCTGAAAATGGAAACAAACCAGTAAGTAACTGAGGAAGTTCTAAAAGTAGAAATGCTAGGTAAATCAAGAGAAACTACAGATTCAAACATGCATCAACAACTGAATACAGGAGAGGGGATAGAGTATCTCATGTGTTGAAGATGCAAGAGAAGAAATAAATTCATTTGTCAAAGAAAATGTTAAATCTAAAACATTCTTAACATGAAAGATTCTTGAAATCTGGATCTCTATGGAAAGACTGAACCTAAGAATAATAGAAAGAGAAGAATCCCAGCTCAAAAATACAGAAAATACTTTAACAAAATCATAGCAGAAAATTTCCCTAACCTAAAGAAGAGTATTTCTATATAGGTACAAGAATCTTACAGAACACAAAATCATTTGGAAGAGAAAGAAAGGCTCTCACCACATAATAATCAAACAATAAACAAACAGAACATAGAGTGAATACTAAAAAAGGCAAAGGGAAAAGGCCAAGTAACTTTTAAAGGTAGATATATTAGAATTGTACCCGACTTCTAAACAGGGATTCTAAGATACAGAGGGACCTGGACTGGCATCTTGCAGACTAAAAGACCACAGATGCCAGTCTCGACTACTATAACCACTGAAATTTTCAATAACCATAGATGAAGAAAGCAAGATATTTCATGACAAGTCAAATTAAGACATTATCTATCTGTAAATCCAACTCAGCAAAGGTAATATAAGGAAAACTCTAACCCAAGGAAGTTATCTATATCCACATAAACAAAGGAAATAAATAATATCACATCAGCAAAACCCAGAGAAGGGATATACAGGTACACACACACACACATTATTACCACAAACAAAATAACTGGAAATAACAATCACTGGCCCTATGATGATGGTTGGGCTTGGCAGGAGAAGTGGGGGGGGGATGTGAGGAGGATAGGGGGAGACTTGCAGATGGAATATATAATGAATTTTAAAAATATATTAAAAATGAAAAAAATATGAAAATTAAAAAAATAGCAATCATTGGTCATTAGTGTGTCTCAATATCATTTTACTCAATTCCCCTATCTAAAAAAAGATAGGCTAACATACTGGATACCAAAACAGGATCCATCCTTCTGTTGCATACTCAACATCAAAGACAGAGGTTACATCAGAGGAAAGGATTAGAAACAATTTTCAAAGCAAATGGAACCAAGAAGAAAGCTAATGTAGCTATAAAAATATCTAACAAAATTGACTCTGAGATGGCTATTCATTGCTGTCAACTTGACTATATCAGGAATGAACTACAATGCAGAAATGGAGGGCATGCCTGTGATTCATATCTTCAAACAGTAAGACAAACATCTCTTTTATCTAGAATTTTAACTGGATGGCACAGGCTTTTAATCCACATTTTGAAGTTGGGTGACACATTCCTTTAATCTGAGCCACATCTGCTGGAAACCTATATAAGGACAATGGAAGAAGAAAAATTTGTTCCTTTATCTGCTTTCCCTCACCTTGTCAATACATTCGTTCTTTTACTGGCACTGGAGTCTTCTTCTTCTTCAGGATTCTACAATATACAAAAGACCAGCTGGGACACCTACCATTGCAGAACAGAACTGAGAAACTACTAGATTCTTGAACTTTCCATTCACAACATACCATTATTAGATCAGTTGGACTGCAGCCTATAATTAATTCCAATAAATTCCATTTATAGAAATATATATAACATATTATATAATATATTATATGTATTATATATATCACTTATGTATATATTATATAAATTCAGTGATTCTCAAGAATCCTCTCTTCCTAATGCAGATTTTGATACCTCAGTGGTTCTAGATAAATATAAGTATAAGGATGAATCTTTTAAGTATCAGGAGTAGGCTTTTTAATTAATTAACACCTTCGAATTCTAGATACAAATAAACTGCCTAAAAATATTTAAGTGTGCCCTGTAAGAGACTCTTCTCTCCTGCAGCCACAGTTTGAGCTGCAGAAAATTAAACTAAAGCCCTCATTATAATGTTGGCAGAGTTATGACAAAAATCAAAGTCTTGACCTCAAAAAGTATCAACAGTTAAAGTAAGAGCATAAGTTGGTAAAGAATGAGATCTTATAAATTGGGATGAGAATGTATGAATGGAACATATTAAAGCTGAGAACTTTGAAACCTTGGGTACTTAAATAATATCTTACCAGAGGAAGTAGTACCCTCAGCCCCACTCTTTGAAATATTCCTCTTTTGACAGGATTTAGGGGGTTTTATTGCTGTGAAAATCCACCATGACCATGGCAGTACTTATAAGGAAAACATTCAATGGAGGAGGATCACTTATGATTTCAGAGGTTGAGGCCATTATCATCATGGCAGGGGGCTTGCCAGTATTCAGACAGATGTGGTTCCGAAGGAGTAGCTAAGAGTCCTACATTTTGTAGGCAACAGGATTTCAACTGAAACATTAAGCAGTATCCTGACCTTAGGAAACCTCGAAGCCTAGCTCCCAGCAGTTACACACTTCTTCCAAGAAGGCCATACCTACTCCAACAATGTTACACCTCCTAAAAGTGCCATTCCCTATGAGAAAATGGGGAACCAGTTTCATTCATTGAATCATATTCCACTCCCCAACACAAATAAGCTTTTAAAAATATCATAATTTAGTATACCGTCAAAAGTTCTCATAGTCTGTCACAGTTTCAACAATGTTTCAAAATCCAATGTTCAAAATCTCTTCTGAGATTCATGCAATCTCTTAACCTATAAAATTAAAAAAAAGATCACCTACTTTCAGCACACATTATAGCATAGGATATACAGTATCATTCCAAAATAGGGAAGGGAGCATAGCAAGGAAATATGGGACCAGCGCAAGACGAAAATCATCTGATCTCTGAATCTCCATGCCTGATTTCAAAACACTCACTGAAATCTCCAATTGCATTCAGCTTTGTTGACTGCAACGTGCTTCTTTCTCTTGAGCTGGTTCCATTCCCTGTTAGCATCTCTCCTTAACAGACATTTCACAGCTCTGGCATCTCTAACATTTTTGGTTCTCTAAGACATTCCAGGTTTCAACTTCACAGAATTACACAATGGCCTCTCTACTATGCCTCTATTCAGGGATACTTCTGACACATACCTGGCCTCAGTGACTTTATTCCATAGCTCACTTCTTCCATCTTTAATTCTTATCCTAGAACTTTGGGGAGAAATCTGGCAATTTCGGCTGTATGTTGGGGCTATAATATGGCCCCCTCATTCCATTATATCTTCAACAGCTTTCTGTCCTTGATTGCCTCAGCTTGGCTGCCTGAAACTTGCTCTGTACACCAGGCTGGCCTTAGACTCATAGATCCACCAACCTCTGCCTTCCCAGTGCTTGGACTAAAGGTGTGCCCCACCATTCCAGGCTGTATGCTTTTCTTTCCAAAATTTGGAAATTTAGGTAAGTGGGATCTTGTCTTGAGGTCACTATTCCCTTTTTTACATTTCTTAATCTATTTATCTTCTTGAAAACAGAGTAGATCTCTATTCCACTTCATGGTATTCTTTTTCTCCTCAAATTTTTCATTTCATAATTTACCCTGCTCATCTTGCTCCTTTGCTTTATAAAGTTTCATTAGAGTTACCACTAAAAACCATACCACAAAATTTACAGTAGGTTGTTTTGGGATTTCCTCTTACCAATTGAATTAATCTGAGACTCTTCAGTTTAGCATCAGGCAAACTCTCTAGACAGACACTTTCTTCACTAAAATACCACAAGAATTTCTGTAGGCAACATACTATAGTTCTTCTCCTCTGAAATTTCTTGAGTGAGTACCCCACAGTTCATCAAATCACACACAGAGTCACTTTCTGCCATGCTCCTACTAGTATGGCCCTTTAGTCAGTACTTAATGCATTCTGCTGCTCTCATACCCAAAGTACCAAAGACCAAATTCCATAGCAATATCCTAGTCTCTAGTGGCAACTGCTCTCTTAATTTTTTTTTCTGTGAAGACAACAGGACCATGGCAACATTACTACAGAAAACATTTAATTGAAAGTGCTAGCTTACAGTTTCAAAGGTTCAGTACATTATCATAATGTTTGGGAATATGTCAGTATGCTGGCAGATGTGGTGCTGAAGGAATATCTAAGAGTCTTCTATGGAGGCTATAGAAAGCCAACTGGCCAGTATTCTGAGTTTAGGAAAGCCCATCCCCATAGTGACTCACTTCCTCCAAGAACACTGTATCTACTCCAAGAAAGCCAAACTTTTGAATAGTGTCACTCCCTATGAGATTATTAGGTCCAATTACATTCAAAACACCATATCACCTTTCACTAAGTAAATTAATCATTCCATATCTGATAAATTAATAATGGTTTTTTTCTGAAGTATCTGCCAGGCAAATAATATGTTTTCCCTCAGAGCCCACTAATGTTCGCTTCTAGACATATAACCAGACTCAATGCAATGCAGAATCCTCAAGGGGAAGTAGAAAATATAGTTCATGATGATTCATGCTGCACTAATAATGAGCTTACTGCATTTGCTAATTCATTCAAGCCAACGTCTGAGGTATAAGTGTGGGAATGGGTTTTCAGAGTATGGGATGATGGTGGAAGAACATAGAATCAAATCAGACTCAATTTATTGATATGGGCCCTCTGAGTAAAATTCTATGTTTTATATAGAAGTTCACACATTCAAAAGAAAGGTGTCAAGAGTTGTTCGAATGGTTGGCTGAAGTGTTTATCCAAAGATGGCCTACTGAAAATGAGTTGGCAATGTCTACTATCCCTTGATTTAGTGTTGGTGAAAGGATTTTCAGGCTCGGGAAAAGTTCAATGCTAGAGTGAGTACACTGTAAGATCTAATCCTCCACAATAGGAAGGCTCAGAAGACATGCATCTCATGAATCCTATAATGTGAAAATTGGCGAGATGGCATCAGCATATTTAAAAGTTTTGTTATTGCCCTTCTCCTTGTGTGAGACCTCAGTTTAGAGATTCTGCTGTTCAGTTGGATAAATTAACTGCAATGAGTTTAACTGGGCCTTAAGTTAGGATGGACCAGGTGGCATCATTGAATCACCAGATGGAAGGTGATCTTAATTTTCGTAAGGGACAGTGCAGACAAGACAATGGTTATAATGGCCTAACTCCTAATGTTCATCACAGCCAAGGTACTGGAAAATCATGTTTCCAGACATGAAATAGATAAGATGCCTGCCTACTGTATTTTGGTTTGACCCATTTAAGCAGAAAAATTGTCAAACAAATCAAAGCAATCAAAGAAAGGCTGCACTAGACCATGGCAATAGGCAATCTTGGGCAGCAATCAATTTCCAGACTTTAACCAATTTGTAGAACCAGATGAAGTTGCATGAAGGTGTGGCCAGTTTCCTTTGAGAAAGTAGCTTGATAAGACACCTAAAAATTTTACAGTTAGCCTTTCCAGTTCTTCCCCATAGGAACCTAAGGTTTTTGACAAGGATAATTGTACAATGGGTTGAAAAGCAATTAAAGTTTTCAGTGTATGTTGGATACTGGTTTTGAATTGATGGAAATACCAGGATATTGCAAGATACATTGGGGCCCTTGCGTTCAAGTAGGGACTTGAAAGTAGTGACTAATGGAATTTTGACTGATATCCAACTCACTGTATGTCCAGTAGGTCCTGTGGGTCTGTAAACTCATCTAGTGGTTATTTCTCCATTCCAGAATGTATAATTTGCTTTCTCTTTGCATGACTATCAATATGCCTTTACACTTTGGCCTCAGGGTATATTAATTCGTCTACCCTGTATGACAACTTAGGTGGAATGGATATTGTTCATCTGTCTTTTCAAAAAGAAGTACTACACTTTTTCACTATATTGATACTATTATGCTAGTTGAACCTTATAATCAGCAGGTGACAACCACTCTGAACTAACTGGTAACACATATGCATATCAGAGTATGGAATGTAAATCCAATGAAAATTTAAGCATCTTCTACCTCAGTGAAATTCTTAGGAACCCTGGGATGTGGGCCATGCAGGGCTATTACTTTTAAGGTGAAGGATAAGTTTTTCTACCTGACTCTTCCCACTACTAAGAAAGAAGCATGATATTTAGTGGGCCTATTTGGATTCTGGAGAAAGCACATTCCTCACTTGGGTATGTTATTCTGCCCCATAAACCAAACGACTTGGAATTATGCTAGCTTTGTTGGGTCCCTGGAACAGGATAAGGATCTTCAACAGGTTTAGGCTGCTGTGCAGGCTGCTGTACCACTTGGACCATATGTTCCACCAGATCTTATGGTACTTGAGGTCAGTGGCAGACAGGACTGTTCTTTGGAACCTTAGCGAGGCCCCTATAGATGAATCACAGAAGAGATCTTTGTAATTTTGGAGCAAGGTTCCACCATCATCTGAAGACAAGTATTTTCCCTTTGAAAGACAACTCTTAACCTGCTACTGTGTTTAGTAGAAAAAATGTTGGACAATGGGCCATCAAGTTACCAGGTGATCTGAACTACCCATCATGATTTGGGTGTTATAGGAACTACCATTTCACAATGTAGGATTGCACAGTAGCACTCTATTGTCAAATTGAAGTAGCATATACTCAATCAGGCCCTAACAAACCCTGAAGGCACAAACAAGTCTCATGAAGAAGTTGCCCAAATAACTATGCTTGTACTTTTGATACAGCTGTCTGTTGCCAAAAATGTATGTATAGCCTCCTTTGGTGTTCCCTCTGATTGGTTATCTGAAGAAGAGGAGACTAGCCCCTGGTTTACTGATGGTGCTGCATGTCATGCAAGACATATCTAGAAGTGAAGTTACAACATTATAACCTGTTTCTGGAACAACCCTGAAAGATATTGCTAAAGGGAAATCTCTACAGTGAGTAAAATTTAGAGCAGTTCACATGGTATTACAGTTTGGAAGAACAAATGACCAGATGAAGGGTTGTTCACTCACTCATGGGCTATCACCAATGAATTGGCTAGATGATCAGGGACATGGAAAGAGCATGCTTGGAAATTTGATGAGAAACACATCTGGGAAAGAAGTTTGTGAATAGATCTCTCCAAATGGGCAAAGAATGTACAGATACTTGTGTCCTATTTAAATGTTCATCAAAAGAAAGGTGTCCAGCTGAGTTGTAGTTCAATAATCAGATACATTGGATGGCCCATTTTGTGGACTGTATGCCTCTTTTCCCAGCCATTCCTATCATTGCTCATTGGGCACATGAACAAAGCAGCCATGGTTACAGACATTGGGGTTATTCATGGGCTTAACAACATGGACTCCCACTCACTGAGTCTGGTGAGGCTACAACTGCCACTGAGCCACAGATATGGCACAAGTTCCTAGGCGACTAGCCAACAACCTGGTGTCAAGTTGACTACATTGGAGAACATCTTCTATGGAAAGGACAATACATTGTTCTTACTGGAATACATGTATGTATGTATGTATATGTATATATAATTCTGATGATTTTGCCTTTCCTGAACATGATGTATCTGCCAAAACCAGAATATGTGTACTTAAGAAGTGTTTTATCCATTGACATAGAATTCCACACATTGCTTGCATCCAAGAGAAAATCACTTTACAGCCAGAGAAGTGTGACAGTGGGCACACACTCATGGATCCACTGGTCTTACCATGTTCCTCACCATCTTAAAGAAGCTGACATTAAAGAAAGATGGAATGACCTTTTGAAGACACAGTTACACCACCTATTATGTGTCAGATAATGTATCCTTCTGCATATGTGTTGCTTTATTGATTTATGAATAAAGTTGTTTTGGCCAATGGCTTAGCAGAGTAAAGCTGGCGGGAGGTAATCTGAACAGAGATATAGAGAGAGACTAGGTGAAGTTTGGGAGACACCATGTAGCTGATTAAGGAGACAGGTGCCAGAATCTTATTGGTAGGCCACAGCCTTGCGAGGATACACAGATAAATATAAATGGATTAATTTAAGATGCAAGAGCTTGCTAAAAGTAAACCTAAGTCACTGGCCAAGCAGTGTTGTAATTAATATAGTTTCTGTGTGATTATTTGGGTCTGGGTGGCCAGGAAAGAGAAAACTCTCCACTTAAAGGGAGCAGCATGAAAGTCTGGACCAGCATTCTGCAGAAGGCAGTATATGCTTTGAATCATTGTCCAGTATATGGTGCTGTTTCTCCCAGGATGTACACGTGCAGGAATCCAGTGGTAGAAAGGGGATTGTTTCACCATCACCATTAGTGACACTCTAAGAAGGCTTTTGCATCCTGTTCTTACAACCCTAGGTTCTGCTGACCTAGCAGTTTTGATTTCAGAGGAAGAAGTTATTCTTTCAGGAGACATAGCAAACATTCCATTTAACTGGAAGCACAGAATTCCATTTATTTACTTCAGGTATCTTTTTTGAATTATTTTAAATGTTTTTTCTTCATTTTACATATCTATCATAGTTCCCTTTCCCTTGTCTCTTCCAGATACCCCCACCTTTCCCCTAAACAACCCTCATCCGCTGCTCAGAAATGGTTATACTTCCCATGGGGTGTGAACAAAATCTGACATATCAAGTTGAGGCAGGACCAAGGCCCTCCTCCTTTGTATCAAGGCTGAAAAAGATATCTTCCACAGGAAATGGGCTGCAAAAAGTCAGTTTATGAACTAGGGATAAATTCTGATCCCATTACCAGTGGCCCCACAAACTTTCCAAGCAACAGCACTGTCATCCACATTCAGATGGCCTAGTTAGGTCCTATGCAGTTTCTCCAGCTGTCAGTCTAGAGTCAGCGAGCTTCCAGTAGCTCTCTTTCTGGCTTTCCCTATCATGATCTTGATCCCTTTGCTCATATAATCTTCCTCCCTCTCTTTGACTGGACTCTGGGAACTAGGCTCAGTGAATAGCTGTGGATTTCTGTGTCTGTTTCCATCAGTTACTGAATGGAAGTTCTATGATGACAATTAGGGTATTTATCAATCCGTTTACTGAAGAAGACCAGTTTAGGCACCCTCTCTACTATTGCTTGGAGTCTTAGCTGGGATCATCCTTGTGGATTCCAGAAACTTCCCGAACATCAGGTTTCTCCCTAACCCCAGAATGACTCCCTCAAGGTAACTTTTTCCTTGCTCTCCATCTCTGTTTTTCCACCAACTTGCAATCCTGATTCCTCATGTTCTCCTCCACTCTCCCTCTTTTCCTCCCCTCCTACCTCATGCTCCCAATTTACTCAGAAGATCTAATCTATTTCGCCTTCTCAGGGACATTCATGAATGTGTTTCTTAGGTACTCCTTGTTACCTAGCTTTTGGGGGGGGGGTGTTTGGTTGTAGCTTGGTTATCCTTTTTTTTTGGTCTAATATCCACTTGTGAGTAAGTTCAGACAATGTTTGTCTTTCTGGATCTGGGTTATCACACTAAGGATAGTATACTTAATAAATGGGATCTCCTGAAACTAAGATGCTTCTGTAAGGCAAAGGACATGGTAAAGAAGACAAAACTGCTGCCTACCAAATGGGAAAAGATTGTCACCAACCCCACATCTGACAGAGGGCTTATCTCCAAAATATATAAAGAACTCAAGAAACTAGATATCAAAATACAAAATAATCCAATTAAAAATGGGATACAGATCTATAAAGAGAATTGTCAAGAGAAGAATCTCAAATGGCTGAAAGACACTTATAGAATTGTTCAACATCCTTAGTCATCTGAGAAATGCAAATCAAAACTTCTTTGAGATCCATCTTACACCAGTCAGAAATGCAACAAACCAATAAAATAAATGAAACTTTGTGCTCTCAAGGACATGTGGTACACTTACTCATTACTTGTGGGAGAGAAAACATGTATAATCATTTTGAAAATATATATGTTAGTTTCTCAGAAAATAGAGAATCAATCTGCCTCAAGACCTAGCAATACCACTGTTGAGAATATACCCAAAGGATGCAAATTCATATCACAAGGTCATTTGTTCAACTATATTCATAGCAGGATTATTTGTGTTAACCAGAATCTAGAAACAACCTAGATACCCCTCAACTGAAGAACAGATAAACAAAATGTGACACATTTACACAATGAATTATTAGTCAGCATTAAAAAACAATGGTGCCTTGAAGTTTGCAAGCAAATGTATGGAAGTATCCTCAGTAAGATAATCAAGACACTTTAGGCTTCTAATGCCCTTAAGCCAACAGGCTAAGAAAGGAAGAATAGTGTTAGGAAGGATGATATATCCAGACTAATCTGGAAAATTTGGATTGTTTTACTAAAACAGAGATTAGAGGGATTATGTCTGGAATGCAGGAGATTCTTTAGGGCATTTCTTGGGACTACCATGTCATGTGATTAATGTTTATGGGAAGCTGCAGCAGCCTAATCCAGGCAGGATGACAAATGGCATAGACCCATCAGGAATGGAGGCATAGGTCACTCCTCCACTAAAAGAGTCAAGATCTGACATTATTGCAGAGTGTGTAGGAAATACAGAATGGGTAGTAGAGGTAGAAAGTTATAGATACCTTCTAAGGCCATTTATGGCCAGCTAGAAATAAGAAATATAATTGACTTGAGTACTTATATTTTATTACATTAAGAATGCATTTGTCCAGTTATTTGTGGTTTCTTTCAATTTCTTTAATATTAGTTAGGAGAAAATAAATGGTTACCATATTTAAGTTTGAGATATTGAAATTATGACTCTCAAAGGTCATTGCTACCTATGCTAAATTTATAATTCATTATTGGTGTTATGAACTATAGTTATATCATGTTAAGCATAATTATGACCTGGTTAAATATATAATGTGCTTATGATTGTAGATAGGATAGTTACATTATATTTATGCATCATTGTGGTCTGGATACTGTTCATTTGACATAAGAAGATGTGGTTATATTTCAAGTAGACAAGGGGTAGATTGTGATAAACTTTTGTGGCTGTCAACTTGATTATTTCTGGAATGACCTACAATCCAGAAGTGGAGGGCACACCTATGGTACAGATCTGGAGGCAAGAAGACGCAGGCTTTTGAAATGGATTTTGAGGTCAGATGAAGCACACCTTTAATCCAGATCTTGAAGCAGGAAGGCACAACTTTAGTATGGGCTACACCGTCTGTTGGACGCCTGTATAATTGACCTGTTTGACATCACCTTGACAACATATGTATTCTTTTACTGCCTTTGGAGCCTATTTATTCTGCATTCCAGCATATACAGAAGACCAGTTGAGACATCCAGCCTTGTGGGACTGAATACCTACTAGATTCTTGAACTTTCTTTTCACAGACAGCAATTGTTAAATTAGGTGAACTGTAGCCTTCAAATCATTCCAAAAAAATTCATATATATATATATATATGTAATCCATATGTATAAATATATATTCAATAAGAGTATAAAATATATTCATAAGATTTTATATATATGAGAAATAGTTTAAGTGACTCTAGAGAGCACTAATATATAGACTTCAAACCAAAATTTATCAAAAAAGATAGAAATTGTCATTTCATACCCACTAAAGAAAAAAATCCACCCGGAGGGCATTCCAATTCTTAACGTTTATGCCCAAACACAAGGGCATCCACATTTATAAAATAAATATTACTAAAGATTAAATCACACACTGAGCCTCACAAATTAATGCGAGAGACTTCAATATCCCACCATTTCCAATGGACAGGTCATCCAGACAAAAACTAAATAGAGAAACAATAGATCCAACTGTCAGTATAAATAAAATGTAACTAAATGATATTTACAGAGCATTTCAGCTAAAACCAAAAGAATATGCCTTCTTCTCAGCACACCAAGGAACATTCTCCAAATTCGGCCACGTAGTCTGTCACAAAGCAAGTCTGAAAGGATAAGAAAATTGAAATAAGCCTCTGTATCCTATCAGACAATCATAGATTAAAACTGGACTTTAACAATACTGGAAACAACAGAAAGTTTATAAACCCATGGAAACTGATCACCTACCTACTGAAATACTACTGGGTCAAGGCAGAAATAAAGAAAGAAATTTAAAATGTCCTAGAAATCAATGAAAAGGAATGTACAACACACAAAAATATATGGGACACAATAAAAATGGTGATGAGAGGAAAGGTCAAAGAACTAAGTGCCTTCATAAATAAATTGGAGACATGTAATGCTATTAACATTATTACATATATAAAATCTCTAGAAAGAAAAAAAGCAAATACACTCAAGAGAACAAGCTGGCAAGAAGTAATTAAACTGAAGCCTAAAATCAATAAAACGGAAATAAAGAGAACAATACAAAGAATCAAAGAAACCTAGTTGATTCTTTGAGAAAATCAATAATATAAGTACTGATAGTGAAACCCTTATCAGTACTAACATAATACAAAGAAAGAATATCCAAATTAACAAAACCAGAAAAGAAAAGTTGGCTATATAGCAACAGACATTAAGAAAATTCACAAAATCATTATTTAATATTTAAAAAACTTGTACTCCACAGAACTGGAAAATCTAAAAGAAATGAACAATTTTCTTGATAGATATCACTTACCAAAGCTAAATCAAGATCAGATTAACAATTTAAATGAACCTATAACTCTTAAGGTTGTAGAAGTGGACATTAAAATCTTACAAATGAACAAACAAAAACAAAACAAAAGACTGCCCAGGGCCAGACAGTTTTAGCTCATAATTCTACCTGAATTTCAAAGGAGACATAATGCCAATACTCCTTAAGTTATTCCACATAATAAAAATAGAAGAAATATTGGCAATTTAATTTTATGAAATCAAAGACACTCTGATTGTGAAACCACATAAAAAATCAACAAAAAGAATCTATAGATCAATTTTCCTAATAAATATTCATAAGAAATACCCAATAAATTATTTGCAAACTATTTCCAAGAACACTTCAAAAGATCATCTACCATGATCAACTAGTTTTCATTGCACATGTAAAGGGATGGTTCAACATATGAAATCCCATCAATGTAATCAACTGTATAAACAAGCTGCAAGAAAAAAAAACATTATGATTATATTAGATACTGAAAAGATCTTTAATAAAATCTAACACTACTTCATTATAAATGTCTTGGAGAGATCAGGGATACAAGGGTCATACCTAAAAATAAGAAAGGCAGTTTTAGCAAGCCAATAGCCAACATCAAATTAAATAGAGAGAAACTCAAAGGACTTCCACTAAATTCAAGCACAGGACCAGGTTGACCACTATCTTCATCTCTATTTCATATAGAACTTGAAGTACTAGCTAGACCAATAACACACCTTAAGGAGCTCAATCCACAAATTTCAAAGTGTAGTAGTATGAGTGTAATGAATTCCCCATAATCTCGTAGTGAATTGCACTATCAGAAGGAGTGGCCTTGTTGGAGTGTGAACGGCCTTGTTTGAAGATGTATGTCACTGCAGAGGTGGTCTTTGAGTTCTTTTGTTTAAGTTTCACACAGTGTAACACTTACTTGTCTTCCTGTTGCTTCTAAGATGTAGCACTCTCACGTGCAGCAACACATCTGACTACATGTTGCCACTGAACCTCTGAAACTGTAAGTTAGCCAACCCATTTATATGAATTCTTTATAGGAGTTTTTGTAGCCATGTTGTTTTTGCATAGCAAATCAAACCCTAATTAAGACAGAAGTTGGTAGGAGGGACTGCATTATTGCTGTGATAGGCCTGACAATGTGTTCATTTGGAAGAATTTTGATTTTGGTACTATGGGTTAAGAAAGCAGTGGACTACTTTAAGCACTGCTTAATGGGCCATACCAGCAGGAACATGGACGACAGAAATTCTAACAGTTATTTGAACTGCTGAGGAATCAATCAAGAAACTTCAGAAGAGAATTTTAGCATGTTGCCTAGAGATCATTCCTCTGATATTTTGGTGAAGAAAGCAACTGTCTTTTGCCCTTGTCTGAAACGTCTGCCTAGGGCTAAACTGAGTAGTTTTGGATTAATTCCACTGGTAAGAGAAAAATTTCAAAGCATCCCATTATAGGCTTTGTTCTGTGGTTTTAGTGGTAACTCTAATAAATATTTATAACAAAAAGGAGCAAGATGAGCAGGCTAAACCTCAAAATGAAAAGTTTAAGGAGACAAAGAGTACCACCAAGTGAAATAGAGCTTAAATCTGTGTTCAAGGAGGTATATAACATGGTGGGCCAGGCCTGCTTGTTGGGGTTTCTGTCCTGCCCGATACCCCCAGCTGTTTAGCCCCAAAGAAAATCACACATAGATCTCTATAAGTTATAAAGCTGATTGGCCCACTAGCTCTAGCCTCTCACTGGCAAACTCTCACATCTTGATTAATCCATTTTTCTGATCTACGTAACCATGTGGCACAGTACCTTTTTTCAGTTGGGCAGCTCACATCCTGCTGCTTCAGTGTTCTGGCCAGAAGTAGGCAGAATCAACTTCTTCCTTCCCAGAATTCTCTTGTTCTCATTACATCATTTCTAATTCCTGTGTGGTTTTCCCACCTATATTTCCTGCCTGGCCAATCAGCGTTTATTTATAACATGACTGACAGATTACAGACAATTCTCCCACACCAGAGATAAACAAATTAAGAAATGTAATAAAGGAAATAGTAACATCAGGGCAAGATCCCACCCACCTAAGTTTCCAACCTGTGGAAAGAGTGTAAAGAAAAGCATAGAGCCTGGAATGGTGGGACACACCTTTAGTCTCAGTACTATGTATGCAGAGGCTGGTGAATCTACAAATCTGTGGTCAGTTTGGTGTACAGAGCAAGCTTCAGGACAGTCAAGCTTAGGCACTGAAAGTCAGAAAGTTTTTGAAGCTTACATTTGAATTGGGGTGGGGGGCATATTCTAGTCCCAACAAGCAGCAGAACTTGGAAATTTTGGCCACATTGTTCATTATGTAGAATTAATGATAGAATAAATGAATTATAAAATAATGCCACCGAGGCCAGGCATGTGTCAGTGATGTCTCTTGCATAAGCCTAATAGAAAGGCCATTGCAATGTTAAATTGAAGCTAGGATTGCCTTGGAGAACCAAAGATGTTAGAAATGCCAATTGTAGGATGCTTGCCAAGGAGCGCTGTTAACAGGTAGTAGAAATAGTCCAAGAGAAAGAAGTATGTTTTAGTCAACAAAGCTGGTCTATTTGAAGATTATGATGAGCCTTTAGACCTTAGTCATGGAGACTCAGATTTAGAAGTGTGCCCATCTGGGTTTTGGTCTTGTACTGCTCCAATATTTCCTTCCTATGCTCTCTTCCCTATTTTGGAATAGTAATGTATATCCTGTGCCATTCATTATATATGTTGGAAGTATGAGATCAGTTTTTTTTAATTTTAATTTTATATGTGAATATAGTTAAGAGTGTGGGTGAATCTCAGAAGAGATTTTGAACATTGGATTTTAAAACATTATTGAGACTGTGATAGACAATGGGGATTTTTGATGTTGGACTCAATTAATTTGAATTGTGATGTTTTATAATCTAATTGGTGTCAGAGAGTGCAATATGGTCCCTTGAATGTAACTGGCCCCCATAATCTCAAAGCGTGTGTTGCTATTAGGAGTTGTGGCTTTGTTCGAATGGGTATGGCCTTTTTTTTTCTTTTTTTTTTAATTGATAAAAGAAGAATAAAGAAAAAAAAACAAATTTCCACCTCCTCCCAGCCTCCCCTTTCCCTCCCCCTCCTCCCACTCTTCTCCCCCTCCTCCCACTCTTCTCCCCCTCCTCCCGCCCCTCTCCCCTTCCCCCCCACTCCTCTCCCCCTCCCTCTCCAGTCCAAAGAGCAGTCAGGGTTCCCTGCCCTGTGGTAAGTCCTAGGTCCTCCCCCCTCCGTCCATATCTAGGAAGGTGAACATCCAAACTGGCTAGGCTCCCACCAAGCCAGCAGATTGCGTAGGATCAAAACTGCATGTCATTGTCCTTGGCGTCTCATCAGCCCTCATTGTTCGTCATGATCAGAGAGTTCAGTTTTATCCCATGCTTTTTTTGGTAATAGTCCAGCTGGCCTTGGTGAGCTCCCAGTAGATCAGCTCCACTGTCTCAGTGGGTGGGTGCACCCCTCGTGGTCCCGACTTCTTTGCTCATGTTCTCCCTCCTTCTGCTCCTCATTGGGACCTTGGGAGCGCAGTCCAGTGCTTCAGTGTGGGTCTCTGTCTCTATCTCCATCCATCGCCAGATGAAAGTTCTAAGATGATATGCAAGATATTCGTCAGTATTGCGCTAGGATGGGGTCATTTCAGGTTCCCTATCCTAAGCTGCCCAAGGAACTAACTGGGGACCTCAGCTTGGGCACCTGGGAGCCCCTCTAGGGTCAATTCTCCTGCCCACCCTAAAGTGGGTCCCTTAACTAAGAATTGTGGTTCCGTGCTCCCCTATCCAACCTTCCTTTATCCCGATCCTCCTATTTCCCCAAGTTCCCCCTCCTTCACTTCTACCTTTTCTCTCCCCATCTCCCCTTACCCCCTTCCCACCCCACCCCCAAGATCCCACTTTTCTCCCCGGCAATTTTGTCTACTTCCCTTAACCAAGAGGATAACGATATGTTTTTCCTTGGGTTCACCTTCTTACTTAGCTTCTTTAGGTTCGCCAATTGTAGATTCTGTGACCCCTATTTATGGCTAGAAACCAATTATGAGTGAGTACATCCCATGTTCTTCTTTTGGGTTCTGGGATACCTCACTCAGGATAGTGTTTTCTATTTCCGTCCATTTGCATGCAAAATTCGAGAAGTCATTGTTTTTTACCGCAGCGTAGTACTCTAGTGTGTATATATTCCATACTTTCTTCATCCATTCTTCCATTGAAGGGCATCTAGGTTGTTTCCAGGTTCTGGCTATTACAAATAATACTGAGATGAACATAGTTGAACAAATGCTTTTGACATGTGATAGAGCATCTCTTGGGTAAATTCCCAAGAGTGGTATTGCTGGGTCCAGGGGTAGGTTGATCCCGAATTTCCTGAGAAACGGAAACACTGATTTCCAAAGAGGTTGCACAAGATTGCATTCCCACCAGTAATGGATGAGGGTACCCCTTCCTCCACAGCCTCTCCAACAAAGGCTATCCTTGGTGTTTTTGACTTTAGCCATTCTGACAGGTGTAAGATGGTATCTCAAAGTTGTTTTGATTTGCATTTCCCTGATTGCTAAGGAAGTTGAGCACGACCTTAAGTATCTTTTGGCCATTTGAAGTTCTTCTGTTGAGAATTCTCTGTTCAGTTCAGTGCCCCATTTTTTAATTGGGTTAATTAGCATTTTAAAGTCTAGTTTCCTGCGTTCTCTATATATTTTGGAGATCAGACCTTTGTCTGTTGCGGGGTTGGTGAAGATCTTCTCCCAGTCAGTAGGTTGCCTTTGTGTCTTAGTGACAGTGTCCTTTGCTTTACAGAAGCTTCTCAGTTTTAGTAGGTCCCATTTATTCAATGTTGCCCTTAATGCCTGTGCTTCTGGGGTTATACCTAAGAAGCGATCACCTGTGCCCATCTGTTGTAGGGTATTTCCCACTTTCTCTTCTATCAGGTTCAGTGTTTTCAGGCTGATAATGAGGTCTTTAATCCATTTGGACTTGAGTTTTGTGCACGGTGATAGATATGGGTCTATTTTCATTCTTCTACAGGTTGACATCCAGTTGTGCCAGCACCATTTGTTGACGATGCTTTCTTTCTTCCATTGTATACTTTTAGCTCCTTTATCGAAAATGAGGTGTTCATAGGTTTGTGGGGTAAAATCCGGGTCCTCTATACGATTCCATTGGTCGACTTCTCTGTTTTTATGCCAGTACCACCCTGTTTTCATTACTGTAGCTCTGTAATAGAGTTTGAAGTCAGGGATGGTAATGCCTCCAGAAGATCCTTTATTGTATAGGATTGTTTTGGCTATCCTCGGTTTTTTGGTTTTCCATATAAAGTTGATTATTGTCCTCTCCAGATCTGTGAAGAATTTTGATGGGATCTTGATGGGGATTGCATTGAATCTATAAATTGCCTTAGGTAGAATTGCCATTTTTACTATGTTGATCCTCCCAATCCAAGAGCAAGGGAGATCCTTCCATTTTCTGGTATAATCTTCAATTTCTTTCTTCAATGCCTTAAAGTTCTTGTCAAATAGATCTTTCACTTCCTTGGTTAGATTTACCCCAAGATATTTTATGCTGTTTGTGGCTATCGTGAATGGAGAAGCTTCTCTGATTTCCCTCTCTGCTTCCATATCCTTTGTGTATAAGAGGGCGACTGAGTTTTTGGAGTTGATCTTGTATCCTGCCACATTACTAAAGCTGTTTATCAGCTGTAAAAGTTCTTTGGTGGAGTTTTGGGGGTCGCTTATGTACACTATCATATCATCTGCGAATAATGAAAGTTTAATTTCTTCCTTTCCAATTCGAATTCCCTTGATCCCATTATGTTGTCTTATTGCTATTGCTAGAACTTCCAGCACTATATTGAAGAGGTATGGCGAAAGTGGACAGCCTTGTCGTGTTCCTGAGTTAAGCGGGATGGCTTTGAGTTTCTCTCCGTTTAATTTGATGTTAGCTGTCGGCTTGCTGTATATAGTTTTTATTATATTTAGGTATGACCCTTGTATCCCTAATCTCTCCAAGACATTTAACATAAATGGATGTTGAATTTTGTCGAATGCTTTTTCAGCATCTAATGAAATGATCATATGGTTTTTTTCTTTCAGTTTATTTATATGCTGGATTACATTGATAGATTTTCGTATGTTGAACCAGCCCTGCATCTCAGGAATGAAGCCTACTTGATCATAATGGATAATTTTTCTAATGTGTTCTTGGATTCGGTTTGCCAGTATTTTGTTGAGGATTTTTGCATCAATGTTCATGAGTGAGATTGGCCTGTAATTCTCTTTCCTGGTTGAGTCTTTGTGTGGTTTTGGTATCAGAGTAACTGTAGCTTCATAAAAGGAATTTGGTAGTGACCCTTCTGTTTCTATATTGTGAAATATATTAAGGAGTATAGGTATTAGGTCTTCTTGGAAGTTCTGGTAGAATTCCGCATTGAAACCATCTGGTCCTGGGCTTTTTTTGGTAGGGAGGTTTTTGATAACCTCTTCTAATTCTTCGCGACTAACAGGTCTATTTAGATTGTTCACCTGGTCCTGATTTAAATTTGGTAAATGATATTTATCTAAGAAAGTATCCATTTCCTTTACATTTTCCAGTTTTGTGGCATATTGGCTTTTGTAGTAAGATCTGATGATTCTCTGAATTTCCTCTGTGTCTGTGGTTATGTCCCCCTTTTCATTTCTGATCTTATTAATTTGCAAATTCTCTCTCTGCCGTTTGATTAGTTTGGATAGGGGTTTGTCAATCTTGTTGATTTTCTCCAGGAACCAGCTTTTTGTTTCATTGATTCTTTGGATTGTTCTCTGTGTTTCTATTTTATTGATTTCAGCCCTCAGTTTGATTATTTCCTGTCTCCTACTCCTCTTAGGTGAGTCTGCTTCTTTTTTTTCTAGAGCTTTCAGGTGGGCTGTTAAGTCTCCAATGTGAGCTTTCTCTGTTTTCTTTAAGTGGGCACTTAGTGCTATGAACTTTCCTCTTAGGACTGATTTCATAGTGTCCCATAAGTTTGAGTAGGTTGTTTCTTTATTTTCATTGAATTCTAGGAAGACTTTAATTTCTTTCTTTATTTCTTCCTTAATCCAGATATGGTTCAGTAGTTGGCTGTTCAGTTTCCATGACTTTGTGGGCTTTCCGGGGGTAGCCTTGTTGTTGAATTCTAACTTTAATCCATGGTGATCTGATAAGACACAGGTGGTTAGTAATACTTTTTTGTAACTGTGGATGTTTGCTTTGTTACCGACTATGTGGTCGATTTTCGAGAAGGTTCCATGAGCTGCAGAGAAGAAGGTGTATTCTTTCCTATTTGGGTGGAATGTTCTATAGATGTCTGTTAAGTCCATTTGTTTCATTACCTCCATTAATTGTCTTATTTCTCTGTTAGGTTTCTGTCTGATTGACTTGTCCATTGGTGAGAGAGGAGTGTTGAAGTCTCCTACTATTAGTGTGTGCGGTTTGATGGCTGCCTTGAATTTTAGCAATGTTTCTTTTATGTACGTGGGTGCTTTTATATTAGGGGCATAGATGTTCAGGATTGAGACTTCATCCTGATGAACTGTTCCTGTTATGAATATAAAATGCCCCTCTCCATCTCTTCTGATTGATTTAAGTTTGAAGTCAACTTTGTTAGAGATTAGTATGGCCACACCTGCTTGTTTCTTAGGTCCATTTGCTTGATAGGCCTTTTCCCAACCCTTTACTCTGAGTAGGTGCCTGTCTTTGTGGTTGAGGTGTGTTTCTTGTAAACAGCAGAATGTTGGATCCTGTTTTCTTATCCAATCTCTTAGCCTGTGCCTTTTTATAGGTGAGTTGAGACCATTGACATTAAGTGATATTAATGACCAGTGGTTGTTAACTCCGGTCATTTTTTTTTAGTCGTAGAGTTTGTGGGTATCCCTTCTTTGGTTTGTGTTGATGAAGGGTCTCTAGATGTCTGAGTTATTGTGGTCATTATTGGATTCCTTGGTTAGTGATTTTCCTTCTATTACTTTCTGTAAGGCTGGATTTGTGGCTGCATATTGTTTGAATTTGTTTTTATCCTGGAAAATTTTATTTTCTCCATTTATAGTGAACGAAAGCTTGGCTGGGTATAGTAATCTGGGCTTGCATCCATGGTCTCTCAGTTTCTGCAGTACATCTATCCAGGACCTTCTGGCTTTCATGGTTTACATGGAAAAGTCAGGTGTAAGTCTGATAGGTTTACCTTTGTAAGTAATTTGGCCTTTTTCCTTTGCCGCTCTTAATATTTTTTCCTTATTCTGACTGCTTTGTGTTTTGATAATTATATGACAAGGGGATGTTTTTTTTGATCCAGCCTATTCGGTGTTCTGTATGCTTCTTGCACCTTCATAGGTATATCTTTCTTTAGGTTGGGAAAGTTTTCTTCTATAATTTTATTAAATATATTTTCTGGACCATTGAGCTGCACTTCTTCTCCTTCTTCTACTCCTATTATTCTTAGGTTTGGTCTTTTTATTGTGTCCCCTATTTCCTGAATGTTTTGTGATGAGAGTTTGTTGGACTTGCTGTTTTCTTTGATCATAGTGTTTATTTTCTCTATGGTATCTTCAGAATCTGAGAGTCTGTCTTCTATCTTTTGTATTCTGCTGGTTATGCTTGTTTCTGTAGTCTCTATTCGTTTACCTAGATTTTCCATGTCCAGCCGGCCCTCTGTTTGTGTTTTCTTCTTTGCCTCTATTTCAGTTTTCAAGTCTTGAACTGTTTCCATTATCTGTTTGATTGTTTTTCCTTGGTTTTCTAGGGTATCATTTACTGATTTATTCAATTCTTCAAACTTTCTGTTATATTTCTCATCCATTTCTATAAGGGCGTTTTTTACATCCTGTTTAAGGGCGTCAATCACTTTCATGAAGTCAATCTTTTCTCCTTCTTGATTAAGGTGTTCATGTCCTTCCGTTGTGAGGTCGCTGGATTCTGGTGGCTTCATGTTGCTTTTCAGTTTGTTGGGCGAATTCTTGCCTTGGCGTCTGCTCATCTCTTTTTCCAAATACTCCCATATGGGTCTTCTTTTACCAGATCAGGTCTCCTTGCCTACCCAACGCGGCCTCCCCAATGTTGGCTCTCCTGGCACCAAGGGATCAGGTCTCCGTGCCCAACCCTGGCTCGTCCCAACGCTGGTTCTCCCTAATGCTGGTTCTCCTGGGGCCGAGAGATCAGGCCTCCGTGCTGGTTGGGCAGCTTGCAAACAAAGCGCCTACCCTCCTTGGTGCAGGCAGGCCACAGAAACAAAGGGACTGCAGCCCGCCCGGGCGCCCCGAGGACTGGGACCCAGCTCCCAATGCCATGCGCCAAAAGAGGGGGGGGAGGGCCAAGTGGGGAGGGCTCTGGACGGAAGCTGGGTGGGCCAGGAAGAGAGAGGCAGTAACCAGGGAATAGAGGTCCTGCAGAGAGCCCAAGAAAGACAGGAGGCCAAGGGACCCCCGAGATCCCCGTCCCTGGCTGGCGCCGCGGGCCAGAAACTCACCCCAACGCTGGTTCTCCTGGGGCCGAGAGATCAGGCCTCCGTGCTGGTTGGGCAGCTCACAAACAAAGCGCCTACCCTCCTTGGTGCAGGCAGGCCACAGAAACAAAGGGACTGCAGCCCGCCTGGGCGCCCCAAGGACTCGGGTATGGCCTTTTTGAAGGAAATGTATCATGGTGGTGGTGTGTTTTGTGGTCTTTTGCTCAAGGCTCACTTTGAGTCATGGACAGTTGACTTCTTTTTACCTTCAAGATGTCACACTCTCAGCTTTAGCACCACATCTGTCTGCGTACCTACTTCTTATCTGTCATTATGATAATGGACTGAATTATAAAGAAAACAGGTAAATGCAGTAACAAGCCACTGCATTTATATGCTTTCCTTATAACAGTTGCCATGGCCATGGTGTCTCTTCAAAACAATGAAATCCCTAAGTAAGACAGGAAGGAAGAAATCAACATATAGCTATCTGTAGTTGATATTATACTATACATCTCAACATAATTCTGTACAGGTGTTGAAAGACTAATTTTCAACTTCATATGGTAAATCATAAAAACCATGAATGGCTACAACAATCCTGTACAATAGAAGAATTTCCAGAAGTATCATCATTCCTGATTTAAAGCTATACTACAGAGCTAAAGTACTAAAAAGTACACATTAATGGCATAAAAAGAGATTGGTTGATCATAGAAACCAAATCAAAGACAAAGATATAAATTCACACACCCATGGACATACCAGGATTGATAAAGAAGCCCAAAATATACATAAAAAAGAAAGTATCATCAAGAAATTGTGCTGATCTTACAGGATGTCTGTATGTAGAAGAATGTATGTAGGTCCATATCTATCACTGTGTACAAAACTCAAGTCCAAGATCATAACATAAAAGCAAATACACTGAAACTGATAGGAGAGAAAGTTGGGAATATTCTTGAACACATTGCCAGAGGAGACAACTTCTTGTAGTACCCAGGCACTACAATCAAAAATTAAGAAATGGGACCCCATGAAGTTGAAAATTTTCTGTAAGGCAAAGGACAATGTCACTGTGACAAGGCAGCTGCCCACAGAATGGGAAAAGATTTTTAGCAACACTATATCTGACAAAAAGGTAACTTCCAGTATATATAAAGAATTCAAGAAACTAGACATCAGAAAGCTAAATAATCCAATTTAACAAATGGGTTGAGATCTAAGGCAACAATTCTCATGAGAGGAATCTGTAGTGGTTGAGAAAGACTTAAAGACATGTCAATATTCTTAATCATCATGAAAGTCAAAAGGACTTTGAGATTCCATATTACACCTGTGAGAATGGCTGTGGTCAAAAACACGGGTGATAGCACATGCTGGTGAGGATGTGGTTTAAGGGGAACACTTAGTGCTGGTGGATTACAAACATGTTAAATCAATATGGAGATTTCTTAGAGTATTCAGCATCAATTTACCTCAACACCAAGCTATACAATACAGGACATATACAGAAAGGATACTCAATCCTATCACAAAAGCACTTGCTCAACTATGTCCATAGCAACATTATTTATAATATTGAGAAACTGGAAATAACTTATATGTCCCTCAACTGGAGAATGGATAAAGAAAATGTGGTATATTTACACAACGGACTATTACTCAGTTGTTAAAACAATGACATCATGAAATTTCCAGAGAAAAGGAAGGACAGAGAAAAAAAATCATCCTGAGTAAGGTAACCGAGACCCAGAAAAACAAAAATGGTATGCACTCACTAATAAATGTTTATTAGCTGAAAAGTTAAAGGTAATCATTCTACAAGCCATAGACCCAGAGAGGCTAAATAACATGTTGTTCTTAAGTGGGACTCAAGGATCTCCCTGGGTAGGGGAAATAGATTTCACCAGTGGACTGTGAGCAGTTTCACGGGGTGCAGGAGGGATCAGGTAGGTAGAAAAGAAGGTAAGAGAAAATACTGGGGAAAGTGCCTGGAATTTGTTTGCATTTTGGGGAGGACATGGAAACCTAGTGCAATGGAAAGTTCATGGAATCTATAAGTATAACTCTAGCAAATACTTCTAGTAATGGGTGATATGGATCCTGGATTTCCCATCTTCTCTAATCAGGTAAGGCCTCAAGTGGAGGGACTGGGACTCCAACCTGTCCACAAAACCTTCAGTCTACAGTTGGTTCCTCCTGAAGTATGTTCTGGGACTAGAGTCTAGCAGAATCATCATCAAAGAGACCAGAGAAAGTTAATCCAGCAACCAATGGCAGCAGATGCAGGGTTCCATATCCAAATGCTACGTGAATCTTGGAAAGTTCCAGGGAGGATGAAGAGGAAGGATTGAAGGAACCAAATGAATCAGGGACACCATGGATACATGGTCCACATAATCAACTTACTGGGACTCCTTTGGGTTCTCAGAAGTCAGGGAGCCTGATATCATAATGGCTGACCTAAAATGACACTGCAGAGCCATGGTAACAAAGAGGGTATGATAAGGAGAAAAACTGGCAAACTAATGGAATAGAATAGAGAATGTAGAAAGAAACCCACTTACCTATAATCATGTCATTTTTGACAAAGGTGTCAAAACATACCTTGACAAAAAAAGGCATTTTTTTCAACAAATGGTGCTAAGAAAACTTAACAGTCATATAAAGAATGAATTAGATCTGTATCAGTCATTCTGTATAAACAAATCAATTATAAATGAATTAAGGACCTTATAAAACATTAAACATTGAAACTGTAAGATTAAAACTGAGAATACAGTTCACACTATAAGCATAGAAAAAAGTTTGTAAAATACTTCAGTGGCACAGGAAATGACAGCAGAAGTTGACAAATGAAATTAATAAAAATTACTTCTGTAAAACTATGGAAGCAATCACCATTCAGAAGAGATAGCCTATGGAACAAGAGAAAATTTTTGCTATCTATATATTAAACAGAAGGTTAATTACAGATTACATAAAGAAAAATCAGGATATTGAACTGAATAGACAGCTCTTTAAAGAAAAAATACAAAGAGCTAACAAATATTGTGAATATTGATTATTATCTTTAGTTATCAAAAAGGTACAAAAAAAAGTACTTTGAGATTCCATCTCACTATAGTCAGATTAAAATCATCAAGAAGTCAGATGACAACCTGTGAAGACATAGAAAAAGGGAAGACTTAATCTGTGCTAGTGGGAATGTCAGTTGTTGGAGGTGGGGCCACTTGTTCAACCTGGCCAGCCATATAGCTTAGCCCTGAAATAATCACACAAATCTATATTAATTAAATCACTGCTTGGTCCATTAGCTATAACTTCTTATTGTCTAACTCATATTAATTTAACTCTTTTTTATTTGCATATCACCAAGTGTTAGTGACTTACTGGCAAAGATTCAGCATGTCTGACTCTGGCAGCTCCATGGTGTCTCTCTCACTCTGCTTTCTTCCTCCCATCATTCAGTTCTGTCTTCTCTGCACACCTAAGTTTTGCCCTTTTAACAGGACAAGGCAGTTTATTTTATTCATTAATGGTAATCACTGGTTCAGTCACTATGGTAATTGCTAGGGCTGATTCTCCAAAAATTAAAAATAGAACTACCATAAAACTCTGCTATATTATGTCTATGTATATATCCAAACACTCTAAATGCTACCACAGTGATATATGCTTATAGATGTTTATAGCTGCATTATTAGTAAAAGTTATGGCATTAAACAATCCTAAATGTCCATCAACAGATGAATAGATAATGAAAATGTGAAAATGCACCATGAAAATTATTTTAATAGTTATAAAGAAAAATGAAGCCATGGAATTTTCATGAAAATGAATAGAATTAGAAACAATTATTTCAAGTGAAATAAGCCAGAATCAGAAATATAAATACTATAACTCTCATATGCAATAACTAGATTTTAATTGTATGTGTATTTATATTTGCTTATACCAGTGAATTGCTGCTTTTACAAAAGCAGAAAAGAGACCATGAGATTGCAAGAAAACCTTTAAAAAAAAGAACAAGAGGGGCTGGAGAGATGGCTCAATAGTTAAGAGCATTGCCTGCTCTTCCAAAGGTCCTGAGTTCAATTCCCAGCAACCACATGGTGGCTCACAACCATGAGCCACCATGAAATGAAATGAAATCTGATGCTCTCTTCTGGCCTGCAGGCAGACACACAACAGAATATTGTATACACAATAAATAAATAAATATAAAAAAAGAGAACAAGAGAATGAATGTGATATAAAAATTGAAGTGTGTATGGGAGAGGAGGAAGAGAAATAAGAAAAATTTCAGTAAAATAGTGGTGAGTGGAGGATGGGGCCCATTTAGAATAGAGTATATATGTAAATGCAATAATATGCTCCATATTGTATATTCTGTGATTATTAATATTGATGTTAATATAGATGAGTTTAGAGTAACCTTGGAAACATGTGTCTAAGAACATCTATGGGGGGATTTTCACATCGGGTTAATTGAGGTGAAAAGATGCACTATAAATGTGGGTGATGACATTTCACAGTATCAGGTCCTGGTTTGAATAAAAAATAAAAAGCAAGCTGAACCAAAGCACTTGCTGCTCTCTGCTTCCCTTCACTCCTGCTCCTATACCTTCCTGCTATATGGGTATGGCTGCTAAATATTTATTTAATTTCTTTGTCAAGTATTTTGTTGCAGCAAGTAACTGATAAGTATGCCACAGTTAAAAGTTAATGGAAAGCTTTATTTATTTATTTATTCATTTATTTATTTATTTATTTTGGTTTTTTGAGACAGGTTTTTGTTGTAGTTTTAGAGCCTATCTGGGAACCAGCTCTTGTAGACCATGCTGGCCTTGAACTCATTGAGATTTGCCTGTCTCTGCCTCCCGAGTACTGGGATTAAAGGTGTATGCCACCATCCCCAGCTTTATAACTTAGTTTCTAAAAATAAAATTGGATATTGTAATTTGTGATGGAATAAGAAACATATTGCATTGTAAAATAAATTAATAAAGAAGAAAAAGCAAGTTTCTATTCATAACACAACACTGTTAAATGATAAGTGATAGATAGAATGAGAGCTTACATTAATCTTCTACAAAGTAAAGTCTTGAAAATAAGAAAATAATAATTTCATAAGACTTTTCAATGGGTAAGGTCACCAAGATAAAAATTAATAGATTATAAAGTATTCTAAAGTTGAGACTATTTCCAAGTATGGAATCATTTAGATATCTTTTCTTGGCTGACTGGGCCTTATGTTCTTTTTGTAAAAAAAAAAAAAATTAGAGAAACTGGACATTATTATTATCAATGTTTCACCTTGAAATCGCAGTATTATATGTTTTCTGTTACAGAAGATTAACATTTTTCACATATTATCTTTCATGGAACCACAATGTACCTATATCTGACAATCATTGTCATCAAACTAATAATAGCATCTTGCTGGCTGTGGTGGTTTGAAGGGAATGGCCCTCATAGGCTCATATAGTTGATTAATTGCCTCTCAGTGTGTGAAATTGTTTGGAAATGATTAGGAGGTGTGCCTTTGTTGGAAAAGGTGTATCACAGAGGAGGGTTCTGAGGTTTCAAAAGACTCTTGCTACCCCTGGTGTTTCTTCTTATATCCAGATCAAGATATGAGCTCTCAACTGTTCCTGTCACTATGCCTTGTACTCCTGGCTAGCCAAAATCACATCAAAAAAGATGCTCCACCATCATCATGGGCTCTAAACTTCTGAAAACATAATCTCAATTAAGTACTGTCTTTTATAATTAACTTTGTCATGGTGTTTTTGTCACAGCAATTGAAAAGTAAGTTATTTACCATTGTCTGCTTTTGTGTAATTTGGTATAAGGTCTGCTAAGCTATGTTATGGGACATGTTGAACTTCATTGTGAGAATATAATCAGTAACTACACTATCATTCTGTGTAAAATGTAGAATTATTAGGCAAGATAAACTGCGGTAGGACAGAAATTTGTTATTATTAATTCAGATATTTATCATTAGTGAAAATGAACAATCTCATGATTTTGTGTAGAGAAATAAAAATGCTTCGGATAGAATCATAGATGGATCTATATAACAAATAGATATTTATATATATTTCATTGAAACTGCCTGATATATAGTGCCAGTCTGCAGGTAGGAAAAAATTTCTTATCATTTAAAAATAAATTTCTACATGTATGGGTATAGAACAGGGAACGTCAGTACAAAGTAATGCTAGTGATTAAATTATTTCTCATCTAGGGTTCCTGAAAAAAAAACAACATATTCTAAGTGAATTTCAATGTTTTCTCCTGTAATTATGGTTCAGATATTTGAAATTCATTGTGTCCTAGATATAAAGAAACATAGTATGTGAATATAAGGTATGAAACTTGAGTTTCCAAATTTCATGTATGCCTCACTTATATTTTATGCAGTAAATGACTTCCTGTATACAAGGTCCTTGATTGCTAAGTTACACAGTAGTTTTGAATTCAATTAAATATATAAGCAATTGAAAAAAATCTTAGTTACTTGTCAAATGAATGTAAGTTTTGAACTATACTTCATTATATGTGCATGCAACCAACCAAAGACTTAGCATTACACTGCATTTTGTATCTTTGATACCATAATGATTTTACAAAATCATTGAATAGGGACACTGAAACAGAATCATTTTTTGAACTGCACTGACAGAATTCTTTAGAAACAGAGATTTTACTATTGTTAATGAAGTCATTGTTATTACATGCAGAAACAATGGTCAGAAGTAAAATTAATCTTTGTAGCAATATTCTATGTATTTGTAGTTTTCAATGACATTTTATAGTTCAAGTGAGAAATATGAGACTATTTTTTATTATGAAGTACTGTCAACTATGACAGTGCCACAGAAATCAGACTTCTAACTCACGTATTACAACTAAATCCTGTATGTTAAACTTCAAAAGTACACATATAAATATGGTTATATATAATGGCTAATCATTCACCATATTGTCAAGAGTTGATTTCAGTTCTTTTCATTTTAGTTATTTTTTCAGGTGTTTAGTACCTTTTTGCAATTATAGGCCATCTTTTTGATCTTGATTTCCCTTGCAGAAAATTGATCAGCATAACCTGTCACTGAAAGGCAATTTTCATCATCAAAGGCAGCTTCTGTTCTCCCTTGATTAGCATACTGGCTGCAATTTACTCGACAGAAACAGATAATCTGCAAGAACACATCTGATCAATGCTTCTTAAAACACAAAGAACATTAACATTGAATATCACTGACAGTGTTACAGGTAGGAAAATAATCAAGAAAATTTCGTTATATTCTGCATCAGTGATTTTCTTTTATTTGAAGAATGTGACCTTTAGTACTGGATTATGCTTTTTCTCATTTCTAGTTGAATATTTCAGTTTCTGAGAACATGCATTTGTACAATCTCTGTTAAGTGATGAAAATCCCTATTATACAGCAATAACATGAACTGGTTATTTCTTATTTCCATATGCATATTCTGTTCTCCAAGCCCAAAGTAGCATCTATAAAAAGAAATAAATCAATGGAAATCCAATTGAACCAGATAATTGTATGCTTTACTTTAGATTATGTAATATTACATAATAGTTACTAGTTCTCTAGGTTCAATATAAACTAAGATTACAGGGGAAATATTTGTAGTGGAATCAGACAGATGAAAGGGTAAGTTTAATATTTATTTGCTCCTATTTTTTGCTAACTTTCTCCTCTCAGTGTGGAGAAGAAGAATGATAGGGTAAAAATGTGAATATGTTTGGGGACAATAATGGATTAAAATCTCCAGCAGTGTCACTCACTATCCATGTGGCTCTAAATAAGGCGGGAATCTTTCTGAATCTTGGTCTCATTATCTTTAAAATAGACACAATATTAAGTTTTCTTAATTAGAGATACAGTATTACTTCTGAATTTATGGTGGGTTCAGAACGTAATAGTTACTTTGCTAGGAATATCAAAAGATAGATTGGATAATATGAGCCTAAATTGAAGATATACATTTCGTATTTCACTTAGTGAATTCTCAGTCAATTTCATTTATTATAGAATGGAAAAACTGAGTGACCAAAACTCAGTAGTCATTAGATAAAACCCAGATGACACTTTATAATCAATTAAAGAACCATTTAAAACATTAACTTGACTATCTAAAGAAATGATATTTCTTTTGGTAAAGTCTTACTCTGTAGTCTAAAATGATCTGGAAATCTCTACATATCTTGGGTTGACTTCACATAAAATAGGAATCATCCCAACTCTACCAGTTGGGATTACAGGTGAGAGTTACTACCCTGCCACAGGTCTCTACTTAACATATAATATTCTTCTTTATACATGCCTAATAACTTTAAAATCTCTCACTTTCTCTAATTTGTTGAAATAACATATTCAAGGCTTCAGAAATTCCTTCTGCTAATAAATCGCTCTTACTATAAAACATGGTCTCTTTCAGCCTTGAGTCTATACAGTTCAGTTCTTTACCTGTTCTCACACTGGTCATTAGAGCCTTAATTATTAATTCTACCTATCTTCTATGCATCTTTATTTTGCCTGATTCCCCAGTTCTGACCAGTTAAAATCTCCAGAATTCTCTATAAAAATTAGAAAGGGAAATGCTTCCTAAACAAATGCTTTTAAGCCAAATTCTTACAACCCTTCGTTAATCCCACACTACTCTTCTGGGTGGGGGTTGTTTCTGACTCTAATTCAGAGGGGCTAAAAGCTGAATAATTTTTCCTCAGAGGTGGAATGAGAGAGAACCATCAAAATATGAAAAGTTGTTTATCATCACTAGTAAGTGAAGAAATCTAAATAAAACATAATAAGATACCATCACCTACTTGCTAGGAAGGTTATCATAAAAAATAAAAAGTGCTGGTAAGAATGTGAAGAAAATAGAACTCCTATGTTTTTAGTGGCCATGTATAGAAAATAAATTGCCTACACTATCTCAAACTTGGAATCATTGGTGACAGAACTCTGAAAACAAAATGAAGATTTTTTTTTTTTAAATTTACAGCCTGTTAAAATGTTCCTTGAAATGAATATCGGAATGGGCTAAAAAGCATGGAAAAGAATAAGTAGTAATAAAGTCCAATTTTTTTTTTATTTCAGAGGAAGCAAAGATGAAAGCGGCTTTCTTTGAAAGATTAAGAATGGGTATTATGGAAAACTGTAGGGGGCTCCAACCAATTGTGCTTGACATTCTTGTCTTTTGTACTTGGGGACATTTCTAGCTTACATTTTCAACTTCAAGAAAAGAAAGGCACAATGTAGCAGTCAATTTCCTAAAATGAAAAATAAACCCTGCTGCATGTGTTATCACATGTGAATAAGCTATTAAGAGCTCAGACTGGTTGGAAGGCAACATAGCTTCTCCCGATTTATAGTTACAATTTTAAATTAAAAGCCTCTGTAACTGTTTTAGCAAGGAAGGAAATCTTCTGGAGAAACAAAGAAACTTATATCAAATCTAAACTTATATTCAAGAGTCTCAGATAAAGCTCTAAATATTATCATGAAATTAAAACTTAGTCTTACTGCTTTGTGTAAAAAATAATTTTAGCACAAAGTGATCCTCTATCATTATTTTTAATTAAAATATATGAAATCAATGTTTTTAAATGCATGCATTTTATTAAAATGCACACCATGAATTTATTCAGCAAGGATTTGGTGCTAACAGCATGCTACATAATACTGGGGTTGTTATGTTATTTCCTAGCTACCAATTACACCAGGACCTAAAATTTATATAGCTGCTGCAGTGAGAGGGACCTAATATCACTGTCAGTAGGAGATATACTTCCAAGGATAGAGTTCTCTATTCTTAACTTGATATACACACAATCGACTTTAATGAAGTTAACTTGCAACTTTTTGACTTATCAATTATCTTTTACCCTGAATATTTGTGTTGATGACCTTATGCCTCTAATATTTCAGAATGTAAAAACCACATTGAAAAAGATGATCACATGACAAAAAATTTCAAAAAAGTGTAATCTTTCTGTTATTCTGCCATTCCCAGAAGAAATTTATAAGCACATTATGTACTGTAGACTTGATTCAAGAATGTCTGTATTTCTATTTGTCAATATCATTGTCTTTGACACACTACATATGTGTTTTTGTGATGTAACATTCTAAATAAGGAATCCTGATGTGGGAGGTGATTTATGCTGCGAATATATTTTCTTTTTGCCATTGGTTAATAAAGAAGCTACCTTCAGCCAATAGCTTAAAAGAATATAGCCAGGTTGGAAGAAATCTATACAGAGAGAGTAGGCAGAGTCACAAAGAAGCCATGTAGCCACTCCTGGGAACAGATGCCTCTGCTGGAGACCACCGAGACTTTGTCAGTAGGACACGACCTCATGGTGAAGCACAGATTCATGGGTATGGGTTAGTTTAGGAATAAGAGCTAGCTAGAAATATGGTTAAGGTATTGGCCAAACAGTATTGCAAATAATATGATTTATGCGTGATTATTTCAGGTCTGGGCAGGTCTCCCCAACAAATTGGTACACTAATGTGGGGCCGACTAAATCCACGTAAAACCTGAGAAAGCTTGGAAAGGAAACCTAGCCACAAAAGAACAGAGTTAAACATGACTTTTTGTTAGCAGCATTTTCTTGGGTGGACTCTGCTTTCTATTAACAAGCAAAGGCATGGTTTCTTTAAGAGAGGTCTTTTTGATTCAGTGGTAGCAGAAATAAAATGAAATGTGGTTTCAAAACAGCTGCCAGCATGAACTTTGGCTCTTTCAGGAAGCTGAACACTTTAATGGGGCATAGGGTATTGTGCTGCAAGTTCTTTGGTGGCAGCATGGGCCAACTGGTTACCAGAGTTGAAGTGGAGAGTATGGCTCCCACCTGGTAGTCTCAGAGATAGTGAATGAACGCTCCACTCTGTTGTACTGGGCAAAGCCAAAAGGCAAAGCAGCTTTAGTCCTTACGGTGCTACTTTCCATTTTAAGAAGTGGTCCTGGTCAGAAAATAATTACAGATATGCAATAAAGATAGATTCCAACAGATATAGACCTCTAAATGGCTTGGGAGAGAGAAGAAAAAGAATGAAGAAAGTAAATATAAGGAAGTAAATGGTTTTAAAAAATAAAAAAAGTCTTTAAAGAGGCACAGTACAGGCATTGATTGAAAGAGAAAAGAAAAAATAAGCCACATAAAGATGGAATATAAACAAAGAGTCTGCATTATGTATATTATTGTGTTTTCTTGAAATCTTTTGACTGTGAATGAGCTAAGAACAGACAGATATTTCATTGTCTGGGCTGCTAAGCTAAACCAACATATATGCTTTAAAAATAATGTTACTTCAAAATTTGGTTCAAAAGATTTATTTATTTTTTAAGTACCTTTATTATTATTATTATTATTAAAAATTTCTACCTCCTTCCCTTACCCCATTTCCTTCCCCCTTCCCCCACTACTCCTATCCCTCCCTCTTCAGTACAAAGAGCAATCAGGGTTCCCTGCCCTGTGGGAAGTCCAAGGTCCTCCCCGCTCCATCCAGGTCTAGGAAGGTGAGCATCCAAATAGACTAGCTTCCCACAAAGCCAGTACATGCAGTAGGAACAAAACCCAATGCTATTGTCCTTGGCTTCTCAGTCAGCCCTCATTGTCCGCCACATTCAGAGAGTCCAGTTTGATCATATGCTCCATCAGTCCCAGTTCAGCTGGCTTTGGTGAGCTCTCATTAGACCAGCCCCACCATCTCAGTGGGTGGGTGCACCCCTCGCAGTCCTGACTGGTGGGAATGGAAACTTGCGCAACCACTTTGCAAATCAGTTTGGCAGTTTCTCAGGAAATTCAGGATCATCCTACCCCAGGATTCAGCAATACCACTCTTGGGAATATACCCAAGAGATGCCCTATCATACTACAAAAGCATTTGTTCAACTATGTTCTTAGCAGCATTATTTGTAATTTTCAGAACCTGGAAACAACCTAGATGCCCCCCAACGGAAAAATGGATAAAGAAAGTGTGGAATATGTACGCATTAGAGTACTACTCAGAGGTAAAAAAACAATGACATCTTGAATTTTGCATGTAAATGGATGGAAATAGAAAACACTATACTGAGTGAGATAACCCAGACCCAAAAAAATGAATATGGTATGTACTTACTCATAAGTGGATACTAGCCACAAATAAAGGACATTGAGCCTATAATCCGTGATTCTAGAGAAGCTAAATACGAAGGTGAACCCAAAGAAAAACATAGTTATCCTGCTGGATACTGGAAGTAGACAAGTTTGCCAGGCAGATATTGGGAACTTGGGGGTGAGGGTAGGGTAGGCATAAGGGAAGATGGGGAGAGAAAAGTGAGAAGGCAAGGATGGGGAGAGCTTGGGAGAATGGAAGGGTTGGGATGGTGGAAGGGTGGATATGGGAGCAGGGAAGTGTATATCTTAATTAAGGGAGCCATTTTAGGGTTGGCAAGAGACTTTACTCTAGAGGTGTTCCCAGGTGTCCAATGAGATGTCCCCAGCTAGTTCCTTTGTCAGCTGAGGAGAGGGAGCTTAAAATGTCCCTATCCTATAACCATACTAATGAATATCTTGCATATCTCCATAGAACCTTCATCTGGCGATGGATGGAAATAGAGACAGAGACCCACATTAGAGCAATGAACTGAGCTCCCAAGGTCCAAATGAGAAGCAGAAGGAGGGAGAACACTATTAAAGGATATATTGCCTTGGCAAAGAGGTTCTTTTGTTTCTACAGAGGATGAGAACCAGTGAATTCATCCCAGGCTAATGTGGTTTGATGCACCAAGACTTCCTGAAAGGTTGCCATGAATACCCCAGAAAATTACTTTGCCCATGAAAAAGCAAGAAGGAGTTTTGAGAGAACTAAGCCCAAATTCCCTAAATGATTGTTTATAAATTCTTTTTTGCATTTAAAGGGGGATATTATATAAAGATGGATGCTTTGTATTGGTATGGAACTTTGTTTATTAATACAAATTTAAGGTAAATTTTGTTTATATATATATATATATATATATATATATATATATATATATATTTCTGCTTTTGATTAAGGCATTCTGTTTGTGCAGCTCATTTAACAATATAATGTATAATTAAGAAATACATGCTAATATATAGTCATCTATAACAATCAAGATTGTAGTAAAGTTAGTTAAGTTTTCTAGACATATAGAGATATATTTAAATTAGATAGATATTCTTCAAATCTTTCAGAGACTTTCGAAGTATGGCATTTAAAATGCCTTAAGAACTTAAGCTGTTTTATGACAATGAGGCACATCAGTTCTTGGCAGCACCAATCTACTTCAAAAAGATAATGGACATCAAAGAAGCTCTCATGGAGTTTGTTACCCATTTGGGCAAGAAACTGCTCTTGCCTAAACTGCTTGACTGGAGCTGCAGGACACACAGAAAAAATGACTGCTGACGCTCCCTAATGACTCGGAGCTGCTGGATCGGTCCGAGATGACGGAGGTGGAGGAAACACTCAAGAGACTTCAGAGCCAGAAAGGAGTGCAGGGAATCATCGTGGTGAACACTGAAGGCATTCCCATCAAGAGCACCATGGACAACCCCACTACTACACAATATGCCAACCTCATGCACAACTTCATCTTGAAGGCACGGAGCACTGTGCGTGAAATTGACCCCCAGAATGACCTAACCTTCCTTCGAATTCGCTCCAAGAAAAATGAAATTATGGTTGCACCAGATAAAGACTATTTCCTGATTGTGATTCAGAATCCAACCGAATAAACCACCATCTCGGCTTCCTATGTCATTCCTTAATTTAATGTCCCCCAGAATAAGTGTTAATCATGTCAGTGGGCACATGGTGGTTGCCTGAGAGCCCATGTAGACCATGCCATTGATCAAGGGTAGCTCTGACCACCCCAACAAGGAATGTCTCTGGCATCCAGTCAGTTCCTGGGAAAGCTTGGATCTCATTTCCAGGCTTCGGGAGTAAGAGCTTATGATAAGCCCACACCCAGCTTCCTTCTGACCTTCAGTTCACTTTGTCACCTTTGGAAAGCCTGCTTTTTTCTTTTACTAAAAATAACTTCAAAACCTGAAAAAAAAAAGAAAGAAAGTGAGACAGTCCTTTGGGGTTACTGCTTCATGAAAGTGTCTGCCAGTCATTCTGCAGGACACAGAAGAAAGTGACTGACAAACAGCCGATATAGGTGGAATTTTCTTTAACATTTCCACCTTCATGGAAAAGTCTACTGTATACTATGGGCTGGTAGGCTGAAGATGATACAGAAGACCCCTGGGTGACTGTTCAGGCAGCAAGATGTCTCTGTCAACTCTAGAGATTTGAATGTTGCTTACAATGCACTTCCTGCTTCCTTAGGTAATACAATCCTTCTGACGTCTTTGATGGAATTGAAGAAAAGTAGTTATAATTACAGTCTTTCTTAGTAATGATAAAAGATTAAAGTAGATATAAATATTGTAACTGTAATTCTTGCTTGATATCTGTTTTGTTACATGTGATTTTGTTATGTTAAAGTTATTTTTTTTCTTTTTTATTTAAACAGAAAAGGGGAGGTGATATGGGAGGTGAAGTGTGCTGTAAATATGTTTTATTGCCATTAGTTAATAGAGAAGCTGCTTTTAGCCAATGGCTTAACAGAATATAGCCAGGCTGGAAGAGATAAATATAAAGAGAGTAGGCAGAGTCAGAAAGAAACCATGTAGCCTCTGCCTTAGACAGATAAGCCAGAAACTTGCTGATACGCTCTACCCATGTAGCAATACATTTATTAATAGAAGTGAGTTAATTTAAGATGTAAGAGCCTTATAGGAATATGGTAGATTCATTGGCCAAGCAATGTTGTAATTAATGCAGTTTCTGTGTGAATATTTCAGGTCAGGGCAGCTGGGGATGAACAAACAACCTTCACAATAGACTTCTGTTTTATATAGAATTGTTATTACAGGCTCATAATTTTCCATACTCCTACACTCTTGAAAACAAATATTATTGTCAAGAGATTGTAGTGTTAACAGTGTTATCATCAAGAGATAGTGGTTCTGTAAGAATGGCCAAAAAAAAAAAAAAAAAACTGATGACAATTTATACTGGAGAGAATGTGGGGTGAAGAAAACACTCCTCCATTGCTGGAGGGAGTGAAAACTGATACAGCTCTTTGGATATTAATATGGTAATTTTCTTATAAAATTGGGAAACAACCTACCTCAAGACCAAGCAATAGCACTTTTTGGTATATACCCAAAGGATGTTCAAGCATACCACAAGGACATGTGCTCAAGTATGTTAACAGTAGCATTGTTAATCATAGCCAGAACCTGGAAACAACCTAAATGCCCCTCTACCAAAGAATGGATATGAAAAATGTAGTATATTTACACAATGGTATACTACACAAAAGTAAAAATGACATCTCGAAATTGGTTGGCAAATAGATAAATCCAGAAAGCATCATATTGAGTGAGGTAACCCAGATCCAGAAGGACAAATATCATATGTACTCACTCATAAGTGTCCTTTAGACATAAAGCAAAGAAAAACAAGCCTACAGTTCACAATTCCAGAGAACCTAGACAATAAAGAGGACCATAAGAGAGACATATATGGATCTAATCTACATGGGAAGTAGAAAAAAAGACAAGATAACCTAAGTAAATAGGGAGCATGAGGACCATGGCAGAAGGAAGAAAGGGAGGGGAGGGAAGGGAATGGGAACAGAGGAGAATGGAGAAAATTATATAGCTCAATAAAAACAATAAAAAATTAAAAAAGAGATAGTGGTGCATGCCTGTAATACAGCACTCAGGATTTTGAGACAAAAAGATCACTAAAAGTGTAAGGCCCATTTCATTGAATGTAGCAAGAATATGTTTCAGAAAAAATGAGACATGTTACAAAAAATAAAGCATATTTTTATACTGATGATGGTATTCTTGATATACTGGAGAGTAATATTAAATTTTCAACTGCAGCATTATATCGTCACCTCAAAGCTTTTCAAGTGCTTCTAGTAATACCTAAAGTAACACCTCCAATAATCTGATTGTATAGAAATTTTGATACTGCTTCTGATTTTCCTCACAATTCCTTTGCACATGATTTTCTCAGCTTTCCCTTAAAATCAGCTACATTTTTTTAAAAAAATTCAAACATTCAAGAAACTTTAAATGAGGAATGTGTATATCTTCCACTTTACCATCCATGTCCATGATCACCCCATTCTCATTATTAAGGATATACTATATCTAATTACTAATCAAAGAGGTCATTCTAATGTTTTTAGTTAAAATTGTGTTTCCCTGTATAATCTGTTAATTCATTTAAAAAGAAAATGCATGCTACTCTTTACTAGAGAAATTATAGAAAATGGAAGATTAACTGAAGTGAGACTCCTTATATCATGGGGCCGATCATTCATGCAGAGGTGGGAGATTTAGGCAATGCAATTGTTTCAGGGCCACCCATATTCATTTGAGCATATAATTTGTGATCCTAGAGAAGCTAAATAAGAAGATGAACCCAAAGAAAAAGATATAGTCATCCGCCTAGATATGGGAAGTAGACAAGATTGCCGGGCAAAACCTGGGAACTTAGGGGTGAAGTGGCATGGGGTTAAGGGGAAATGGGGTGAGAAACGTGAGAAGGGGAGAATGGGGGGAGCTTGGGGGAATGGGATGGTTGGGATAACGGAAGGGTAGACACGAGAGCAAAGAAATATATATCCTAATTAAGGGAGTCATCTTAGGGTTGGCAAGAGACTTGACTCTAGAGGGGCTCGCAGGTGTCCAGGGAGATGTCCCCAGCTAGTATCTTGAGCAACTGATGAGAGGGAACCTGAAATGACCCTATCCTATAGCCATACTGATGAATATCTTGCATATCACCTTAGAACCTTCATCTGGCGATGGATCGAGATAGAGACAGAGACCCAAATTGGAACACCGGACTGAGCTCTTAAGATCCAAATGAGGAGCAGAAGGAGGGAAAACATGAGCAAGGAAGTCAGGACCACGGGGGGTGCATCCACCCACTCTGACAGTGGAACTGATCTATTGGGAGCTCACCAAGACCACTGGGTCTGGGACTGAATAAGTATGGGATGAAACTGAAACTGGACTTTCTGAACGTGGCAGACAATGAAGGCTCATGAGAAGCCAAGGTCAATGGCACTAGATTTCGATCCTAATACATGAACTGGCTTTGTGAGAGCCTAGCCTGTTTGGATGCTCACCTTCCTGGTCCTGGATAGAAGTGGGAGGACCTTGGACTTCCTTCAGGGCAGGGAATCTGGACTGCTCTTCATTCTCGAGAGGGAGGGGGAATGGAGTGGGGGGAGGGGGAGAAGGGGAGGGGAGTGGGGGGAGGGGGAGAAGGGGAGGGGAGTGGGGGGAAGGGGCGATGTGTACGAGGAGGGGGAGGGAAATGGGAAACGGGGAGGAGGCAGAATTTTTTTTTCAACAACTAAAAAACAAACAAACAAACAAAAAAACAATAGAATTTTTCATCTATACTCCTGTCCCTAAGTCCTAGAAATTCATTGCTTTGCTGATCTAGGTTTGTGTGAAACTATTCTTTCCCTCTGTTCCTAGTGCATAATCTGGCATGAATAGACATTTGTTCTTGTCTTCCCAGGAAAAGAAAGCACAACAAACATATACACTTCACACACATAGAAATATTTTTGCGAAGTATATAATACATGTATACACATATGAATCCTTGGCCTGTCTAGATGGAGTACTTGTAAGTAATTTCTAAAAATAATGTTAAAGTACAAAGGTGAACAAAAAGCACAAAGCTGGCACACAAAATTAAATTAAAATGCAAATCTCATGGTCATTATAAGGTAGCAGCTCCAAACTATAATTTGTATACTTTTAAAATTACAAGTATTAAATATCTATACCATAAAATTTAGAAATATTAAATGTAGTTAACTGCATACAATTTTCAGATTGTCTAATACATATCATTTATGTTAATTATTTTCTAATTTTCCTTCTTAAGCTTAGTGATCATTATTGCTGGTTTTCTTTTCTTTTATTTGTGTTTATGTTGTTGTTTTTTAACTTTAAAAAACACACACATCTTTAATAAGATAATGCACTATTTATAAAAAAGCTTTTCAAAAATATGTGCTCATATATAAAACTCCTTTTGTGAAATATTGCATAGTTTATTTCAAAGCAACCATCTCATTTCCAAGTCATGAATATTAGAACTCAAAACTCAAAATACAGCCAAATGGCCAAAATATAATAATTTTACACCCCAAGCAATACTCAAGTTTTTACTCTTATGTAAGTCTATAACTACAAAAAATAAAGATACTATATCCATGTTTCTTTAGGAGAAGGAAGAGAAAGGAATGTTAAAAGAAAGGGAAAGAAGGGGGGAAGTAAGGAAAGGGAAAGGGAAAATGAATAGGTGAACAACAAATTTAGAAATACATTATACTAGACAGCATAAATTAACAGTTAAAATGAAGTCTTAATCTACCTACTAAAGATGTAAAGGCTATAGTCAAATTTTGGAAACTTCAGAAGATAGAAGGAACAATTACAAAGTATCAAGCACTCAGGAAAGCAGAAAATCTCTCTTGGATACAATTTAGAGATCAAGTGTGTCCCTGGGCCCAAAGATACATGTACATCACAACATATATATTAGGGCTCTGATAACATCAAGGGTTCAGGTAACATATCAAAAACTGAGACACCAGGAAATCTGTTTTGAAATAGACTCTCCTCATAATGGCTGTATAAATAAGACTGAAACAATGGCAAAGCAGGTAGACATGTTAACAAGGAAGAAAAAGTTTTTCAGGATCTGAAACCTAAACAAAGAAATTCAGAAGGGCAACATGCACATTCAGTGCCCATGGAAGTCAGGAAAGGACATTGGATTCCCTAAATCTGAAGTTACTGGCACTTTTAAGCCTGTATGTGGGAGCTGGGTTCCTTCCAAGATAAGCAATTACTTTTTTGTTTGTTTGCTTGTTTTTTGTTTTTTGAGAAAGGGTTTCTCTGTATCTTTGGAGCCTGTCCTGGAACTAGCTTTTGTAGACCAAGATGGGCTCAAACTCACAATGATCTGCCTGCCTCTGCCTCCTGAGTGCTGGGTTTAAAGGCGTGTGCCACCACAGCCCGGTGATAAGCAATTACTTTTTAAGCACTGTGTCATCTCATTATTTCCCACTGATGGTATCTTATTAGGAATATCACATTTCAATATTTTAGTCTGGTCATTTATATAGATCTAATTCTTGATTTCTGGCCTATTAGATGCTTATACTTCACTTGAAAATCTATATGCTTGTCTAGTCAGTCTGTAGATTAATAAAGTCCCAAACTAGATCTTCCTGTCAGTATTATATGGGATACCAGGAAACCTTCATTTGTGAATCACTTATTTTTTTTTTTTTGAGAAGAGATAGCGCCTTGTGCAAGCACCTCTACTTTGCCATTAATAAGAAACAGCATTAGCCTCAGATCTTGCTTTGGAATTCATAGGCATATATGAGATGCCATACCTCTGGTTCTTCAAGTTATTGGGAACACAGTGGTGACTCTCCCAAGGGATTTTTAAGTTTTAATTGAAATGAGTTGAAGCACATCACATTTAATATTTCCATAACATAAATCATCTTGCTACTATGCATACCTACTACATGTCAATCAGTTTGCTTAATATGAAAAAATAAATGTTGTTGAAAATATGAATTACTAGGATTGTTTTTACCATTTGTAGAAGTATACATTAGTACAAAGCATGTTTGAGAAAGCTTTCCCATTATATGTTATGACAGATCTTCTAATGAAGGAGAAACAAAATATAAAATTATGAAGACACAATGGAAGACTGAAAGGGAAGAATTAAACAGAGGGAATATGGGGAGGAACAGCTAAGAGTAAGGGTTATTTGAGGTATCATATGGATACTTTTACAAAATGGAATATTACTCACCTATTTAGAATGACTGCAAGAAATTTGTAGACAAATGGATAAAACTAGAAAATCATTCTTGGCGAGGTAACTGACACCTGAAACAATAAATATGGTGTATATTTTTATATGTGGATATTAGTCATTAAATAATTTATCTCCAAGCTATAATCCATAGATTCGGAGAGGCTAGGTATAAGGAAGAAATAAGGGCACAGATATACCTCCCTAGGTGGAAGAAATAAAATAGATTTTATAGATGGACTGGAGAAGGAAGAACAGGAACAGGAGGATCATGTGGAGAGGAGCAGGGAAGATAGTTTAAGGGATGAAATGCAGGGTGAGACAGGTGGTTTGAGGGACATTTGAGGGATGATATGGAAACCTAGTGCAGTGGGAACTTCCTACAATATAAAAAGGCAATCCTAATGAGGTCTACTAACAACCTGGCATATGGGAGTCCCAACTGGTCATTTCTTGGCACCAAACAAGGCTTCCAGTATCAGAACTTGGTTTCATTAAATGAGTTATTGGCAAAAGAATACCATGGAACTTCTCCAAAAATTCAGGCTGTTGCTAAGAAAATGGATTGCTCTCTGCAAGCTGACTTTGGGTCCCCATTGCTGAGTACAACACCTCATTGAACATGGAGAAGTCAAACAGGTGCCCACATGGAATGTTCAACCCTACATTCTAGGGTCTTTGATGCATTAAGTTACTTTACATTCTACAAAAAGAGGCATGTAGACACTAACCTTTCCACAAAATCTTTGACGTGTCTTCAAGATATGCTAGGACAGATCTTTTGGGAGTTGTCATACAATATCTGAGTTGACTTAAGGCCCACTCCATGAATCAGAACCCTTACCCCACACTGCTAGTATGAACAAGAACAAAAACAAGATACCTCAGAACCCTAGGATAAATCCAAACACTACTGATCTAAAAAAAAAAACTCAATAAAATGGCTCCTAATGCTATTCTGCTATACTCATAGATCAGTGCATTATTCAGTCATCCTAAGAGAATCTTCCTGCTGTAGAAGACAGAACATATGCAGAGACCCTCATCCAGGCATTAAATATAAAGTCTTTGGAACACATAGCTCTAAATGGAATATCTCCATCAAATTCCTCTCCTCAGAATTCAGAAAACTCCAGAGAAGAGGAGGCAAAAAGAAGAGTAAGAGCTAAGGGGATCGAGGACACCAGGAGAATAAAGCCCTATTAATCAACTGAGCCAGGTTCAAATGAACCTACAGATACTGAAGTAACAAGAGCAGAGCCTACATGGGTCTGCACTAGGTTATTTTCATATATATATTATACATTTTAGATTAGTATTTTCATGGGAATCCTAAATATATGACTAAGGGGATCTCTCACTCTTGTGTCTTCCCTTGGGCTCTTTTCCTTTTGTTGGGCTACCTCTGCTCAGTCTGATTTAATGGTTTTTGTTTTCTTTTATTTTATTTTGTTGTATTTGGTTGCTGTCTCCTAGGAGCCAGTTCTTTTCTAATGAGAGACAGAAAGGGAATAACAGGAGGGGAGAGGATTGGAGGAGAAAATGAGGTAAGGAGCAACTGTCAGGAATAAGTGGAGTAGAAAGTATAATCATGGTGTATTGCAGGTGATAAGACAGTCGTTTATAAAATAATAGATAGGTAGGTAGATAGATAGATAGATAGTGTAAGTGTGTATATTTCTATGTTTTTGATCATTTTTATTTCTTTGCATTCTTGTTTGTTTTAACAAGAATAGAATTGCATGGTTGCAGAGGTGGAGGAGATTTAGGAGAGAATAAGAGAGATTGATGACATTATCAGATTATATGAAAAAATTGTATTTTCCTTAAAAATTGATCATTCTACAAGAGTCAGCTATATATCAAAATTCTTACAATGAACTATGAAGCAAGATACAAAAGAGAACACAATGTATGACACCATCTATATAAAATTCTTAAGATAACCATCTTCTTATATCCCATGTCAAAATGTGAAAACATTTGTTTGACAAGTTAGATAAAACTCAACAGGAAAGTCTGTGGTGAATCTCCTGTTCTGATTCATGTTTTGCTATTCATGCTAGAAGTAAATTAATTTCATAAAAATGTTTGAAGATGTGCAGTTCTCTTTTGGATATCACACTTGGAAAGAATTACATAAAAACTCCAAACTTTTAAAAGCAATGGAAGTGAAATTAGCTTTCATAACTTTTGAATGTCAAGCCCTTACATAATGAGCTGGAGGAGGATGATCTGTTCATTCTGTAAGACCCAGCACTGGGTCACCCTTTTCACAAATGAGCCAACCTTTTTGTGTAGACTGTTGTTACCAGGCAACTATTATTCTCTTCTCAGTCTCTACGGCCTTTTTCTGGGCAAACTGCTTGAATTGCATTTAGCATCTTGTTACATAAATGATCAATTTTATACAACAATATCAGAAGCTTGGGGATCCAAATAAAATCTTTGCCCATTGGTTGGTAGTGCAAATGGGCTTGGAAGGATCAATCAGTAACCTCAAAGGTTACAATTAATAGACATGGTAATGGATCTGACTTACAAGAAGTTTTGGATAATGTGACAGAGTGAAGAAGAAATTTAACCCACATTAATCTTGATCAGTTCTTATGTTGTGACACAGACAAACACTCCTAGATTCAGGAAGGGTTAAGGTTTTTGAGAAGTACTCTTCTTTCTTATAGTCACTTTAATTCTTGACTCCATAGAGGCTGCAATTAAATCAGTGTGCAAATAACAATGCATTTGGAAACTAAAGAGGATTGCTAATTCATAAGCATGAAGACTTTTATTCCTCAAAATATACACAGAAATGTGATTTCTATTTGACAATGGCATCAGCAACTTACAGAATAATGATTGATGGGGGAGTGTCATATATCAATCTGTCGATTTCATTGGTTAACCAATAAAGAAACTGCTAGGCCCATTTGATAGGCCCACCCTTAGGTGGGTGGAGTAAACAGAACGGAAGGCTGGGAGAAAGAAGCTGAGTCAGAGAGTCGCCATGGTTCTCCCACTCCAGGCAGATGCAGGTTAAGATCATTCCTGGTAAGCCAGCTCGTGGGCTACACAGATTATAAGAAATGGGCTAGTCCAGGTGTGAGAGTTAGCCGAGGAAAGGCTAGATATAATGGGCCATGCGGTGTTTAAAAGAATACAGTCTCCGTGTAATTATTTTGGGTAAAGCTAGCCGTGTGGGCAGCCGGGTGCCGGGGACGCAGCCCAGCCACTCCAAATTACAACAAATTATATTAGTCATATCTCAATCAACTTTGAGTAACAGGTTTTTACACACACACTTGTTTCTTTATATTCAATTTATTATAACAAGTGTTGTAATTTCAGAACAAATTCTCCTCTAACTAGCTGAAATTATCCTTACCATGATGTATTTCTGACTGGAAGATTTTCTTAAGAATACCAAGGATACTAGTTCAGGTATGGTACCTGCCTATGGATGTTCCCTCTCTGTTAATTTCCTCTCGCAGAAAACAACCCTGACTAATCACAGACTAGAAATGCTAGAAGACCAGTCTCCAACACATGTGAACACACCTGATGGACAAGAGGTCATACCTGCCACCAGAACTCTAGCCTCCAACTCAAGCAAACTTCTTCCTGGGTCAGAGGCTATGGAGCCTGCCATAATTTAAGCCCTCAACTTGGGCAGAGCTCATGCTTGATGAGAGAAAATGCCAGTCCCAAAAGTCCAGTGCCCAATTCTGGTGGAGATCCCCTGATCAACCACCAGCCACACAGGTCAGAAGATCATAGAAACCAAGGAACAAAATATCAATCCAAGAAAGACAAACCCAGAAATTAGCACCTATATACCTATACATCAGGGTAAACACATAAAACCACCCAGGGCTAAATTGTCTCCACTCGAACCCAGCTATTCTACTACAGCTATCCTACTACTACTATTATCCTGAATATTCTAACACAGCTGAAGTACAAGACCTTAAAACAACTTTATGAAGATGATAGAGGTACTTGAAGAAATTGATAAATTCCCTTTAAAAATCAAGAAAAAGACAAACAACAGTTGGAGGAAATGAGTAAATCTAATAAAAAAGACACTAAAAACAAAGAAAACAGAAAACAATTGAAGGAAAGGAATAAAAGTGCTCAAGACCTGAAACAAATAACCTCCAAATATGTCATTGAGCTTGTTTGCTATTGACCATCTACTTTTTGAAATGGGGCCTGGCCTTAAGAGTGGTTTGTATCCTCATTCAGAATCTGTTGCAAATTACTTATTTTTCATTTGCTAATGGTTTTCAAGTGAAGATATTTTCAGGGTTAGGGATGAGGTCTTTTTTCCACTTTTCCTCTCAATGCTAAAGTATCATCTTGTACAGACCCATGCAAGCCCTGTGTTTGCTGCCACAGTCTCTGAGTTCATGTGTGTGTTAGTCCTGCTGTGTTTAGAGGATCTTATCTCCTTGTTGTCCCCAATCCCATATGATTCTTAGAATGTTTCTTCCTCCTCTTCAGCATGGTTCCCTGAGACTTGAGGAGAGAGATTCAGTGGAGACATCTTGTCTAGAAATGGACGTTTTGATATCTCTCTCTCTCTCTCTCTCTCTCTCTCTCTCTCTCTCCCTCTCTCCCTCCCTCTTTCTCTCTCTCTGCATAGTGTCAGTTGTTAGTCTCTTTATTTTGTTCTAATCTATTGCAAAAGGAAGCATATCTTATAACGACTGAGAAGAACACAGATCTATGAGTTTAGCAGAATTCTGTTAAGAGTCATTTTATGGCTACTTTCCTTAAGCAGAATAATATTGTGGGGTGTTTCTGTAGGTCTTTGGCATGTCTTGTCTCTGGTTCGTAGCCACATAAGCAGGGTTGGTGATGGGTTCCATCTCATAAAGTGAACCTTAAATCCAATCAGATAATGGTTGGTTAGTCGCATAGGCTTTGTGTCACTATTATAGTAGTGCATAAAACCAAAGGATAATGATATTAGTGTCAATAAAACAGTCCTGAAATTTTTATTTTTCTTCTGGCCCACATCAGGTGGCTTTTCTGACATAAGACAGAGATTTTGGATTTTATTTTAATAAGAATACTTGGAGTTGGAGAATGAGAGAGCCATACCCCAACTCCAAAGCCAGTTTTAATTTTTAACTTGACTGGGACTACAAAAAGACCGTTTGAATTATATGTCTGTAGAGAACAACATAAACAAACATTTTGGAAGATTTATGAAATTTTATTCTGTTGAAAATGTGATACATCAATAGGTGAATTTACTCTTTTTTTGGGACATTTTGTTTGGATGATTTGTCCTTTCATCAGGTGTCTCATTTGTCCAGTGGTCTTTATATTCCTTAGCTCGATGCCTTGATTCTTCTGAAAAGATAAAAACAAAACCCTCCCCCAAACCTCATTTTGAGAATTTTACCCTTTTGCCAAGTTATATCTTATCAAATGAGAAGCATTTGTTAGTTGTAAAAGTTAGTTTAAATTGAATGGTCACACTGTTTGATGAACTATCACCTCTTATAATCAAGAAATCTCTCTTGTTAAAATCTAATCTTTACCAATTTTCATGGTGTCCATTGCTTTTCTTCTCCTGTAGAATCAAAAGCAAAACCACTTTCCCAATGTAACACATGTCCTGGTTCTCATTCTGACATCAATATATTGTTAAAGTATATCACCTGATTCAGTTCCGTAGGTTTTTTTTTTAACTATCCAATGTTCCTCCACAGCTGTTGTTCCCTTTTCATCAGCATTTAGAAAAGTCAAAGTTAATAAAGCATTATGCAATATATTTTTGGGAATCTTTATTACCCCTTTCTGTTTATTTATCATATTATTTCGAGTTTGATTTGATCTTTCTATGATGGCATGTCCTATATAATTGTGTGGTATACCTGTAATATGCTTTATATTGTAACAAGCAAAAATCTGTTTCATTTTATTAGACATATATGGTGTAGCACTGTCAGTCTTAATTTGTACAGGTATACCTATAACAGCCATAAGTTCTAGCAAATGTGTGAATACAGAATCAGACTTTTCAGAACTCAGAGCAGTTACCCATTTAAATCCAGAATATGTATCAATGGTGTGGTGTACATATATTAATATTTTAATTTTTCAAATTCTAAAAAAATTAAATATCCACCTGACAGATTTCATTTCTTTGAGCACAATTTGGGTTACTCCCTGAAGCTAGTTGAGTTTGGCTGTATAAAGTAAAAGTAAGCTATTCCCTTTTGCTGTTGCCAAGTGATGGAAAAACATTTTTTTAAACATTATTATTGACATGATGTGTTGTTTTTTATGAAATTCTGAGGCATCCAGAACATTTTCTATTAATAGTTAATTAGTTTCTTCTTTACCACATGCTAGAGGGGGGCCTGGCAGATCCATATGGGTCCAGATGCATCATATATATATATATATATATATATATATATATATATATATATATATATAATGATTCCTATTCCTGAGTATTTCTTGAAACTGAATAAATAATAAAACCAATTCTATATCATCCAGTATAAATTCACCAGTTTCAATATGCAAAATAACTCTTTCTGCATTTTGCAAATCGGTAACTATGCTAAGAGGTTCAATAAAATCTATTAATTCCGTGAAGATAGCACATAATTCTGACTTTTGAACAGAACTATAACAGCTTTGATCAACTTTACTTAAAATTTATGATTTGTAACATGCCTTTCCTGATTTATTTGCATGAGTATAAAGTGTATGGGTCTCAGATATTGGTTTTCCCCATACAATGTAAGCAAGTATCAGGTTAATTCTCTTTATAAAATGAATTCTCTTACTTTTTGGATATTTATGGTTAATCTCTCCCAAAAATTACTGCAAGGTCTTTGCCAAGGTTCTCATTCTGCCCATAATCTGTCAATTTTGTCATTACTAAAAGGTACTACAATTTTTGCTAGATCTCTTCCATCTAATTGATAAAGACTCAATTTTCAGTTTAGAATCAACTCAGAGATTTTTTACATAGGTTTTTAATTGTTTACTCTGTTTATGTAATAAAAAGATGTATTCTGAGATAATATCTTCCCTCTGCATTAATATTCCAATAGGAGAATACTTAAAGTGTAAAGTAAATAGAATGCAATCAAGCTTTGGATACAAACTATCCACTTGCTCATCCTGTTATTTAATTTCGAACAAATCCAATTCTCTCTCAGCTTCAGTTGATAATTCTATTGGATTTTTTATTTCCTTGTCTCCATCTAAGGTTTTGAATGAATTCTCAGTTCATCATTTTCTACTCCATATTGATGTCCTATACATCTCAGGTCTTGAGTGTCTAGATGCCTAGATTATCTTTACCTTCACATTGACCTTCTCAGCCATTCTTAGCCTGAAAATGCTCATTTTGTCTCAGTAGTTCTTTTCCAGGTAAATCAACTCCCTATTTGCTGCGTCTTGTGTATCTTAGCCCTGAAAACCTGGCAGAGGTGATGAAAGAGGGATGAAGAAATGATAGTCCCTAAATGGCAGACATACATTCAGAAAAGCTAGGGTTGGATAGGCCATGCTTGCTCTGATAGAGGGTACCTACTACACGACCCAGAAATTCAGCAAGTTTATTATGGATAGTGCAAGCAGGAAGAGTTAGACAGTCTCTGTACAGGAACAGCCTCAAGTTGCCATCATTTTAGAGATGGAAGCTGAAGATGCTGTTTTATGTACAAACAATCAACATTCATATTTGGCCAATTTCCTGAGCTTATTCCAGGGAAAGAATGCCATTATCATGGATCTTAGGCTTTGGGGTGATGTGGGATTCCCTTCTATATGCTATGAATATGTTTTGTTACCATTTGTTATTAAAGAAGCTGTTTGGGCCAATGCCTTAGTAGAGTACAGCCACATGTGAAATCTGAACAAAGATATAGAGACAAAGTAGGTAGAGTTGAAGAGATGCCATGTAGCTGCCAAAGGGGAAAGATGCCAGCCACCAGCCAGAAACTTACTGGTAGGCCACAGCCTTGTGGCAATACACAGATTAATAGAAATTGGTTAATATAAGATGTAAGAGTTAACTAGAAATATGCTTAAGTTATTGGCTAAATAGTTTTGTAATTAATATAGTTTCTATGTTATTATTCAGGTCTGAGTGGCCAGGAAAAGAACAAGCAGTCTCCATTTATGTTGGGAGTCCTTGACATGACTGGCCCCATGTCAGTACACTTCACTTTTGACTTTGTCTGCTTCAACACTCATTCGTGTGTTGTGCTGCTTTCTTAAACGAGTCTTGGTCAAAATGAGCTCATCTAGTGATGCTATTGTCTTGGTCTTCACACTCAGAATTAGAAATCTACTTCATCTCACAAATAGTTCAGCATTGACCTTCAGAACTGTCCCACATTCATGGCAGTACCATGAATATTGTCACTAAAGTCCTTGATGACTATAAAGTGTGGTAATAAGTGTGGAAGGGTCTTTTCTCCTACTTCGAATACATATTGCATATCTTTTCTTCCAGAGAAGGTAATAGTCTATGTAGTCAATGAAACCCTACATGGAAGTGTGATCATTATCCATCATTAGATCACCCAGAGCAACAGCTTGGAGTTGCCAACAAATCTTCCAGTGAAGTACACAAACATGCTATGTTCATCAGAGTCTATTAGAACTGGGTGATTGGAAGGCATCTCTCACCACAAAGTGCAAGGAACTAAAACTCAGGCCTTTGTAAAACAAGTTGGCATACCATTATTAATAATATTTTGAAGTCAAAATGAAGAAGAATGCTTGAAAATCTATGATCTGAATAACTGGAATCCGTAGTGGAAGCTCATATATTATTTAAAATATTTTAAAATATATCCACGTACTATATATTCTCCCTTCATATTTACAACTAAAACATTTTTAGTAAATTATAGAAATACAAACCCAATCTCAAATTTCCAGTTTACACTCACTTCTGAATCCTATCCTAATTACTGAGAAAGGACTAATATATTTTTGTCTTAATGTGTTTTTATTTTCTTGATATTTTATGTAAAAGAAATTATTCAATGAAATTTTTATTGCATTTCTATATACTTTCATTGAGGAATGTTTTCCTAAGGAGTCATCTATGTTTTAGCACACAGTAACCAGTAGTTCTTTGCAAACACTGACCTTTGTAAGCAGTAGTGCTTTTATCCTTTCTGTTTAAGCACTTATGTGTTGTTTTCCAGTTATGTGGATTTTTGTTATTATCATGAATATTTCTGATGGGAGCATTTTTATAAGAGTCAATAAATAGAAATATGTTTTTAATTCTTTTAGATATTTTGGAATTGACAATGCTCGACTGGATACTAAATTGTGTCATGCAGTATTACAAATTCAGGCAGCTGTGATATTGACTTTCCTTGATAGTTTGCCATTAATATTACCATTGTTTTATGCAGACCAATCAAATTATCATGATTTTCTTTTATATGTTATATAAAATAAATTATGTAAAGTTATATATACAAAGAAATATGGCAAACATTTATACGCTTCTTACTCAGAATAGTATAAAGGTCAGCCTTTTCTGGGGAGATACTTGTAACTGATGGCAGCTGAAGTATCAAAGTGAGGTTTCTTAAGTGACATTACCCTTGATATACTGCCCATTCTTCAATGATTAGCATATAAGTGAACTCAACTTGTTTAAAAATGTTGACATGAAGTTGAGAGAAAATGTGGTAGTATGATGTAGGATTCCCCACTGCATGCTATGAATATATTTTATTACCATTGGTTAACAAAGAAGTGGCCTATGGGAGGACATAGTATAGCTAGGTCAGAAATCCAAGCAGACATAGAGGAGGAAATGGCAGAGTGAGGGACATGCCATGTAGCCACCCAAGAAGGAAGAAATAACAAACCACAAACCTTGTGGTAAAATATAAAATAATAGAAAAGGATTAATTTAAGATGCAAGAGTTAGCTAGGAATATGCCTAAGCCATTGACCAAACAGTGTTGTAAATAATATAGTTTTGTGTGATTGTTCAGGTCTGGGCTCCTGGAAAATGAATGAACAGTCTCTATTTACAATATTAGATATGGAAGAAGCTGGAGGAGAAAAAGTAGGAATAGATTTGATCAAAACATATACATGTATGAAATTTGCAAACAATGAATAAAAATATAAGAGCATAAGAAATTACTCATTGAAACTAAAAGAAAATTCTCAGCAATTTTAAACTTCTCTGTAATGGTGTATAGCATCTTTAGGCTTAATTATCTAAAAGAAATATATTCATATATATTGAAAATCTAACAGTCTGAGAGGTAGATAGATGGGGAAGTTTAAGAATAGAGAGATCAAATAACTCCTCCAAGACCAGAAAGAAGCAGTGGGATTCAAAATCATCGCCTATGGACACCAATATCCAGGAGCCTGCATATTCCAAAACTTTCCTGTAAGAGAATAAACATAAATTTTACTTTGAAAAAATGGATCAGGGAAGGCGGCTGGATCACCGGGCGGCGGAAGGCGGCCGGAGGACGCCCAGCACAGCCGGCGGGGACCGACTGGGACAGCCTGGAACTGGATGGGACTGGAGCAGCAGCAGAGGACACAGGCTGCTGGCGGCGGGAACCGTCCCAGCAGCAGAATCAGGCAGCAGGGACCTCGCACAACACCGAGAACAGATAGCCCCACTACAATTAAACCAAAGAGGTAGGCCTTCGGTTGGGGAGGTCCCTGGCAAAGGAGGAGCTGGGTCCTATTCCTGAAGACCCTTCTGAGGGGTGAGAGGGATCTTGGCCCCCGGTAGGAACCAGGAAACACAGCACGGGCATTTTGTAAGAGGAGGCCCTGGCCAGCAGGGAAACCTGAACTAGTTTTAACAGACCCCTTAGATAGCATCGATAGGAGGAGATGGGCAGGCGCCAAGGAAAGAATTCACCCAATAATCTGAAAAACAACATGAAAACACCAGAACCCAATGATCTTGCAACAGAAGGTCTCCAACACCCTAACACAGAAGAAGTGGAAAAAATTGACTTTATGAAAGCAGTAGAATCCCTTAAACAACATGTGAAAAATGCCCTTATAGAAATGGATGAGAAGTATAACCAAAAATTTGAAGAAAAGAGTAAATACGTACATAATACCCTGGGAAACCAAGAAAGAACGATCAAACAGGTAATGGAAACAGTTCAAGAATTGAAAACTGAAATGGAAGCAAGGAAGAAAACACAAACTGAGGTCCAGCTGGATATGGAAAATCTAGGTCAACAAGCAGAGCCTACAGAAACAAGCATAATCAATAGAATAAAAGAAATAGAAGAAAGAATCTCAGATTCTGAGGACACCATAGAGAAAATAAATGCTCTGATCAAAGAAAACTGCAAAACCAACAAATTCTCATCACAAAACATTCAGGAATTATGGGACACAATAAAAAGACCAAATCTAAGAATAATAGGAATAGAAGAAGGAGAAGAGTCACAGCTCAAAGGCCCAGAAAATATTTTCAACAAAATTATGGAAGAAAACTTTCCCAACATAAAGAAAGATATTCCTTTGAATATTCAAGAAGCATACAGAACACCAAACAGACTGTATCAAAGGAAAACATCCCCTCGCCATATAATAATCAAAACACAAAATATACAGGTTAAAGAAAGAATACTAAGAGCTGCAAAGGAAAAAGGCCAAGTAACTTACAAAGGTAAACCGATCAGACTTACACCTGATTTCTCTATGGAAACAATGAAAGCCAGAAGGTCCTGGATAGAAGTACTGCAGAAGCTAAGAAACCATGGATGCAAGCCCAGACTACTATACCCAGCCAAGCTTTCATTCACTATAAATGGAGAAATCAAGACATTCCAGGATAAGAACAAATTTAAACAATACGTAGCCACGAACCTAGCCCTACAGAAAGTAATAGAAGGAAAATCACAACCCAAGGAATCCAACATTGCCAACACTGCCTACAATAACTCGGGCATCTAGCGACCCTTCGCTAGCACAACTCAAAGAAGGGAGACACACAAATTCTACTTCCAAAAACAATAAGAATATCCGGCATAAACAACCACTGGTCATTAATATCACTTAATATTAATGGTCTCAATTCACCTATAAAACGGCACAGGCTAAGAGATTGGATACGAAAACAGGATCCAACATTCTGCTGTTTGCAAGAAACTCATCTCAACCACAAAGACAGGCATCTACTCAGAGTAAAGGGTTGGGAAAAGGTCTTTCAAGCAAATGGTCCTAAGAAAAAAGCAGGTGTGGCCATATTAATTTCTAACAAAACTGACTTCAAACTAAAATCAATCAGAAGAGATCGAGAGGGACACTTCATACACATAACAGGAACAATTTGTCAGGATGACATCTCAATCTTGAATATTTACACCCCTAATATAAAAGCACCCACGTATGTAAAAGAAATATTACTAAAACTCAAGGCAGACATCAAACCACACACACTAGTAGTAGGAGACTTCAATACACCTCTCTCAGCAATGGACAGGTCAATCAGACAGAAACCTAATAGAGAAGTAAGAGAACTACTGGAGGTAATGAAGCAAATGGACTTAACAGACATCTATAGAACATTCCACCCAAATAGGAAAGAATATACCTTCTTCTCTGAAGCCCATGGAACCTTCTCGAAAATTGACCACATACTCAGAAACAAAGGAAACCTCCACAGATACAAAAAAATATCAGTGTCCACCTGTGTCCTATCAGATCACCACGGATTAAAGTTAGAATTCAACAACAATCCTACCTCCAGAAAGCCGACAAACTCATGGAAAGTGAACAGTCAACTACTGAACCACACCTGGGTCAAGGAAGAAATCAAGAAAGAAGTTAAAGTCTTCCTTGAATTTAATGAAAATAAAGGGACAACATACTCAAACCTATGGGACACTATGAAAGCAGTGCTAAGAGGAAAGTTCATAGCACTAAGTGCCCACTTAAAGAAAACAGAGAAAGCATACATCGGAGACTTAACAGCACAGTTGAAAGCTTTAGAAAAAAAAGAAGCAGACATGCCCAGGAGGAGTAGAAGACTGGAAATAATCAAACTGAGGGCAGAAATCAACAAAATAGAAACGCAGAAAACAGTCCAAAGAATCAATGAAACAAAAAGTTGATTCTTGGAGAAAATCAACAAGATCGACAAACCCCTATCCAAACTAATTAAACGACAGAGAGAGAACACGCAAATAAATAAGAGCAGAAATGAAAAGGGGGACATAACCACAGACACAGAGGAAATTCAGAGAATCATTAGATCTTACTACAAAAGCCTGTATGCCACAAAACTAGAAAATGCAAAAGAAATGGACATTTTTTTAGATAAGTGCCACATACCAAAGCTAAACCAAAACCAGGGGAACGATCTAAATAGACCTGTTAGTCGCAAAGAACTAGAAACCATTATCAAAAATCTACCTTCCAAAAAAAGTCCAGGACCAGATGGTTTCAATGCAGAATTCTACCAGAACTTCCAAGAAGAGGTAATACCTATACTCCTTAATGTATTTCACAATATAGAAACAGAAGAATCATTGCCAAATTCCTTTTATGAAGCTACAGTTACCCTGATACCAAAACCACACAAAGACTCTACCAAGAAAGAGAATTACAGGCCTATCTCACTCATGAATATCGACGCAAAAATTCTCAATAAAATACTGGTAAACCGAATCCAAGAACACATTAGAAAAATTATCCATTATGATCAAGTAGGCTTCATCACAGAGATGCAGGGCTGGTTCAACATACGCAAATCTATCAATGTAATCCAGCATATAAATAAACTGAAAGAAAAAAATCATATGATCATTTCATTAGATGCTGAAAAAGCATTTGACAAAATTCAACACCCCTTTATGATAAAAGTTTTGGAGAGATTAGGGATACAAGGGTCATACCTAATTATAATAAAAGCTATTTACAGCAAGCCGTCGGCTAACATTAAATTAAATGGAGAAAAACTCAAAGCCATCTCACTAAAATCAGGAACACGACAAGGATGTCCACTCTCTCCATACCTCTTCAATATAGTGCTTGAAGTTCTAGCAATAGCAATAAGACAACATAAAGGGATCAAGGGGATTCCTATTGGCAAGGAAGAAGTGATCCTAGAGAAGCTAAATAAGGAGAACCCAAAGAAAAACATATAGGCATCCTCCTGAATATTAACCTTCAGCAGGTGATGAAAGGAGACAGAGACAGAGACCCACATTGGAGCACCGGACTGAAATCTCAAGGTCCAAATCAGGAGCAGAAGGAGAGAGAGCATGAGCAAGGAACTCAGGACCACAAGGGGTGCACCCACACAATGAAACAATGGGGATGTTCTACTGGGAACTCACCAAGGCCAGCTGGCCTGGGTCTGTAAAAGCCTGGGATAAAACCGGACTCTCTGAACATAGCGGACAATGAGGACTACTGAGAACTCAAGAACAATGGCAATGGGTTTCTGATCCTACTGAACCCAGATTGCTTTTCGGGCTGGGGGGAGACTTAATTGGGGGAGGGGGAGGGAAATGGGAGGCGGTGTCGGGGAAGAGACAGAAATCTTTAATAAATAAATAAATAAAAAAAAGAAAAGAAAAAATGGATCATCAACATTTTTTCCTAGTTTAGGATTCATTTCCTTATTCTATGTAAAATTACTCCACAGAACATTGCCTCACACATATATAGATATAGAAATACACAAATAGAAGCACATAACAACTTTCTATTAGTGACTTTTAATTGATTATTTAATGCTTTTGTAGATTCACTTACTAAATAGAAAGGAGTCTTTGCATTTGCATACAACTGTACTATTTGACGCGGGAAGGTTCAACTGTCTTATTTCATGCAGGAAGTAAAAGGAGTAGAACTGCACTGCAGAGTTCTGCCATAGCTTTTAAAAATAGGTAATTAATGTTTTCTTGGAAAGTTCTTATTACAAATCTCTCTCTGTGTCACATACACACACATTCTCTTTCTAACACACAAGAGTCAATGTTCTAATAAACTGGGCATTAACTGATGTAATGAGTGGTATCATGTAGGTTATTGCTATTAAAAAACATACTTAACTGTTTAGAAAATCAATAGCATATTAAGAAAGGTTACTGTTTCTGGAAGAGTTCCATGACAAACTTGTTTCCTTAGAGATTCTTAGTGGGTTTTTTTCTCCCTGTCTCCTGAAAGGCAGAAGATAGTCTAGTGTCTTACAAATAGGAATTTATTTATTTGGAAAGCTATCACAGACATATACTAATAAACCATGTAGCAATATCTTAAATTCCTTAAATAAAACTACTTACTTATTTATCTACAAACTGGTAAGAAGGCAGGGGAAAGAGGGTGCTAAAATATAGGACAAGTATTTTCTTTTTATGTCTCTTTATACACACCTTTTTATTGACTTGGGATAAGTAGATGAAAAACAATAGACTCAAACTCTATGAATTTTCTTTAAGTGTGGACTTACTGTCAACAGCAGTCAGGAATTGTGGCAATCTGGTGACAGTGATCTTGGTGCCATGGAGATTTACTTAGTATTACTCTTTTTAAACAACATTGAACAAGTCAGTTAGAGGAATACAGAATACAGATTCACAAATGATTGCATGTTAAAGATTCCCAGGCAAAATCATTGATGTTGGTTGTTTACTTCTCTATAAGGATTTCTAGAGGTTAAAGTTAGTGGGAGATTATCTGGGAAATAATTTTTGAAACAACAAAAGCAATAAAAAGAAAATAATGTCATTCTTAATAATTGCTTTTCAAGTTCATAGTTTTTTCTCTAATATTGTATAATTTTTAGTTTGAACACCATGTCTTTTGAGTCTAAGTTTACCTTTATAGTTTATCTTTATAGGATGCATTCTTTATGTAGGAAATCTTACTTTACATTAGCCATTTCTTTTTTCACTACTACTATGTGCTCTATAAGAGATATTAAGAGGAACACAGAACTTAACAATGTATTATATAAATAAAATATACAGTCAATTTTTGTATAAAAACATAAAAGAGATGGTACAATTTCTAGTGTAAAATATCGAATTAAGAAACAATAAATCAGTGTTCCTCTGTTGAGTTTACAAGGAAATTATTAGACAACTTTGGGGAAATTGGAAGTGTTTCTCCATCTAAATCTTTTCCTACATAAAACAAGGAAATAAGATGACAACTTACTTGATTCCACTCTAGTATAACACGATTTCATAGTGACAACTGTACAATTTCTCTGTGGCAACTATGACACTAAAAAATATTCCTGATTCATTTCACCATCACAAAATCCTCACAAAGGAGAATTTTTTTTTCATATTTCACTGATGACAAACCAAAAGTTAGAGGAAGTAGATACATTCGATAAGTAGGTTGGCTGTTCCTCCACATTCTAATAACTTCACTTTATTCTCATTACTTAACCAAAAGATTGTTAATGAATGAGATCACTTTTTAATCATCAAAGCTATGCTTCTAAAATCTAAATTTGAACTACTAAACAACTAGGGAATCTATATAAATGTTTTGATGTGTGGAGTACCAGTTGATTAAAAACCATTCCCTTGTGATCCCAGCCCTTCTCCTTTCTGACATGTAATCTACGTGGCAACTAAAAATGAATGCATGACCAAGCTTTCTAGGGCCTTCTCTAGTATTTGGAACCATCTCTAATTAGTGTAATTCAACATTGCAGTACTGACATGGACTACATTATGCAGTAATCCTTGTGGTACTATTATAGACTCCCTGAACCCTAATTTTCCTTTTTGGCATCAGACAAAATTAGCAATTACCTGACTTCTGTCCTATTTAGGCATTTTGTATATTTCTTGTCTGATGGCAAATAATGACTTAAAATATTTTCAAAAGATTAATTTGGTACAAGTTTTTCAATTATACTACTCGATATTTTCATCTGTTTTTTTTTTTGTTTTGTTTTGCTTTATTTTTGTCATCTGGTGCTTTGCCTCTGAATGAGGACTTGATTTCTGGCAATCCCTACTTTCTTCTGACGTCCTTGTGGGAAAATATCTTTCATGTGATCAGGTGTTTTACTTGGCCATATCTCCCATCTTTCCCAGAAATTCTCTGCTATTTTGATATTCAGGTTTCTAAATCTATTCTAATAATTTGATATAATTTATGCTGTGACTCAAGAGTATTGGTCATCATTAGAATTATCTCCCTCCCTGGTGCATATGGATGGTTTGAGACACCAAGTTTCCATTCTGAACAATGATGTAGAATCATGAAATGCTTTGTAATATTAGGAGTACATCCATACCTTAAAAATAAAAGGATCTTTCTTTATTGTTGATTTTAATTAAATTATTATCAATGTGTTAGACCTTGTATTTTAATTATTTGTATGGCTCTGTTCAGCAGAATTTTCTTTTCAAAATAGGTATATGTTTTCTGATACATTGAGCAACTCATGCCGGAAATGAGGTAGAACATAATTAGGAAATGTGAAACTATTTGCATGATGAATTGAATAAATGGACTGAGAACCTTATATCTGCCTTTTACTAGATGAATTATAAAATGCTACAAATAGTTTTTATTTTTTCTGTGACAGGTCTCAGGTATCCCAAACTACTGAATCCTGAGTTCTGGGATTACAGTCACATGCCACCACACCAGAACTAACAACTTTTAAAATAGACAAACCAAGAACAAACAGATTATTCCAACAGAGCAGGCAATAATTTGACAAAAAGGTGTATACCAGATAGAACCATGAATGGTTAGAAGAGTAGTAGACAGTTTTTCTATTTAGCCAGATGGTTAGATAAAAGTGTGGGTTGAGTCAGAATGGATGAGAGGCAAGAGTACCATCTTTCTAATTAGACTGTCAGTAAACATCATGGAATTGCTTTATAAATAACATACACATCAACCTCACAGAACTCTTTACAGATGACTTCATTCTAAACTGAGCTGTCTCACTCCAAGGAGATTTAATTTGCTTCCAGAAAGATTTAACCACACAGTTTGCATTTACTTTTCTTACTGTCATGTCAGAGGTTGGTATGCAGACAATTTTATATAAACTATTTCATTTAGTATTTCTAAACTTATATTTTAAGTCTAGTGCTAAACATTGTATAGATGATCTTATTCATACCACAACAGAAAATATTTAAATGACCTTAACTACAATATAGATTTACACAACTGGCCAAGCTTATTGCAATCACCAATTTTGATTGTTGACAAGAGTATTTAAGAAAAAAATAAGACATTAGTAACAACAAGCTTCTAAGTTTGTTTGTGGGAGTGTTTTCAAGGACATTCATGTCATAAGAGGTCTCACATAATATGTGGTTTAATCTAGTGATGGATGAAACCCTTGAATAGAATTTAATTCGTGTTGGAACGATGGAAGTTCAGGCCTCCTTAGAGCAAGTACAATTCTGTGGTGTTCTTTAGGGGCTGTGCTTTGTCTTTTATTTTTCTTTTCTTATTATTCTGTTCTGATTTTAGTCTACCATGATGAGAGCTTCCCTTTCCTCTGTTTCATGAATCTCAACCTACTAGCTGTTCTGCTCTAACATGCTCTTTCTACCATGACAGATGAGAAGCAATTAAAATATGAGCTAAACCTTCTTTCCCTCTCCTACAATTATTCCTGTCATGTCTTTAAGCACACTGATACAAAGGTAATTAATGGATTTTTTATTATTATTTATTTTTCCATTCAAAAATATACACTTTCTCCCCTCCTCCCATCCCCCTCCAGCTCCCCCACTCACCCACCTCCCTCCCCCTCCCACCTTAAGAGAGGGCAGGGAACCCTGCCCTGTGGGAAGTCCAAGGCTACTCCCTCCCCCCTACATCCAGGCCTAGGAAGCTTTGCATCCAAATAGTCTAGGGTCATAAAAAGCCAGTACTTGCAGTAGAAAAAATTTCCATTGCCTTTATCAATGGCTTCTCAGTCAGCCCCCATTTTCAGCCACATTCAGAGAGTCTGGTTTGATTGCATGCTCATTCAGTCCCAGTCCAGCTGGATTTGGGGAGCTCCCATTAAAACAAGCATACTGTCTCAGTGGGTGGACCAACCCTTCGCAGTCCAGATTTCCTTGCTCATCTTCTCCATCCTTATGCTCTTCAGCTGGACCTTGGGGGCTCAGTCCGTGGCTCTGATGAGGGACTTTGTCTCTGTATCAATCTGTCGCCAGACAAAGATTCTATGGTGATATTCGAGATAATCATCAGTGTGATAGTGGGGCAAGGCCAGCTCAGGTACCCTCTACTCTGCTGCCCATGGACCTAGCTGGGGGCATCCCCGTGGACACCTGGGATCCCCTCTAGAGCCAAGTCTCTTGACAAACCTAAAATGGCTCCCTCAGTGCATAACTGGATGTCAGCCTGTAGAAGGATGAAAATACATTCCTATCTATCACCATGTACAAAACCCAAGTCCAAATGGATTAAAGACTGCAATATAAATCTAACCACACTGAACTTGATAAAAGAGAAAGTGTGAAGTAGACTGCAACACATGAGCACAGGAAACCACTTCTATGTATAACCCAGTAGCACAGACAACAAGAGCAACAATGAATAAATGGGACCTCCTGAAACTGAGAAGCTTCTGTAAAGCAAAGGACACTGTCATTAAGACAAAAAGGCAACCTACTGAATGGGAGAAGTTCTTCACCAACTCTGTATCAGACAAAGGTCTGATATCCAATAATATATATATATATATATATATATATATATATATATATATATATATATATATAAACTCAAGACACTGGACATGAAAATTCTAATTAACCCAACTAAAAAAATGGAGTACTGAACTGAAAAGAGAATTCTCTGCATATGAAGTTAAAATGGCCAAAAGATTCTTAAGCTCATGTTCAACCTCCTTAGCAATCAGAGAAATGCAAATCAAAACAAATTTGAGATACGATCTTATACCAGTCAGAATGGCTAAAATAAAAACACTGATGAGTCTATGCTGGAGAGGATGTGGAGTACCGGGAACACTCATCCATTGTTGATGGAAATGCAAACTTGTGCAACCACATTGCAAATCAGTGTGGTGGTTTCTCAGAAAATTGGGAATCAATCTGCCTTGGGATCCAGCAATACCACTCTTGGGAATATACCCAAGAGATGCCCAATCATACTACAAAAGCATTTGTTCAACTATGTTCATAGCAGCATTATTTGTAATTGCCAGATCCTGGAAACAACCTAGATGCCCCTCAATGGAAGAATGGGTAAATAAAGTGTGAAATATATATACATTAGAGTACTAGTCAGCATAAAAAATAATGACATCTTGAATTTTGCATGCAAATGGATGGAAATAGAAAACACTATCCTGAGTGAGGTAACCCAGACCCCAAAAGATGAATATGGTATGTACTCACTCATTAGTGGACTATAGCCATAAACAAAGAACATTAAGCTTATACAAGCAAGCCTAGAGAAGCCAAACAACAAGGTTAACCCAAAGAAAATCATATATCGATCCTCTTGGAAATTGTAAGCAAACAAGATTGCCAGGCAAAAGTTGGGAGCATGGAGGTGGGTGTATGGATGTAGGTGGTGTTGGGGGAAGGGGAGATGGGGAAAGAGAGGGGAGAAGGGAAAGACTGGGGAGAGCTTGGGGGAGTGGGAAGGTGGAGATCGAGGAAATGAGTGGATAGGGTCAGGGAAGAAGATATCTACATTAATGGATTCTTGAAAATCAAAAGTAACCATTTCTGGGATAAAGGGACATTGGTTCAAAACCATGAATATTTGTGTTGACAGTTTCTTTGTGGAATATTAATATTCTAGGTGTTCTTATCCCATACTGTTATAACCTTCTGCAGTACACTGGCTCCTTTATATGTTGTGATACCTTAAATAGTATACTTTGTAACCAAACTCAGTATCTAGGCAATGGTGATGTAGTTGAAAGTAGTCGTTTGATGAACAAAAGTAATCTTATGAGTAGTTGTTCTCAACCTTCCTAATGCTTTGACCCTTTAATGCAATTTCTCAGGTTGTGGCAACTCTCAAACATAAAATTATTTTCATTGCTACTTAATAATTGTAATTTTAACATTGTTATGAACCGTAAGCAACTTCTGTTAAAGGGTTGTTTAAACTCCAAAAGGGGCCGTGACCTACAGGTTGAGAACTGCTGCCTTAGCCAGTAATCTATCTGTGCTGTCTGATATGAGAGTGAGGCCAGCATAATTCTCTTTCATACAAATTTGAGTAAGATAAGTAAGAGAGAATTTGCGTACTATAACTGAAGGCAAAATTTGAAGGAATGTGGTAAGAATAAAACACATTAACATTCTTTCAGTGCCTATCAAGTATTTGACAATATCCAGCAAACCTTACAAAACAAGTTTGTATCCTCATAACAGTTCTAGGCCTGAGGCACTGTACATAATTTCCAGGTTCAGAATGGATAAGTCACTTGGCTATATAATAAACAATGGCGTCAGGATTCAGACTTAGATTTGTAATCTTAAACCTTGCTTCTTAATCATTGTATGACAGACAATATAAGATAATCTAATAAAGGTCACATTAATTAGTGATCATAGTACATGAGCAAATAGGATTAGGAGCTGTTTGAGAACATAAATAAAATGGAATACATAGAAGATGAGCAAGTGTAACTTGTAGACCAATGTACCTAAGGAGAAACAATGATTGACTGTAGTAGTATTGCATTAGTATTTTCATAAATAAAGCTTGCCTGAAGATCAGAAAAGTAAAACAGCCACACTGGTCAGCCTTACAGACCAGGCTACAATGAATTCCTGTAGACATGATGACACACTTTTAATCCCAGTAGCCACACTAGCTTGCCATAGAAACCAGGCAGTAGTGGTGCACTCCCTTAGTCCCAGAACTAAGATGGGAGGAGAAAGCTCTCAGTCTCAGTCTCATTATGAGGTTTCCTGGAGGCAGGATCGTCATTTTCAGACTGGTCGAGGTAAGAGTCAGTTGCTGGCATCTTTGCTTTTCTGTTCTTCAGCTTGAACCCCAACAGTGTCTCTGAATTTTATTAAACATGCTACAATTGATTGAGAATCTATTATATATATATATATATATATATATATATATATATATATATATATATATATATATATATATATATATAGTCAGTCCAAAAAAGTCTATTTGGAGAAAAAACAAGCACAATCATCATATGTTTGCTACTAGTGTCTTACTCTTTGCTTACTATTCACTCATTTCCCAGTCTGTCTTGCCTGAATAGACTAACAAAAGGACAGACAATAAGGAAACAGAGCCTGCACACTTGCTACTGAATTTTCTCTAGGACTTTCAAGTTGCTAAGTAGAACTCTGAAACTGAAGAAGACGTTCCCTGCCTCAAGAACATGGAACACATAGTACTAGATTTTTCTATCTATTATACCCAAACCCACTTCTCTCCCTACTTTCTTCAAATAATTTCTCATAACGATGCCTACATGTTTCTATTGTACCAAACACGTGTGCGCGCAAATACACACACACACACACACACAACTTTTTTGAGAGGCCTTTAAAAGTAAAGATGTATGATTCCTTACAATAGTATTCTATTTTTTCTTTACTTTGCCCTTTAAGAATTTTGGGTCAATTTTTTTTTTATTGATAAAAGAAGAATAAAGGAAAAAAAAAACAAATTTCCACCTCCTCCCAGCCTCCCCTTTCCCTCCCCCTCCTCCCACTCTTCTCCCCCTCCTCCCACTCTTCTCCCCCTCCTCCCACCCCTCTCCCCTTCCCCCCACTCCTCTCCCCCTCTCTCTCCAGTCCAAAGAGCAGTCAGGGTTCCCTGCCCTGTGGTAAGTCCTAGGTCCTCCCCCCTCCGTCCATATCGAGGAAGGTGAACATCCAAACTGGCTAGTCTCCCACCAAGTCAGCAGATTGCGTAGGATCAAAACTGTGTGCCATTGTCCTTGGCGTCTCATCAGCCCTCATTGTTCGTCATGTTCAGAGAGTCCAGTTTTATTCCATGCATCAAATTTTAAATTACAGTTATACAATGCTTGAGTATCATGTCTCTTTTAAAAGTACAAATTAGTAAGTATTGCATGAAGGAAAGACCCGGAATGACCTAGTGAACTGTAGAATTGATTCCTCCCATTTTACAAGGTCTCAATAACCTTATTTTTATTAGATAGCAATGCATTTAGCCTTCAAATGTACTGTGATAAATTAGATACTTTAATATCAAGTGAACACAGTTTTCCAGGATTATTTAAGTGATCCATAAATTTCTTTTCTAAAATAAAATTTAAGAGTCATATTTTTGTACCTTGTACTTTTCATTGGATATGAGACACTGGAGTTTCTCGTGTTAGTAATATTCCAAAATGAAAACAGATATGCTTAATGTTCAACCATTTAGTAGATTAAAGACATTTATGACTATTATAAACAAATGGGCTATGTACCAAATAAATTATTGTGTACTTTTTTTGCTGCCTGGGAGACCAGTCTACATCACATTTTCTCTTGATGATTTCCTTCTTTATCCTCTATTCTTCTACATTCTTTGTGTTCTTTCTACTGTATAATTTTTTTTTCTATAGCGTATATACCCCGGCAATTTTTTTTCTTTTTTTTGATTGAAAAAAATATTCCGCCTCCTCCCAGCCTCCCATTTCCCTCCCCCTCCCCTCCCACTCCTCTCCTCCTCCCCCCACTCCTCTCCCCCTCCCTATCAAGTCTGAAGAGCAGTCAGTGTTCCCTGCCCTGTGGAAAGTCCAAAGTCCTCCCCCCTCCATCCTAGTCTAGGAAAGTGAACATCCAAACTGGTTAGGCTCCCACAAAGCCAGAACATGAAGTAGGATCAAAACCCAGTGCCATTGTCCTTGGCTTTTCAGCAGCCCTCATTGTCTGCCATATTCAGAGAGTCCGGTTTTATCCCATGCTTTTTCAGTCACAGTCCAGCTGGCCTCGGTGAGCTCCCAATAGATCAGCCCCACTGTCTCCGTGGGTTGGTGCATCCCTTGTGGTCCTGACTTCTTTGCTCATGTTCTCCCTCCTTCTGCTCCTCATTGGGACATTGGGAGCTCAGTCCAGTGCTCCAGTGTGGGTCTCTGTCTCTATCTCCATCCATCGCCAGAGGAAGGTTCTATGGTGATATGCAAGATATTCATCAGTATGGCTATAGGATAGGGTCATTTCAGGTTCCCTATCCCTAGCTGCCCCAGGAACTAACTGGGGATATCGCCCTGGGCACCTGGGAGCCCTTCTAGGTCCATGTCTCTTGCCAACCCTAAGATGGCTCCCTTAATGAAGATATGTGCTTCCCTGCTCCCCTATCTAACCTTCCTTTATCCCAATCATCCCATTTCTCCAAGTTCCCCCCATCCTCCCCTTCTCACTTTTCTCTCCCCATCTCCCCTTACCAGCTCCCACCCCACTCCCAAGATCCCAATTTTTTGCCCTACAATCTTGTCTACTTCCCATAACCAGGAGTATAGCTATATGTTTTTCTTTGTGTACACCTTCTTATTTAGCTTCTTTAGGATATCAAATTATAGACTCACTGACCTTTATTTATGGCTAGAAAACAATTATGAGTGAGTACATCCCATATTCATCTTTTTGGGTCTGGGTTACCTCACTCAGGATAGTGTTTTCTATTTCCATCCATTTGCATGCAAAATTCGAGAAGTCATTGTTTTTTACCACTGAGTAGTACTCTAATGCGTATATATTCCACACTTTCTTCATCCATTCTTCCAGTGAAGGACATCTAGGTTGTTTCCAGGTTCTGGCTATTACAAACAATGCTGCTATGAACATAGTTGAGCATATACTTTTGTTGTATGATAGGGCATCTCTTGGGTATATTCCCAAGAATGGTATTGCTGGGTCCATGGGTAAGTTGATCCCGAATTACCTGAGAAACCGCCACACTGCTTTCCAAAGTGGTTGCACATGTTTGCATTCCCACCAGCAATGGATGAGGGTATCCCTTCCTCCACAACCTCTCCAGCAAAGACTATCATTGGTGTTTTTTATTTTAGCCATTCTAACAGGTGTAAGATGATATCTCAAAGTTGTTTTGATTTGCATTTCCCTGATTGCTAAGGAGGTTGAGCATGACCTTAAGTGTCTTCTGGCCATTTGAACTTCTTCTGTTGAGAATTCTCTGTTCAGATCAGTGCCCCATTTTTATTTGGGTTAATTAGCATTTTAAAGTCGAGTTTCTTGAGTTCTTTATATATTTTGGAGATCAGACCTTTGTCTGTTGCGGGCTTGGTGAAGATCTTCTCCCAGTCAGTGGGTTGCCTTTTTGTCTTAGTGACAGTGTTCTTTGCTTTACAGAAGCTTCTCAGTTTTAGTAGGTCCCATTTATTCAATGTTGCCCTTAATGTCTATGCTGCTGGGGTTATACCTAGGAAGCAATCTCCTGTGCCCATATGTTGTAGGGTACTTCCCACTTTCTCTTCTATCAGGTTCAGTGTGTTCAGATTGATATTGAGGTCTTTGATCCATTTGGACTTGAGTTTTGTGCATGGTGATAGATATGGGTCTATTTTCATTCTTCTACAGGTTGATTTCCAGTTGTGCCAGCACCATTTGTTGAAGATGCTTTCTTTCTTCTATTGTATACTTTTAGCTCCTTTATTGAAAATGAGGTGTTCATAGGTTTGTGGGTTAAAATCTGGGTCTTCTATACGATTCCATTGGTCAACTTCTCTGTTTTTATGCCAGTACCACACTGTTTTCATTACTGTAGCTCTGTAATAGAGGTTGAAGTCAGGGATGGTAATGCCTCCAGAAGATCCTTTATTGTATAAGATTGTTTTGGCTATCCTGGGTTTTTTGTTTTTCTATATAAAGTTGATTATTGTCCTCTCAAGATCTGTGAAGAATTTTGATGGGACCTTGATGGGGATTGCATTGAATCTACAAATTGCCTTTGGTAGAATTGCCATTTTTACTATGTTGATCCTCCAAATCCAAGAGCAAGGGAGATCCTTCCATTTTCTGGTATAATCTTCAATTTCTTTCTTCAATGCCTTAAAGTTCTTGTCAAGTAGATCTTTCACTTCCTTGGTTAGAGTTACCCCAAGATATTTTATGCTGTTTGTGGCTATCATGAAAGGTGATGCTTCTCTGATTTCCCTCTCTGCTTCCATATCCTTTGTGTATAGCAGGGCAACTGATTTTTTGGGGTTGATCTTGTATCCTACCACATTACTAATGGTGTTTATCAGCTGTAGGAGTTCTTTGGTGGAGTTTTTGGGGTCGCTTTTGTACACTATAATATCATCTGCAAGTAATGAAAGTTTAACATCTTCCTTTCCAATTCGAATCCCCTTGATCCCCTTATGTTGCCTGATTGCTACTGCTAAAACTTCAAGCACTATATTGAAGAGGTATGGAGAGAGTGGACAGCCTTGTTGAGTTCCTGATTTTAGTGGGATGGCTTTGAGTTTCTCTCCGTTCAGTTTGATGTTAGCTGTCGGCTTGCTGTAAATAGCTTTTATTATATTTAGGTATGACCCTTGTATCCCTAATCTCTCCAAGACTTTTATCATAAAGGGATGTTGAATTTTGTCAAAAGCTTTTTCAGCATCTAATGAAATGATCATATGTTTTTTTTTTCTTTCAGTTTATTTATATGATGGATTACATTGAGAGATATTCGTATGTTGAACCAGCCCTGCATCTCTGTGATGAAGCCTACTTGATCATAATGGATAATTTTTCTAATGTGTTCTTGGATACGGCTTGCCAGTATTTTGTTGAGGATTTTTGTGTCAATGTTCATGAGTGAGATTGGCCTGTAATTCTCTTTCTTGGTTGAGTCTTTGTGTGGTTTTGGTATCAGAGTGACTGTAGCTTCATAAAAGGAATTTGGCAATGACTCTTCTGTTTCTATATTGTGAAATACATTAAGGAGTATAGGTATTAGGTCTTCTTGGAAGTTCTGGTAGAATTCCGCATTGAAACCATCTGGTCCTGGGCTTTTTTTGGTAGGGAGGTTTTTGATAACAGCTTCTAAATTTATGCGACTAACAGGTCTATTTAGATTGTTCACATGGTCCTGGTTTAACTTTGTTATATGGTATTTATCTAAAAATGTGTCCATTTCTTTTACATTTTCCAGTTTTGTGGCATACAGGCTTTTGTAGTAAGATCTAATGATTCTCTGAATTTCCTCTGTGTCTGTGGTTATGGCCCCCTTTTCATTTCTGATCTTATTAATTTGCGTATTCTCTCTCTGCCGTTAGATTAGTTTGGATAGGGGTTTATCAATCTTGTTGATTTTCTCCAGGAACCGGCTTTTTGTTTCATTTATTCTTTGGATTGTTTTCTGTGTTTCTATTTTGTTGATTTCTGCCCTCAGTTTGATTATTTCCAGCCTTCTACTCCTCCTAGGTGAGTCTGCTTCTTTTTTTTCTAGAGCTTTCAGGTGGGCTGTTAAGTCTTCAATGTGTGCTTTCTCTGTTTTCTTTAAGTGGGCACTTAGTTCTATGAACTTTCCTCTTAGGACTGCATTCATAGTGTCCCATAAGTTTGAGTAGGTTGTTTCTTTATTTTCATTGAATTCAAGGAAAACTTTAATTTCTTTCTTTATGTCTTCCTTGATCCAGGTGTGGTTCAGTAATTGACTGTTCAGTTTCCATGAGTTTGTAGGCTTTCTGTAGGATTGTTGTTGAATTCTAACTTTAATCCATGGTGATCTGATAAGACACAGGAAGTTACGAATATTTTTTTGTAACTGTGGAAGTTTGCTTTGTTACCAAGTATGTGGTCAATTTTCGAGAAGGTTCCATGAGCTGTAGAGAAGAAGGCATATTTTTTCCTATTTGGGTGGAATGTTCTATAGATCTCTGTTAAGTCCATTTGATTCATTACCTCCATTAATTCTCTTATTTCTCTGTTAGGTTTCTGTCTGATTGACCTGTCCATTGGTGAGAGAGGAGTGTTGATGTCTCCTATTATTAGTGTGTGCGGTTTGATGGCAGCCTTGAGTTTTAGTAATGTTTCTTTTACGTACGTGGGTGCTTTTATATTAGGGGCATAGATATTCAGGATTGAGACTTCATCCTGATGAATTGTTCCTGTTATGAGTACAAAATGTCCCTCTACATCTCTTCTGATTGATTTAAGTTTGAAGTCAACTTTGTTAGAGATTAGTATGGCCACACCTGCTTGTTTCTTAGGTCCATTTGCTTGATAGGCCTTTTCCCAACCCTTTACTCTGAGTAGGTGCCTGTCTTTGTGGTTGAGGTGTGTTTCTTGTAAACAGCAGAATGTTGGTTCCTGCTTTTGTATCCAATCTCTTTGCCTGTGCCTTTTTATAGGTGTCCATCGACATTAAGTGATATTAATGACCAGTGGTTGTTAACTCCGGTCACTTTTTTAGTAGTAGAGTTTGTGTGTTTCCCTTCTTTGAGTTGTGCTGGTGAAGGGTCTCTAGATGTTTGAGTTATTGTGATCATTGTTGGACTCCTTGGTTTGTGATTTTCCTTCTAATACTTTCTGTAAGGCTGGATTTGTGGCTACGTATTGTTTAAATTTGTTTTTATCCTGGAAAATTTTGTTTTCTCCATTTATAGTGAACGAAAGCTTGGCTGGGTATAGTAGTCTGGGCTTGCATCCATGTTCTCTTAGTTTCTGAAGTACATCTATCCAGGATTTCATGGTTTCCATAGAGAAGTCAGGTGTAAGTCTGATAAGTTTACCTTTATAAGTAACTTGACCTTTTTCCTTTGCAGCTCTTAATATTCTTTCTTTATTCTGTATGTTTTGTTTTTTGATTATTATATGGCAAGGAGATTTTTTTTTTGGTCCAGTCTATTTGGTGTTCTGTATGCTTCTTGAACCTTCAAAGGAATATCTTTCTTTAGGTTGGGAAAGTTTTCTTCTATAACTTTAAGAAATATGTTTTCTGGACCGTTGAGCTGTATTTCTCCTTCTTCTATCCCAATTATTCTTAGGTTTGGTCTTTTTATTTTGTCTCAGATTTCCTGAATGTTTTGTGATGAGAATTTGTTGGTTTTGCTGTTTTCTTTGATCAGTGTGTTTATTTTCTCTATGGTATCTTCAGTGTCTGACATTCTTCTCTCTCTTATAATCTGTTGGTAGTACTTGTCTCTGTAGTTCCTGTTCATTTACCCAGATTTTCCATCTCCATCCTTCCCTCGGTTTATGTTTTCTTCATTACTTCCATTTCATTCTTCAAGTCTTGTACCACTTCCCTTACCTGTTTGGTTGCTTTTTCTTGTTTCTCTTGGTTTTCTTGGGTATCTTTGAGCGATTTATTCATTTCCTCTACCTTTTTGTTTGTAATCTCTAATTGTTTATGGCAGTTTTTCACCTCCTGTTTAAGGACTTCTATTATTTTCATATAATTCACTTTTGAGTCGATTTCTTCTAATTCTTCTAGAGTAGGGTGTACAATTCTTCTTATTTTGGGATCACTGGATTTTGGTGATGTCATGTTGCCTTTCAGGTTGTTGGAGGAATTCTTGCAGTGGCACCTTCCCATCTCTTCCTTCAAATGGAGCCAGGAGAGGCCTGGTGTCTTGGTCCAGTCTTTGCTGTGACTGACTCTCTGGGTGTATCTCTTCAGTGTAGAAGGAGGAACCGTCCTGTCCAGATGGAACTCCTCAGCACCAAAACATGGATTCCTGGTAGTCCAATTACCTGAGGACAAAAGGGGGAACTTGGAGATCAGGGCGGGGACGAGTAGAAAAAAGGAGACCCTGCCGCACCAGCTGAAGGTGAGCATGCTTTCTTTTGGGGGTCCTTGAGACCTGCCCGGTAGGCAGGCACTCATTGTTCTGGGTGGGTAGCCTTAGTGTAGGAGCAGTAAACTGTTCCTAAGCAAAGGACCTTGCAGAAAATGTAGGCTTGGGTGGGCGGATTTGTGTGTAAGAAAGACAGCCCAGCAGAAGGAGCTGGGGGAGGGTTTGTGCTCTCTTCCGGGACAATCCGCCCCTGGATAGCACACACTCACCCGTGCAGATAGAACTCCTCAGCACCTAAGCAGGACAGCCTGGTAGCCCAATGATCTGGGGACAAAAGGAAGAACTTGTCAGGCAGGTTGGGTCCAGGAGAGCATAGGAGACCCTGGAGCACAAGGTGAAAGTGCCTGGGCTCCCTTAGAGGGGACCTTGAGGCCTGCCCAATAGGCAGGCACTCACCGCTCTGGGTGGGTAGCCTTAGTGTAGGAGCTTAAAACTGTTCTTGAGCACTGGTCCTATCATACAGCAGGGCAGGGTTGGGGAATGCTGGGGGGCTGGGTCATGCATATGAAAGACAGCCCTGCAGAAGGAGCTGGGGGAGGGGTTTTGTGCTCTCTTCTGGGACAATCCCCCCCTGGATAGCGGGTGCACACTCATCTGTCCAGGTGTAACTCCTCAGCACCTAAACAGGGCCCCCTGAAGTTATTTTAAAGTTTTGTTTCAGCTAATAATGCACATTGAAACCTGTGACTGCATCTTTCAGCATTATTAATGAAGGAATTTGAGACAGCCTGACTCATGGGACACAATATTTTTCTCAGTTATTAACTTGAACTGTTATCTAGTACAGCTCCTTAGATGAAACTCATAGATGCTTGCTATTTAACATTTTCCTATATTTATTTATATTCATCTAAAATATGTATAAACAAACATTATTATTATCAATTAGACAGTTCGGCTTAGGGAGGAATCATCTTCATTATAATCCACAGGAAAAATGCCCAGTAGAATGGTTTGTTTTCATGAGATAAATACACTATATTACAGACAGTAGGGAATCTCTTCACAGCCATTTACACTACCTCAGATACCCGATAAGAAGAGCAGCAAGCACTTAAAGAACAGCAGAAACAAAAGATGTTTCAGGGTCTGTGCTCTTGGAGTCTTGCCTATCCAAGTTTCACCGATCAGGAATTTGCCCTCAGTTGGACTGATACCCTGAAGTCAATTGCCATCTTTTGCTCCTCTGACATGGCCATTGGAAGTTTTTATTTCTTTGGGAAAAATATCTACAAATGCATATTATTTTATTTTCGAGTAGTATACAAATATAAAAAATACCAAAGTAAAATTATACTTATAAAAGGACAATAATATTTGCACTATAAATTATTCTTCTCAGATGAGATAAATTCGTTCATTAGCCAAAAGACACATAAAGCTTTGTGAATTAAGCCATAGTTAAGCCAGAAGAGTATATATTTAAGTTTTATGGCTTTCATCTTCTCTGAAAAGTGCCAGGAAAATAATTCAGAAATTTTAATATTTCCTAAACATTTAAATTTAGCTATTTTGCTTCTGTTTGTACATCTCATGTAAAACAGTAACATTTGTGTGGGGCTGGAGATACAGCTTACTGATAAAGAGCACTTCATACTATTGCAGATAACTCAGTTTTGGGTTCCAGCACCTGTGTGGTAGCTCACTATTTTTTGTAACTCTAGTTCCCTAGGAACAAATGCCACTTTCTGACCTCCATGGTCATATGTCATGTACTTAGTGCAAAGGAATGCATTCAGAAAGAGGAGGAATCCTTTTAAAAGTGTATTTATTTAAAATATAGATCAATAGTTTACTCCTTTTCAATAATATTTAATTTCATGATTTGGAAACCTGTGTAAAATACACTTAAATTTTTCCACATAATGAAAAGAACTAACCAAGATCTTTATATTTAATGAATACAAATATAATGAATTTAACCCAAATTCATTAACAAAATATGTCAAGTAAAATTTATTGGGAAAGGAAAATACATAAATTTATTTTAACAATAATTTTATATAGTATTGAAAATCAATGAAGAAGAGCGTGGAATTTCACAATCCAATAAGAGATAACTTCAGAATATCTTTCAAATTTACAACTATTTCTAATACAGCAAAAACACATAAAATATCCTCAAGAGGAATCTACATGACTGCCGGCAAGCCTTAGTTTCTTCCTTCATTCTTTATATTTCATAACTGCATCTCTGTAACATTGGAACAAGTCTGTACATACAGATATATTTAGGTAATTAAAATGTCTTTCCATACATATCTGGGTTATGACTTATGTATATTTCTTTATATTGGCATATTTTAGCAGCTGTATGTTCATGAATGCTGAGGTAAATGTTTTTCTATATTAAATTGATAATTAAGATTTTTTATCTTCAGTGGAGTGGAGAAGAAAGATGAATATTTCCAATGATATTCTAATCCTTGCTTTCATTTCTGATGCTTTTTTAAAGCCTGGAATCTATGACATACTTAAGGAATAACATTAGCATTAAAATCAACTTGACACAATTTCCTTAATCAAAGAGTCCTTAATTGCTAAAACTTGAACCCTTTGCCTTCCTTTCACTAAATATTTGAGAAATTATAAAACAAAGATATTGAAAATATCTGGACCCTGTAGATTAAAAACAAAGGCTTTAACATTAATCAGAACAGGTTTCAAATGTGAGGTCTATTTTTTTTTTTTTTGCTGAGTTCAGAAAACTATTGTATTTCAGATGAGCTCTGATTTACTCATTTTAGAATAGAGATATCAGTACCTTATATTTCTCTTGAGAATTTTATAAACAAATATTTATTAAGCTGTTAGGGTAATTTTTATCTTATCATAAGGTTATAATGCATCTTGATTCTTAGAATGACTTATATATCTATGGCTCTCCTCTCTTCTTTACAGCTATTATTTTCCTTACATAATATCTTACTTTTATGTAATAAATTTTATATTGGTAATATTTAATTTGTATAAAAATTAGAGACATGGTTCCCCAAATATTTGTAATTCTCACTAAGAATACAAGTTAATAGGGCAATAATAGATAAATGTATAGAATAACACTTGCAGTGTTGATTGAGCCAGGATTAAAATAGCCCTTTCAAAGATTCAGTGCCTATAAAATATTGGAAAATGTAGTATAGAAAGTGTATATTGAATTCTTCTCTTTCTGATTTTAAACCCTCCCAGCAGAATAAATACCTATGAAATCATTCTTGAGATTTAGTGATTTAGACAAGACTCCCAAGATCAGACTCATTATCATGGTGTCAGGCTCTTTGAAAACATTGCCCAAAGTATGTTAGGTCATTGAACCCTATGACCTTTTTTCTTCTAAAAGTGACAAAAACTGTGTGTTCAGCAGACAAATGGCCAAATGGTCTCAGACAGGACTCCACTAATAGCTGGAAAAAATTATTTGATCTTTGTTTCTCCCAAGACAAATATTTTTGTAGCTCATAACTTAAAGTCTGCATTCCAGTTATTGATGCTCATTGCTCAACTTCAAGAAACTCTAATGCAGTTCCTGAGCTCAACAACTGCACAGTTTACTTGCAAATGACTCTATAAAGCTCACATTTCAGGTGAACCCTTTCACCCTTTATTCAATACCTCTGCTGCATTTTGATGGTCTTTTGAATTGTGCCTTGTTTTATACGTGTCTTTTCAAAGTCAGAAGTACCTTAAAACATATAGAAGCTTTCTTTCAGTCATGCTGATATTTTTGCCTAGTTAAGTACATAGGAACAACCAGATTGTTCCATTCAAATTATGGTTAGTGTATTTGTCTGATTGTTCATAGCAGCCAGTATATCATATCCTTCCTACTCTCCTTACATTTCAGGCAGTAAGTAATTGTATCTACTAAATTCTCTCTGTGGCACATCTCCCTAACAAATGTATCTCTAAAGAATGGAACTGGGGAATTTCTGTGGAACGTGGTAGGTCCTTGTGGGAGATTCTTCATCATCATGGAAGAGATATGTTCCCCTAAAGCATCCATGAATTGCTTTGTGCCACAAACTCATGTCTCAGTGAGTAAAGATTAGAATGTTCCTCTGGCCAGGTTAGGGACAATGTGTTGACTGCTTTGTTGAGGCTGGAAAAAATAAAGAAGGGCATCGTTCTTCACTATTCACCCTTTATCCCTAGATTGGTACACAGTGCTTGGTTGAGATGAAGAAGTAGATGACTATCATTGGTTTTTGACACTGACATTTTTATCTATATTATCTATTAGATTTTATAAGATGCATGATACCTATGAAACCAGATTTCAAAGATTTATTACATACTTTTACAGGGAAATTTTTCCTACTTCCCTTAACTTTTAAAGCTATCTATCAGTTCAGGCTTCTCTGAAAAATAGATATTAAAAAGTTCTAGTTTTTAATAAATGTTAATTCATTGGAGGATTGTAAATGATCTACTGATATAGAAGTAGTTCAGGCAATATAAGTCAAGTCAACAAGCATTGTAGCTATGTTCTTGTTCTCATTTTGGAATACTGGGATTCTGTTTGCCAAGAAGAACATGTTTAGAGTATTTTGAGACAACCTTTTCCTCAATGTTTTAAATAAAAGAAAAAAATTCCTATTTCATACTGTAGCCATGATGGCTAAAGAAGGAGAAAAGAGACATAAAAACTAAAGTTAGTCGACCTATTTAAATTTGCATTTTCACTTTCTCTATTGAGCCACCTGAAGAAAGTATGGATTATATTTATAACTGAGATAAAAACAATACATTTTCTGAAATTTTAATTTTGTTTGCTGGGTTCAGTTCCAAGAGAGGTTCATAAAGAATGCAAAAGTTGCATCAATTGCTGTTAGAAGGTTACATAAATATGTATGCTTGATTTTTGTGACAACTTTGTAATCTCTCTAAATCCAGGAGGCACAACTACCACTTCATCTTTTGCGCTAGGTTATCTTCCAAAATGATGCAGCAAAGGATAGCCAGTGGACTAGGAGTATAAAGACTAAACTTCTTATTCTAGTTGCAAATGTCTCTCTGTAACTCAACAATCCCTAATAACCAAAGCCAATGGTTCATGGGGAGTGTTGGAGCCTTGTGAGTTCCTATCCCCATTCATTGTGGGATATTTATGAGCCACATATATTATGTAAGTTTTCTTAGGTTAACTAACAGCTGCTGTGAGTTATGAGTGCAGCAGTCATTTCACATTCAGAAGACTGTTTAAAGCATCCCTCCACATCCTCAGGCTCTTACATACTTTCCACTCCCTCTCTCGTGGTGCAGACTGAGTCTTGGTGTTGATATAAATGTCTCATGTATCAACATATATTTGAAAGTCCTTTATTCTTGGCACTTTGACCATTATTTTTAGTAAACTACTTCTCATTGGGGAAAAATGGCATTTTTACCAAATGGAGAGTAGCACTAATTCATGGAAATACAGGCAAATATTTAGATTGCAGTTTGGCAGACACTTCATGTGTAACAAAACAATAATAGTGACTTCCTCAATTAAGCATATGACTTCCCTAGACAAGGGTTTCAGCTAGATTTAATGTACACAATGTGAATTCCCTTGAAAGAGTGGACCTCAAATCAAATCAGGAATTCACAGATCACCCTCATAGCTATCATGCCATTATTGCATCAGTAGCAATTCTTTGCTGACAGGTCCTTTGTGTAGCATGCAGGGTTACCAGCTGAGTAAGACTGTTTATGCAATTTCCCTGCGGCAGCTTACATTGCACCCTCCACCACTGTGAAAGCTAAACAGCAGGGAGAAAACTTCTGGTTTTATTTCACAATGTCCTTCAGCCAAAGTATGTGACATTCAGCAATAAATTTTTACCAGCTAGTTCTAGTAGACAAAAAGCAGTGCCAATAGACTATTGTTTTGGAGGTCTAAACAGCCTCTCTGTTGAACAACGCTTAGGGAAGTTGCTTATCCCTAGCACTGGAATTTTCTTATATCTTTATGGCTTCCGGGAGCAACTTTATCTACCCACACAATATAAATCTTTTCAGGTTCCCTTTTTTAATTTTAATTTTTACTTCTTAAAAAATTTATTTTTAACTCCCTTATAAAATAGCAGATTTCCTTATGCCTTTTTCATACATATTTAGTTTTAGTTGAGGCTCCTCCAACTCCTCCTTTCCCCCATCTCTCTATACCCTCTATGACTGCATAAAACTTTCTGCCTTCTGCATCTTCCCTTCCGCTTTGACACTTACATATGTTCTACTATCTGCTCTATCCTCCTATAAACACGTTTTTCCACCTCAAGGACACTTTTGAATTTTCCTGGCCACAGTATATGGTCATTCTTATGTAAATACACATGTATAATGAGTATAAGTTAGAATCCACATATGAGAAAGAACATGTGGTGTTTGCCTTACAGAGTTTGAGATAATGTAGGTAATGTAGTGTTTTCAAGTTACATACATCTTCCTGAGACTTTCCATTTCTTTTCCATTTTTTAAAGCTTAATGAATTTCTATTATTCATATTTGTCACATCTAAATAAAAATCTATTGGTCATATGTGCCACATTTCTTTATCTACCCGTTAGATGAAGGACATGGAGACTGATTTCATTTTATTGTTATGGTGAATATAACAATGATAAATGCCTTTGGGGGAGCCTAGGCAGTTTGGATGCTCACCTTACTAGACCTGGATAGAGGTGGGCGGTTCTTGGGCTTCCCACAAGTCAGGGAACCCTGATTGCTCTTCGAGCAGATGAGGGAGGGGGACTTGATCGGGGGAGGGGGAGGGAAATGGGAGGCGGTTGCGGGGAGGAGGCAGAAATCCTTAATAAATAAATAAATTAAAAAAAACAATAATAAATAGGAATGTGTAGTATCTATGTTGCAGAGTATAGTTCTCTTTGAGTGTAATTCCAGGAGTGGTATATTTGAGTCTTACGATAGTTCTATTTTTGTTGTCGGGGTTTCTGTCCTGCCCAGTTCCCACAATGGTTAAATCCCAAAGAAATCACACAGTATAAACCGATTGGCCCATTAGCTCAGGCTTCTTATTAACTCTTATAACATGTATTAGCTCATTATTCTTGTCTATGTTAGCCACATGGCTTAGTACCTTTTTCAGCAGGGCATTCACATTTTCCTTTTTCTGTATCTGGGCAGGACTGGGGAGGAATGGGCTTCCTCCTTCCCAGAAGTCTCCTGTTCTCATTGACCTCCCTGTACTTCCTATCTGGTTGTCCCACCTATACTTACTGCCTGGATATTGTCCAATCAGCATTTATTTAAAACATAATTGTCAGAATATAGACAACTATCCTGCACTATTACCTTTTTGAGGAACCTGTACACTGATTAATTCCATACTGGCCATGAAAGTTTAAAATCTCATCAAAATTGAATAGTGGTTTCTCTTTTCCTACATCTTCATTAATGTTTGCTGTCATGTATTTTCTTGATGATATCCATTCTGACTTGAGTAAGATGGCATTTTATTTGGATTTTAATTTTCTTTTTTAAGATTTAAATACTACTTTTAAATTACATTTAGAGAAGTGCCATACATTTTGCTTGGACCATATCATTCCTTCACCAGCTCCTCTTAGATTGACCTTACCTAGTTCCATACCCATCTAACTTCTTTCCCTTAAACTTAAGCCCATAAATCCAATTGATGCTTCTTATATACTCTTCAGTGTGTGATTCTGCACTGGAAGATGGTTAACCTTCCAAGGGCTACACTCATAAAAAAAAAAAAAAAAAAAAAAAAAAAAAAAAACTTTCCTTCTCCTTGCAACTAGCTGGAGAAGTTGCCATTAGCTTCTTTGACAGGGTTGGGATGCGCAACTCCCCTAAAAATTGTCTAATTGAACTTGTGCAGGTCTTTGTGAATACTGTACCTACCACTGTTTGCCTACTGCCCTCTTTTTTTGGAAAACAGATATTTCTCATAGTCACCTACCATGTCTGGATCATAACTTTTCATCCCATACTCTGCAGTGATTTCTGAGTTTGGGGAGGAAAATATAGGATATAAATGTTTCATTCAGTACTGAGCACTTTACAATATATCCCAGTCAGAATGGCTAAAAATAAAATGAAAACAATGTTCGCATAGATGTGCAAAAATGAGAACGCTTATTCACAGTTCATGCAAGTGCAAACTGGTGCAGCCACTATGGAAATCAGTGTGGGGGAACCTCAGTAATGATAAAAAAGATCTAACAAATGATCCAGTTATACAATTATTGGACATCTACCCAGAGCATTATACAGAGATACTTGCTTATTCATGTCCATTGCTGCTTTCTTCACAATAGTCACAAAACAGAAAAAGCCTAGATATCCATTAACTGGGGAAAGAATATGAAAATGTGGTATGTTCACACAATGGGATATATCCTGCTGCTAAAAAAAATATAATTTTGAAAATTTCAGGTAAATGAAAGTAACTGGGAACAATTTTTCAGAGTGGGGTATCCCAGATCCTGGAGAACAAATATCACGTGTTTCTCTCATTTGTAGATGTTAGCTTTGAACTTCCAGGTGTGTGTCTCTCTTTAAAAATACCCATAGAGGTTAAAAAAACACAGTAATTTGAATTTTTGATGTTTAAAAATTCTGATTTTTTTTATTTATTGATTGATTACTCTTTTTTTTAATTAAAAATTTCTGCCTCCTCCTCACCTCCCTTTTTCCTCCCCCCACATTCCATCCCCCACTCCCCTCTCCCTCCCTCTCCAGTCCTGAAGGGTAGTCAGGGTTCCCTGCCCTGTGGGAAGTCCAAGGTCCTCCCCCTTTAAAATGCTAATTAACCCAATTAAAAAATGGGGCACTGAACTGAACAGAGAATTCTCAACAGAAGAAGTTCAAATGCAAATTAAAACAACTTTGAGATACCATCTTACACCTGTCAGAATGGCTAAAATAAAAAACACCAATGATAGCCTTTGCTGGAGAGGCTGTGGAGAAAGGGGTACACTCATCCATTGCTGGTGGGAATGCAGACTTGTGCAACCACTTTGGAAAGCAGTGTAGCGGTTTCTCAGGAAATTTGGGATCAACCTACCCCTGGACCCAGCAATATTAAATACTTTTAAAAGTGATTATCATCCATTTGATTTTACTTTTGTGCACTCTCTGTCCTCAGCATATAATTTTTGAACTCTGTTTAGTTTCTTGAGTTCTTTGTATAATCTATGTAGTAACCCTCTTGTAGACATATAGTTGGCACATATTTTATCACTTGATTAGCTCCTTCCTTAGCTGCACAGGTTCTGAATGACATGTGGTACAAATTGTCAGTTATTGGTCTTTTTTCCTGAGCAATGTATTTCTTTTTCAAAATTCTTTATTCATGCCTGTACCATGAGGGGTTCTATCTAATTTTCCATTAGTAGTTTCAGGACAAGGGCTGGAGAGATGGCTCAGTGGTTAAGAGCACTGGCTGTTCTTCCAGAGGTCCTGATTCAATTCCCAGCAACCACATGGTGGCTCACAGCCATCTATAATGAGATCTGGTGCCCTCTTCTGATATACAAGCATACATGGAAGGAATGTTGTATACATAGTAGTTTTAAGGACATATATTAAGGTCTATTTTCCATTCATTATTAATATTTGTGCAGTTGAGAGATAAGTGTATAACTTCTTCTACATATATTTTTTTCCAATATCAGTTAAAGAAAATGTTTTCTCTCCAGTGATTATTTTTGGATTTTTATAAAAGTTTTTGTGCTCTGTAACTATGTGGAGTTACATATAAATCTTTACCCTGTTCCTTTGAAGTGTGTATTTTTTTGTGCCTGTACCATAATGTTTGTGACTATTATTTTGTGATTTGTTTTAAACTCAGCTTTCTGCTACTTAAGCCTTTATTCTTTGTTGTTGTTGTCACTGCTCAAAATTTTTTTGGCTATCTGAAATCTTTTATGCTTACAAAAGAAAACTGACTGCCTTTTTTCTGTTTAATTATAGAATGACATTGGGATTACAATGAAATGCATTGAATCTCTGGATTCTTTTGGTTCAATATTAGAATCAATATATTTTTAAAATTATTGGCACTTAAGTATTTTTTCTGACTTCTAATTAGTGGCTACACATGTCTTCCAAAACATAGACAAAAGATAGTGAAAAAATGAAATATAAATTGAATTTCTACAATTTCATAGGTTTTATTTACTTTTGATTTGCATGTATTGGATCTAATGGAGCTGCTTCAGCATTGCAATGGATGATTTTCTCTTCCAACTTTGCGTGTCCTATTACTCTGATTTTCAGAAAAAAATTAGTAGTTGATTAATTTATTGACATGCCCAAGTCTCTAAAATTTCAATTTGAATGAATGCACAAGGGTATAATTAGTCATAATTTCCGTTAGATTTGAATGTACATATGTTGTTAAATACAATTGAGAGTAAAACTATTGAGTGTGGATGAATGTTACATGTAAATTCCAGGTTTTAGGATCAGGGTTCTTTTATTTCATTCAGTTTATTCTGAAATACACATTTTCTTTAAGTACTTCTAATAACTAGGTCTTAAAACCTACTCTACCACTGAGCCTGTATTTTAAAATATTATCAGTTTCTATTAAGAGGATCTTACGTGTAAATTCTCCCCAAAACTCCACACCAAAAAACCTTCTTGGTGCAATAGAGCAAGTATTTAACCTAATTGGAATTGGAAGAAACATGATATATATTTTCAAGATGTTCTCTAAAAGAATAACATAGTGTGAGGAGTAGACAGCTGCCCAACTGAAAGGCTACAAAGTAGCCCAAGTAGTGCTACACTGATGAATTTGATAAAGCTCTGTGGCTTGGACAAAGGCTGGAAAACAAAACATTACAGATGTTGCCTTGAATAAGGGGTTGTAAAGACAATCCTTGGGTATTTGTCACACATCATAGGACACTGCATGTATGTTGCGATCCTGATTTGAGACCTGATACCAGAGGTAGATGGGGTGTTCCAGGGCGCTCAAATAAATGAAGAACTAGTAAGTGAAACAGGGGTCTTAGAGATGTGGGTAATTTCCATTCAACTTCTTAGTGATCACAGTACATTTGGCTGTTATGATATTCTTTAGCTCTTTTTGTATCAGGGAAATGAGCAGTAACCAAGAGGTATCATTCAGGAGTTCTGAGGACATGTGGATGTTCCTGTTTCAAAGTATAGGACACAAGGAAGAAACAAAACAACTGCAATGGGGAGCTGAGGTGTTTAATCTAGTTTAGAGTCTCCAGAAAAATTAATGATCCTGGAGGCCTGAAAGTTGTGTGAGAAAGAGATAAAAGTAAGAAAGGATCTTCAGGATGAATCTCCATCAGAAATTATTTGCATCAAGCCCATCCATAGTGAGTGGCTATTTTTTGAGGAAGAACGTGGCAATAATGTCTTTTTGATGCCAAGTGAGAAAAAGGCAGAGAAGCCATACTGACCGCAGATTCTGAGTCAGATAACTGCTAATAGTTCTTATTCCTTTTAATTCTTTGGCGTCTGCTCCACTAGAATGCCTTCATGATGTGTTCCTTCCCTGGCATCTCAGGAAAAGTCTCAGAATAAATAAGTGAGGGATCGTGTGTGTGTGTGTGTGTGTGTGTGTGTGTGTGTGTGTGTGTGTATCTGTGTGATTGTGTGTTCTCTTCTGTACCTCAGTTTCAGTGTCATCTTGAAGTTCACATGAAATAGCCATAAGGGAATGCAAACGGCACAATTGTTTGAAGGGATAAAGAAGATGTGTGGATTTACTGTCTATAAATAGGTGGAATTTGTTCAGGTGATATTTTGCATATAAACATTTTTGGATGTCCATGTCTGACAGATCAAAAATGTTATAAATTGAATACTTATTTGAATTAAATCCCTATATCAAAATGAAGACTAACTGGGAGCTACAGAGATGGTCTAAAACTTTAGAACACTTGTGATTCTGTAAGACCCAAGATTGATATCTAGTACTTACATCAGGTGGATCACAACAATAGTTACTCCAGCTCTAGGTAACCCAATGCTTCTGGATTCTTTTGGGATATTCTGGCACCTACGCGCACACACACACACACACACACACACACACACACACACACACACACACACATCAATGAAATGGAAAAATATAAAGAAAATTGAAAATATGAATTAACTAATTCTTTTAGTAAACTCTGTAAGTGTTGGTATTCTTCTTGATACATTCCTGTCATGATCTGATGAAAGGCAGAGTAGCATTAGTACTTTTTGTTCTGTTTTTCTATTGTACTTATGATTCTTTAATTCAATAGTTAACCTAATTTTAAATATATTTTCTTATTCAATTTATTTAAAATGTAATTCTTAAAATAACTTGTTTACTAAGCAAATGTTAAAAGTTTAAATTTACTGTCTGGATTTATAAGCCCCTGACTCTTCACTAAGTTTTGATTTATAAACAACAGGACAAAAGTACCAGTTGATAGATGTAAAGTCTTCTGCTGAATTTATGTACTACAACTGTAAGTCCTGTTGTAAATCATTGTCTAGGTTAAAAATGTTCCCATTAGTTATTGTTTGGTTGTTGGATTTGAAAACACCGTCTTTCTTTACTCTTAAGCTATGATTTATTTTGTAAAGATATGACACGTTCTGATAATTTGTTAGTGCCAAGTACTGATTCATTAGGTCACTAAAATAAATTTTAGCATAAATATTAAAGGCTTTGAATTATATACATGAGAATTTTGAATGCTCTCTGGCTGAAAATCAATTCTTAGAAGCAAGAAGTGAATGTTATATCCAATAGCCTTCAAACAAAACTTGTGGTGCTTGCAGTCACAGAATGTTTATCTTCTTATTGTATATTTTCCAAGAAGTTTCTTCTTTAAGCTTTACCTTCTATACTTCTAGAATTGTTGTTTGGATCTAAGCAGACATGCAATGTATAGGAATTCTTGTGTTTCACCTGGACAGATTGAAATCATTACTCTATACTAAGACCTTTGCCAAACTGGGGAGCTATCATAGTTCTGCTTTTGTTCTGTTTTCTATCTGTGCTGTTCATAAACTTGGGATGCATTTGAACTTGAATCTCTGCTTTGAAAACCACCATCATTTGGTGATCAGTCCATTAGTTGCATATTTGTTGATGTTCTTTATTTTTTTTCCAGGCTGAGGAACTTGAGAATTATGTTCATTAGTTTTCTACTCTTTCTCCAGAGAAAATTGCTCCTATATTGGATTAGAGTAAGGAGGGCATGGGGGCAGGGGTACACACACACACACACACACACACACACACACACACACGAGTGTTTGTGCACAGATTAAGATTACCAGCTCAGAATAATATTACTCTTGAATGCATTATGCATACAAAGAGGAAATGGAATGATTTTCTGTGCAATATATCAAAATTTGATGTATGTACATGATCACATCATGTACTTCATGTTTGTTTTTTGTTCTCTGATAGCTGCTTGTATTATTGCATGGTTGCATTTACTGCAATGGGGTTATCTTACCAAATTTTCAAGAACTCAGTAGTCTAAAGTGGTCAGTTAAAGACAAAGGTTTTTCCTTCTCTTTCTTTTATCTTTATATATTATGAACTATCATGTGGCACACAGTCTTTTTTATATTGCACTGTTCACATTGTCCTGAAATTTATAATACTCTAAGATAGTGCTGTGAGAAAAAACTCATGTGAGGTTAATTTACTGTACAACATTTGAGATCAGTTACAATTCATATTTTCATAAATTAGTATTTTTCTTTTATTTTTTGAGATTACAATGAAATTGCATTTTTCCCTCCATTTCCCTTTCTCCCTCCAAATCAAACCTTTCCAAATATCCATACTTGATCTCTTTCAAATTCATTACCATCTTTTGTAATATATTTATGTGTATGTACATACACATTTATAACCATAAATCTCTATAATGTTATTGGAATGTATATTTTTTTTCTGGCTGACCAAGAGGTATTATTGTGTTCTTCTCTGGAGAAAACTGTTTATCCCACAACCAATAACGTATTTTAACAACATGTTTTAAAAAGAAAAAAAGCAGTCATAGTTGTACACTCATATAAACCCTACATTTGAGAGGATGAGTCACAAAAATCAGGAGTTCTGAACTTTCTTAAGCTACAAAGTCCAATCAAGACCAGCACAGGCAAATCCTTGAAAATCTGTCTCAATACAAAATAAAGCAAAAAGTTGAAGATGTAAATCACTGGTGAAATACATGCCTAGAATCCTCAAGGTTATTAATTCAACACAGTACAACCAATAAGTAAGTAAACATATATATATATATATATATATATATATATATATATATATATATATGACAATTTTTGGAAGGCCTCCTTGGAGTTCATTATTAAATAAAGTTTCAGGAGCAGATTTTGGTACTAAACAATGTTTTATAATTTTAAAACATGATTTTTTTATTCTCTTGGACATTTCAAGGTAGCTTACTAAAACTCAAAGTCTAAAATTTCAAATAAGCAGTAAAAGTTTTTTTGACAGGAATTCCCTCTAAAGATTCTACTAAGTTTTCCTGTTCAGTTACTTTATGAAACACCATCACATCCATTTTCAAAGCTTTGTGCTTTCTCCTTTAATAAAGAAATATTTAGTTAGCAAAAATTCATAGAATGTCTATGTTTTGTGAGGTACTTTTGTACCTATTGCTGAACCAAGTAACAATGAAAACATAATTCACCTTCACAGGATTAAAATTTAGAAGCAAAGTCAAGGCTTCTAAGAAATTTACTAGGTTCATGTATACGTAAGACAAATCTGAATCAAACCTGTAAGAGAGGAAAAATTACTTAAAAATTTCTTTCAGCATTATAACAAATGCTAGTTATTATTTTCTTTTGACTTCTCTTTTATCTTTTCCTTTCTTTTTTTTCTGTTTTCTTTTCTATACTTTTCTGAAACTCACTGTGTAATCTAGACTCGCCTTCAACTTCCTGCAATTTCTCTTTTCTCAGTGTTCCAAGTACTAAGTTTAAAAGTGTTAATTGGCATACCTTGTTTAGTACTGGTATTTAAAAAATATAAATCCATAAATAAATCCTCACGTATATAATGTTATTTGTGACATTTGTTCTACTCACAAAGTATGAACTGTCACAATGCTACTTCATGTAACAGCCAGTAAATATTTGATAGAATTGATAGTTTAAAACACAACCTGATAGAAAAATATAATCATTAAGGAAGAATATGATTGTTATATATTGTCTCATACTAACAAATATGTTTAAGTATTTACTTGTGTGCTCCATTATCATATCAATACTAACCAATGATGGTAAATAACGACATGGCTCACATTAATTTTCTAATTGCAAATATAAGTTTGGTGGAGTCATTATATATCAGGTTTGTGTTTGACAATCAATTTATTTCATAAAAGTATCATTTAGGGGACATAGGAAAGTTCAGCAGTACAGCCAATTTCAGAGTGCTAGTCACTCTGTGACCCCTGAGGAAGTCTGAAACTGATGACCTCCCCAAGTTAGGAGGTGAGGTCCCGGAGAACAGAGGTTTGCATCAGGGTGGTCTACGCAGGAGAGGCTATGAGCATAGTTATATGATTTCCTCTCCAGAGCTTGGAGCATAAGCATATGCTGTAGGTAAGTTATCCAGGAGTTGTATCTTGGGTTAAGAGCATTGGTCATTCTTCTATAGGACCCTGATTCATTTCTTAGCACCCACAATGTGGTGATGTGGGAGTGATTTCTTATTAATAAAGAAACTGGCTAGATCCATTTGATAGGCCAACCCTTAGGTAGGTGGAGAAAACAGAACAGAATGCTGGGAGAAAGAAGTTGAGTCAGGTCAGTCTCCATGGTTCTCCCACTCCAGACAGACGCAGGTTAAGATCTTCCCTGGTAAGCCACCTCGTGGGCTACACAGATTATTAAAAATGGGTTAGATCAATAGGTAAGAGCTAGGCAATAAGAGGCTAAAACTAATGGGCCAGGCAGTGTTTAAAAGAATACAGTTTCTGTGTAATTATTTCGGGTATACAGCTAGCTGGCTGCCGGGAGCTGGGGTGGCAGGCCAAGTGGCCCACCTTTATTACAACAATGTGTCTCACACACTCCTGTGACTCTAGATCCAGGAGAATACATGCAAACAAAACCACACATAAGATAAAGATATCTAAACCTTTAAAAATATTAACAACTCACAAAAAGTACTGCCTTATTAAACAGGCCCCGGTGTTTAATATCATAGTAAACAATATCTATAGACATTGCAGTGCTTTCTTATAGCTGAGTTTCCTCTTCTAGCAAAGCTGAAGATTTCCCTTTCTTCCTGATATGACCTGACAAGATAGTCCCTCAATGCCTTAATGATGTAGTATTGGATTTACCCTTGGAAGCTTGAGTATGTTCCAGATTTTCTCACTAGTTTACTTACCATGACTACTATAGGTTTAATAAATTATAGTGTTTGAGAAAATAATTCAGTTCTACACTGTTGTAAGAGCAATTTTAAGGACCAGGTATTTCTACAATGATGGCTCAATTGAAGTAAAAGAAAATAAGATACATATTTCTAAAACGTGAAAAAAATAGATTTATAATTAGGGTTTTACTTTTGGGCCAATCTTTTAATTAAGGCAACAGTTATAGGTGGGCCTCTAAAGCTGACATTTCTTTAATATCTCACATTATCATTTTAGTTTTATCTATTGAATATTTAATGAGAAATGAGAGCTCTGAATACAAATATGCAAATATAACCATGATAATATTATTACAACAATGATTGAATAAATTCAATTCATCAGGGGTATAAAAATCTTTTCTTTTTAAAAGGAAAAAAATTGTAGTTAATAAGCTTGCCAAGCAGATATGGAAAATTAGTTTTCTGCAAGTCTAAAAAGATAATGGTTATTTTTAATTATTTATTTCACTGTAGCATAGAAAAAATAAATTCAAGATATCTTATTTAATGAGAATTTAATTCAATGTGTGCAATATTGTGTTTTTTTTTCTGCCTTCCACATAAAGTCTGTTTAACTATTGATCAGTGTAAAAAACAGATGCTCTGTTCCTTCCATTATTGTTTACTCAAACCATTACCTACTCAGGCACCCAATGCCTGGCTTGTGACATCAGACTAATTCAATTCAGGGACATACCACTACTGATGAACAAGACCAGGTCATAAACAGATTGATATCTTAATTTGGATAAGATGCTGATGGCACAGGTGTGTGCTTAGGTTTCTCTATGTTCTTATCTTAGTTTAACTAAGTGATTTAAATTAATTCACAAAGAAGCATATTGTGAAATACATGGATGTTTCAGAAATGGCAAAAATGATTAAATTTCTCCAAAATTTCTACATTAAAATCTTAATGTTCAATGTAATACCATCAGGACTTGGGGCTTTGGGGAGGTAACTATACTAAAAGTTCAGCTTTTGTGATGATAATAAGTATAACTGTAAAAAGTGCCTTACAATAAAAAAAATTCCCTTTTTTCCATGGACAATGATACAAGAATATGAAATACTATAATCAAGAAGAGAATGTGAAATACTATAGTCAAGAAGAGACACCTTTCCAAAACTCAACCAGTTTGGCTCCTCCAGAAGCTCAGCCCAGTGCTTAGCTGTGAATCTCTGCATCTGCTTACATCAATTGCTGGATGAAGTTTCTATAAAGACAATTAAGGTAGTCATAAATGTGATTATAGGGGAAGGCCAGTTTAGGCACCCTCTCCAATATTGTTTAGGATCTTAGCTGGGGTCATCCTTGTGAATTCCTGAGAATTTCCCTAGTGCCAGGCTTCTCAGTAGTCCCATATTGGCTCCCTCAATAAAGATAACTCTTTCCTTGCTGTGCCTCTCTATCTTTACCCCATCTGAACCATTCCATTATCCCATGTTCTCCTACTCCCTCCCCTTCTGGCCTCTCCTTCCCTTTCCACATTTCCTTCACCTCCTCACATACACTCCCAATTTTCTCAGGAGATACTGAGTGAGGTAAGCCAGGCCCAGGAAACAAACATAGTATGTACTCACTCAGAAATGGATATTAGACATAAAGCCTACTATCCACTCAGAAATGGATATTAGACATAAAGCCTACTGACCACAACCCTAGAGGAGCTAGGCAACAAGGAGAACCCTAAGAGAGACATATATTGTTTCCTTGAAGTTTTCCATTACCTTTCACTCTATCAGACTTTCTCTAAACTATTCTGAATATATCACTGAATCTTGAGACAAGACTTGAGGTATGATATGTATGGCTGAAGACTTCAAAGTTCATTATTTACTGAACATTGACTTATTGTAGGTCTCTTTATTAATCTCTATTCACTGAAAGAATTTTATCTGATAAGGGTTGAGTGATACATTGACTTATGGGTTTAGGAATATGTCAGGAGGAGTTGTTTTATTGCTAAATCAGAATATTTTGAGGTTTCTCTCTAAGGCCTATGATCTATCTTGCCTCATTGATATTTTAAAGGTCTGGATTCAATAATATGGAATATTTCTTAAATCCAAAAATAAAAAAATGGCTGATTGCTCTCATATTCATGCAGCTATTGCACTAATATGGCTATAACTTGCCAGACAAGTCATTACTATAGCTTACATGGTTCATAGCTGGGGAATATTGATGATTGACTCTTCCTAGCAAGTGCTGAGACTACAGGTATGTACAATGCCTGGCTACAAAAACATTTATTGACTGTGGACTAAGCAAAGAAGAAGTCCACTCAGTGTGCTTCATTTTTGGGCTCTAAATATTAGCTCCTCTAAACCAGAAGATTATAAAACCTGCCAGGTGGTTCACCTTATCCTTCTTAGTATGAGTTTGTGGTTTAGAATAAAGCCACTTGGAAAGGGAAAAATACATTTGACCTTTTAACATATCTACCTTTGACAAGGTAATTGGGGATACCTTGATAAGGCCGAAAAGATTACAGTAATTCTAGGTTTGGGTTCCCAGCTCAGCATCACCATAGCATTCTGCAATGAGAACCTCAACCGTCTTTTCTTCCTATAATTATTCACAGGAGTATTAAAAATTGCATGTATTAAATTTCTATAACTATTCCTTTTAAATAATTATAGCAACTATTGATATATCCCCTCACATTGTATTTTATAACTTTAGTATATACAGTAAATGTATTATTTGCTTATATAGTAATGGATATGATTGTTTTTTACTTCTGTCTTTAAATGACAGGGATTTGTGATTGTTCTTCCTCTATTTATGTCTGGTTTGCTATTTATTAAACTAAATTAAACTAAAAATAAATATAATTACTTCTCCATATTTTCAACATGTGGATAAGATATTAGCAAAATTTAAATTGTACATTGAGAAGGAAAACAAAAACAATTATTATATGTAGAATTTATTTTTAAATGTATTTTATATTTTAATGTTTTTAAGTTAAGTTATAAGTAAATTCCACATGCTACATGTTAGAGAACCTTTGCATTATAGATACCAGATAATATTTACAATGTTTCCAAACCATTCTATCAGAAAGTTCACAACAGTAAAAAACAAAAAACAAAAAAACAAAAAACTCAGTAATTCATCTCTCTCTTGTGTTTTTTGGCTTCTCCCCCTTTACATGTCAAAGGCAGCCACAGTGCCTTTACATTTCTTAGAGAGCTTTCATTAATATTTTGTACCTTTCACCATTGGCACTTCATTTTTCTTTTGGGCCTGTTTCCACTTTATAAAGTCATCATGCTATTGGGTTTACTCCCTCATGCAATGCTAATAGGTGTTCCATCTCTTTGTAACCCTTTGGAAATGCCAAGTAATTATTTACAACTCTTCACCCCTGCAGGGCCTTTATAAAGAAATCAACCAGATGGTATAAAGTACATTTAGACAGTTCAATGCAGGGCTAAGAACTGTAGAGAATATCTTAGAGCCTTTATGAACTTAGAATATGCACTATCCATGAAGAAATGGATAACGAAATTAGAAAGAATCCTAAACTTGAAGCCTGCACCTTAAAATGCTATAGCGGAAAGCTGTACAAATAAACATATCCTACATTTATGGAGCACAGTGCTCCATTGGAACATTGTAGAATGTACATATTTTATAATTTAGAAGACAGAGGCAGAGATTCACACTAAGAATATTACATATACATAAAATATGCTTCTATTCTTTGTGAAAGTTGATGTTTGAAAACACAAAATGTTTCAGTCAAAGTACTGTAAATTTTTCCTTTAAAGGGGGCAAACACTATATTTTTTGCTTTGTAGCATCAAAATTAAAAAGACTGCATCAAATCTAATCTTTATTGTTGTAACATTAGATAGATAATATATAAATGAACATATGTGGGTGTGCTTCAATATCAGTATGCGTGTTGTGTCATTTGAATATCACAAAAATTTCACATTGCTCATTATTATTATTTTCATTTTGTTCAACTATTTAAGAAAGTAAAAGTAATTCTCACCTTGAGAGCTATAGACTAACAAAGAGTGTGATGGTTTTTATTTACTGATATTTATTTATTCTTTCTGTGTTTCTTTCTTAATCCCCACATGGTATTTGAATTACATAAGTCTATTGCAGGATAATTATTGAAAACTTAGTGACTTAAACAATCCATTTAAATTATTATCATGGCATGTTTTTAAGAACAAAAGTTCAAAAACAGTTTATATTGATTTTCTGCTTGTAGTTTTACAAGCTGTGCTATAGAGAGATCCCATATATGGTACTGGCAAAAAGACATAAATGTAGATCCATGAAATAAGCTAAAAGACCAAAACATGCATATACAAAACTATAGTCATCTGATATTTGACAAACGTCCCCCCACCCACAAAAAAGATACTTTGCTGAAAATAAAACAGCATATTCAACAAATGGTACTGGGAAAACTAGACATATAGAAACAGAAGAATGAAAGTAGATACATATTTACTATTCTGAACAAACTTAGCTTCAAATGGATAAAAGTCCTCAATTTGAAACCTGAAATGCTAAAACAGCTAGAAAAAAACAAAACAGAACCATATAAGATATATGTGTAAGAAATGACATTCTGAACAATTTTATTTGCCTGGGAATGAAAGCCGAAAATGACAAACAGAATCTCATCAAACTGTCTGCAAAGCTAAGGAAACAGTCCATAATGCAAAGGAGGGAACAGCAAGATACAGTCATATACATAGAGAAAAGAAGAAATGGTAGAGGCTCTAATGGGGAGGAAGGAGAAAAGTCAATACAGAAGATAGAAAGAAGTACAAAAGCATCAAAGTTGTTTGAGAAAGCTTCAAGGCATCATATTATTTTATATTTAAATAAAGTTATACATAATATGTTTATGTATACCTAGAAAAAATTCATGGCCCTTTGACTGGCAAGAGTACCTTGAAGAACTGCATCCTAATAAATACTCTAGTAACAGTCAAGAGAAATTTCCTTTTAACTGGTTGGTCAGGGTAGTCCAAATGACACCCAAAACAACATAGGCTAATGTTCTTGTCCTTGTTAATACGCTCAGCGGTTGAAGATATAGTATACAGAGGGCATAGGACTTAGATTCTTATAACTGGTTCTAAACTGAAAGCCTCCCACCTATAGTCTATCTTTTGTAGTACCAGAAAATATTTTATAAGCTGCCAAGGCAAAGAAGCTGCTGATAACCCTATTCAGTTGTAATACCTATGAACCATAATAGTGTCCAACATTAGTGGACAATAGTGGCACTCATATGTCTGGTAACTAAAATTTGTCTAATTATCTAATTGGGCTTAAGACTCACTCAATAGAAAAGAAATCATGATCATGCCTGGTATTATAAACATAGCCAACTCTCTATGGATAGGATGGTCATGGCTCTTAGGAAAGAATCTACTACCAACATGTTTCTAGAAAACATAATTCTTTAACTGCCTTTAAAATCTCATTCTTATACCACAGGTAACCGTATCTATGATCCTTTGTCAAAGAAGCTTTTCTCTACAGCAAAGGTAGGCCATTACTCAGAGCCACACCTGAAAAAATACATATCAGTGGATTGTATGTAGTTCAGTCCCAATACATACATATGCAGCACATATTCTGAATTTATGGCTTAGGGAACATCTCAGAAAAGGAGATGGAAAGATGAGAAAATTAGAATACCAGAAATTCTCCCATTAAATAGTCTCTCCCGGAAATGGATGGATAAACAAGACAGGAACAATGGTATTAAAGATAGGATTGCTAACATGGAAAGAAAAAAAATCTCTTGGGGGTCCTATCCAGACAGAAGACTACAAGCTACTAGTGAATGCAGAGAGGGAGAGAAATAACCTTTCTTAGAGATTAGCCTCCCGATTGTCTGTCAAATACAAAGTGCTAATATCTGAAATCATATATACATTGAAATAGATAATCTTCATCAAATTGACTAAAATCTAAGCAGGTGGACAAACCTAAGAAAAATTTTTCTTGATTTAATTATTTGAAGTCAGCAGATCTATCTTGATCATTTGGGGGGCAAAGATCCAACCTACATCTTCATTTGGCAACCCCAACTAAAGGACACAAAACTAGGGAGCTTTTGCTTTACATGTGTGAAACAAGTGTTCTGTAACTCAGATATATACCCAGGGGCCTAAGGAGTCTTCATTAGAATATAAGTCATAGATCAGGGTTTCTTGAGCTGGTACTGTAGATACTATTATAGAAAAATAGTGCATGCTTTTAAAAAATATTTCTACAATCCCTGGTTGTCACTCTAGATAATTATAGCATTCCCTCCACAAGTTGTAACAGAAATGTCTCTATACATTTCCATTTACGCCCTGGAGGGTGTACAATATTCTGTTGTTGAGACCTATTACTTCAAACTGGATCAAGATTCCAGGGAGTCTGATGCCAGATCATTTATTCCCAACTATTTTAAACACAGTATAAATTGTAAAGTATTTTCCCATTGTATTATATTGCAACTCAATTCCAGGTACATGCCATTTCTTCTAAGAAGATGAGTTCTAGAGACAGGCTACCTGAAATAGTTTAAGGGCTAGAGCTGGGTTGGGATTTGGGTTAGGGTTAAAGCAAGGATCTGGCCTGGTCTCATTTAGACACATAAGGTAGAGGCCGTTCATGATATTAGACACCTCTGGTCCTGGTTGTGGGAGTCTCTGGTTAAACTGATAATGTAAGGGTTATTTGGATTATTAGGTATCTCCAGTCCTGGTTGTGTGTGCTTGGAGAGCCTCTGGGTTTCATAGTCACTTATATATTCTACCTCCAGTTCTTGTTGTAGGAACTTAATATGTCCTGGTCCAACAAATAACACAGATCACCAGGATATTAATCTCTTTCAATTCCCAGCTTTCTGGATGACAAACAAGTTTTACATATTTTCCATTGGAAAGAAAACCTTGCTTGTTTAATATTCCTGCGTTCTCTACAAGGTGTGTTGTTATCTCCTCCCAACAGAGAAGTACAGATCTTAGGTATCTATACCATTTTATTTATTTTTTGACTTAAAAAAATAACTATCCTATCATACCAGTGGAAGTATAGGACCAAGAAACCTAAATCTTATATATATACTTAAAAATTTCTACCTCAACCCCTCCTCCTATTTCCCTTCCCCTCCCCCCCATCCCCTTCCCCCTCTCTCTCCAGTCCAAAGAGCAGTCAGGGTTATCTTAAGGATGAAGTTTGTAAAAATGCCCATTGACATTTATGCAGCAGTTGGAAAGAGGAATGAGTCAGCTAAGGTAAATATGGCTCAGCACTTAGGAAATGTCTAGGAATATTCTGTGAGGATGCTTTTAATATAAATTAACGAGAGTTAATAGTATAGCTCACAAATGAACAGAATTAAGATGAAGGGCAATAGAAAAATAAGATAATGAATGAAACTGAAGGCAGTCATTATTTTAAGGAAAACAATTTCCTTTAATTCTAGAGAAGAGCAAGTGCAATATCAACGACTGATGATCTGGAGAGGAATATCTTGTTGTGTTACAGTAGGATGGATGGCATTATATGCCAAGAGAAAGCTTGCATGTTGGGTTATTTCTTCCTCTTATAAAGTCACCAATTCCAGTTAAGGCCCTATTCTAATGATATCATATTATCATAATTCCCCTCTAAAGGTCACAGGTCCTCGTCTCATCAACACATGGACTTTAATATTGTATTTCCAAAATATGAACTTTAAAGGAAGCAATAATGCTTTCCTTTTAAATAAACTTCATGTTAGTTTGTGTACATGTTCACATGAGTATGGGTATACATATGCCATGGTCTATGTGGGAATCAGAGGACAATCTCAGTTGTTGGGCCATTCCTTTCACCTTGTTCAATACCCCATTTCTTGTTTTGCTATTGCCTAAGCCATGTTTGGTGCTCTGCGTTTCTGGAGCTTTTCCTGTTTTATCTATGTTTTTGGGATATGAATTCAGTTACTCACACTTAAGTGGCAAGTACTTCACTCATTGAATCATCTCCTTAGTACTATTGCACAAATTTATTTATTGTTTCATCAATGTCCTAAAAGGTATACTTAGTTCTCCCCATCCAACCTTTATTATCTTAAAGAAAATAGTTTTAAAGGATTCGTAATTTCTAAAGAATAATAGAGATTTTTTAGTTTAGTGTCCTTATTAGCCACATTCCTGCCTCTCTCTCTCTCACTATATAAATATATGTATATATGTATGCATATATATATATATATATATATATATATATATATATATATATATATATGTACACACACACACACAAATAGTTTCTCTTTTTTCAGGAACCTACATTTTTTTATTATCTTAAAATTCATTTATTTCATTTAATAATTATATTTTATTCATAACCTTGATGTCATTATAAAATGTAAACTGAAATCAGTTGTCTTCCCCTCTCTACATTCTAATTCCTCTAATTCAATGTTATCAATGTTTAAAATTTAGTATTTTCTTTTGTCCTGTTTCCTTTATTTTGCAGAGGTACATAAACATACCTTTAAATAAATGGCTAAAGTATAAAACAGATTTTTATGCAATTTGAATAACATGAAATAGGGAACATTTGTGCATTATTAATTATGATGTAAATTAGACCATTTGTGAAAAATAAAAACAAAAATCACCCTAAAAAAGTCAAAGATGAGTATTGCTGTATCACTTTGGAAAGCTACTTTTTGAGTATTGAAACACATAAAATAGGTATATTGAAATGTCTTTACTCCTCATATTTAACTTTACATTACTCATAAATTGACTTTAAAGTTTTCTTTACTATTTATTAATAAAGAAAATCAGCATACATAAGTAAAAGAATGTTGGCCATCCTTTAAAAGTAGGGCATCACAACAACAGTAATCACATCAGTGGACATTATGGAAAATACAGAAAAATGGTGAGTTTCTCATGTATATGTGGATTCCAAAACAACCAAATCAAGCAGCAGAGCACAAAGAGGCTTTTCTTGAAGTGTACACATAAGGGGGAGAGATGGCCATCAGAATCTCAATTATATAAGCGATATGTTCTCTTTTATAACATTGTTAATGCAATAAATAATAATTTGCTCTAACACTTTAGTCACTAAAGTTATAAATTCACAAAAATCGTTGAGATAGTGGGTATTGCTATGGTTTATATATTAATTTAAAATGTCTTCTAAGGTTTCACACATAGGCAGAATGGTGCTTTGCCTAAGTGTTGAGAAGTGGTGGAAAATATTTAAAAGGTGTAATATAGTGTGGTAGTGCACACCTAAAATTTCACTACTAAGAGCTGGTTCATTGTAAAGATAAACAAGATGGACAAGCCCCTAGACAACTTATCAAGAAGAAAAAGAAAAGAAAAAAGACCATATTGATAAACTTAGAGACTAACAAGAAGGCATCACAAAGGATATCAAAGAAATCCAGAAAGCCATAGGGTACACTTTAAAAATATATGGCCCGCTAATTGAGAAAATTTGTGTGAAATAAATATATTTCTATTTTTTATATTTATTTATTTATTATGTATACAATATTCTATCTGTGTGTATGCCTGAAGGCCAGAAGAGGGCACCAAACCTCATTACAGATGGTTGTAAGCCACCATGTGGTTGCTGGGAATTGAACTCAGGACCTTTGGAAGAGCAGGCAATGCTCTTAACCTCTGAGCTATCTCTCCTCCTGAATATTAACCTTCATCAGGCGATGAAAGGAGACAGAGACAGAGACCCACACTGGAGCACCGGACAGAAATCTCAAGGTCCAAATCAGGAGCAGAAGGAGAGGGAGCACGAGCAAGGAACTCAGGACCGCGAGGGGTACACCCACACACTGAGACAATGGGGGTGTTCTATCGGGAATTCACCAAGGCCAGCTGGCCTGGGTCTGAAAAAGCATGGGATAAAACCGGACTCTCTGAACATAGTGGACAATGAGGACTACTGAGAAATCAAGAGCAATGGCAATGGGCTTTTGATCCTACTGCACATACTGGCTTTGTGGGAGCCTAGGCAGTTTGGATGCTCACCTTACTAAACCTGGATGGAGGTGGGCGGTCCTTGGACTTCCCACAGGCCAGGGAACCCTGATTGCTCTTTGAGCTGATGAGGGAGGGACTTGATCGGGGGAGGGGGAGGGAAATGGGAGGCGGTGGCAGGGAGGAGGCAGAAATCCTTAATAAATAAATAAATTAAAAAATATATTTCTAGATATACATGGTCCACCAAAGTTAAGTCAAAATGAGACCAAAAACTTTAACATGCCTACAAAAAGGGTAATGATTAAAAAAAATCAGACAACTCACAGCAGAATTCTCTTAGATATTTCAGGAACTGAAATCTTTGCTTTTCAAGCTATTGCATAAAGTAAAATCAAATAGAAATCATGCTTCCAAACTCCTTTTATGACGCTCATGTTACTCTGATACTAAAACCACATAAACACACAATACAAGTTGTATACCCAAAGGTGACTCTATTGGGCTCCAAAGGAAACTTCCAATTCAATAATTTTTCAGTGTAAAAACAATATTTTTTAGCATTATCATCTACCCAGGCTCTGCTATTGACTAGGCATATGATCTGGGTCAAATCATCTAACTTCTTTAGACTTTGGTTCTTCATGTATAAATTGAAGGAAACAAAAAGGGAATTTGTAAAGATTTTTTGTTTGTTTTAAATTAGAAAAATATGGCCCTTGAATAACAATGTGGATAGAATTTTTAATTGTTTATTTATTTGCTTAATTATTTATTGTTAATTTTCTAATTAATCTTTCTGAGCCTGATCTTCTGTCTTCCTCTCTTCTCACTCTTTTCCACCAAAGTCTTGTCCCCCACCCCATTCACTTCTTTCTTGTCAGAAAAGTATAGGCCTTTCATGTATATCAGACAGCCAGGGCATATCAAGTTGCATTAAGACAAGGTACTTTCTTTCCTAAATAGGATGGATGAAGCAACCCAGTAGGAGGAATAGATCCCCCAAAGCCAGCAAGAGTCAGAGACAGTCTCTGCTCCCACTGAAGTCTCACAAGAAGAACAAGCTGTACAACTGTAACCAATACTTAGAGATCCTAGGTCAGTCCCTTGCAGGCTCGCTGGTGGTCAGCTCAGTTTCGAGCCCAGGATTATTGATTCTGTGGGTTTTCTTGTGGTGTCCTTTGCTGTTCTGCTTTGGCTCTTGTATTTCTTCCTCCCCCTCTTTCACAGGATTCTCCAATGTCTGCCTATTGTTCAGCTATGGGTATGTGCATCAATTTCCATCAGTTTCTGAGGGAAACATCTCTGATGGCAGTTGGGCTAGGCAATGATCTATGATTATAGTAGAATATCATGAGGACTCATTACATTGACTTTTTTTTTCTTTTTTGCATGTCATGTTTTTTAGTTAATCTCATATCCAGCCACATCATTGAAGGTATTTGTCAGCTCTGGGTGTTGCCTGGTAAATTTTTTGGGGTTGTTTCTGTATACTATCCTGTCATCTGCAAATACTAATATTTAGCTTCTTCTTTTCCTAATTGTATCCCCTTGATCTCCTTTAATTGTCTTATTGCTATAACTAAAACCTCAAGTACTATATTGAATAGATATGGAGAGAGAGGGCTTTTTTTCTTTTGCTTGGTTTTAGTGAAATTACGTTAAGTTTCTCACCATTTAATTTTATGTTGACTATTGGCTTGCTGTATATTTCATGTATTATGTTTAGGTATATTCCTTGTATCCCTGATCTCAAAGGGATATTGGATTTTACCAAAGGTTTTTTTCAGCATGGAATGAGATGATCATGTAAGTTATTTTTTCCTTTCCGGTTGTTTATATGATGCATTATTTTGACAATTTAAGTATACTGAACCATCTATGCACTTATGGAATAAAGACTACTTCATTATGATGGATGATCTTTAGACATGTTCTTACTTGAAGTTTGTGTGTATTTTATTATTTTCGTATCAAGGTTCATAAGAAAAATTGATCTGTAATTCTCCTTCTTTATTAAGTCTTTGTGTGGTTTGGGTATCAGGGTAACTTGGGCCTCATAAAATGAATTTTACAATATATTTTCTGTTTCAATTTTGTGAAATAATTTCTTTTTTTAATATTAATTTATTATGTATACAATATTCTTTCTGCCAGAAGAAGGTACCAGACCTCATTACAGAATGTTGTGAGCCACCATGTGGTTGCTGGGAATTGAACTCAGAACCTTTGGAAGAGCAAGCAATGCCCTTAACAGCTGAGCCATCTCTCCAGCCCCTGAAATAATTTCAAGAGTATTGATATTAACTCTTCTTTGAAAATTTGATAGACTTCTACTTTAAAACCATCTTGCCTGTGGCTTTAGTTTGTTGTTGTTGGGAGACTTTTAATGACTGCTATTTCTTTGGAGGATATAAGTCTATTCCCACTGTTTATCTGATCTTTATTTAACTTTCATGCATTGTATCTATTAAGAAAATTGTTCATTTCTTTTAGATTTTCCAATTATGTGGAGTATATGTTTTTGACCTATGAATTAATGATTTTATGGATTTCCTTGGTTTCTCTTGTTAAACCCCCTATTTCATACCTAATTCTGTTGATTTAAAAATTTTCACTCTAATTTTTAGTTAGTTTGAATAAGGCTTTGACTATCTTGTAAATTTTCTCAAAGCAGGTACCTCTTTGTTTCATTGATACTTTGTATTGTATATTGTTCTCTTTGTTTCTATTTTATTGATTTCAAGCCTTTACTACATTATTTTCTGCCTTGTAGAGCCCAGAAACTGTGAGCCTCTTTCCACAGTGTCTGAAATTCAGAGAATTTTAGCTTGTTCAATGTTGTTGACAATGAGAATGGGTACATACCGTGATTTAGGGTGTGGTTGCTTTGTGTTTTGGACATTAAGATGGCCCATACAGGTAAATCCACTCCACCTTGACCAAGATAACAGAACTTAAGCATCCTTCTGTTCTTTATTTTCAATTAAGAAGTTTGACCTAGGGAGTGGCTGACATCAGGATACTTGGTTTATGTGGTCTCACTGTCTAAACAACAGAATGCTTTTCTCAAGAATTAATGACTTGATGAATCAAGTAACTGTTCTAATTGTCCTTTGTATCATGTTAAAACGGTTTTTTGCCTTCTTCCCATTTTTGTATGAGGGGGTATAATAAACACAGGTGAACTGATCATTCAGTTTTCACTGAGTTGCCATCCTATTACTATCCTATATCTTAGTGATTCTTTCTTACCTCTGTTCCTCCTACTTAACATTTTTTCCTAATTCTCCTGCCTCTGGTAAGTGGTATATTTGTTGAAGGTGGACTCTGACACTACTTTCTACTCCTCCAGGGTGATTTTGCTTCTTTTTGTTCTAGAGCTTTCAGATGTGCTGTTAAATCACTAGTATAAAAGCTATTTTCTTAATGAAGTTATTTAGTGCTATAAACTTTCCTTTGGTTACCATTTTCATGTGTCCCATATCTTTAGATGAAAGACCCCTGGAGTGGGGAGACTCTCACTTGAGTCTCGGGATAACACGACCCCACAGGAACTCACGACAGACCATCCTTGCTGTAATCACACGAGATTTATTGATAGGACAGGAGCCAGTGCACTGGTACTGAAACTCATTTCCCATGCAGGGGTAGAGAGTTTGACCCCGACTAGCTGGGAGAGGAGGTATTTAGGGGAAGAAACCAGAACACAAAGTGTATAGGGAGGGAGTCGTTGAAAAATTCTGAAAATACCAGTGATCATTGGAAAATTCCAAAAATACAAGTAATAATCACAAGGGGTTTAACTCCCCGTTTCTCAAGATTATTCTCAAGATTATAATCTAACTTCATGGTCAACTAGTTCCTGGAACAGAATCACTGAACTAGCTAACCTAGATTTTTGGTTCTTCTCTCCCTGCTAGACTTTTGGCTCTATTTTTTTTCTGCTAGAGGGGTCTGGATTTATCTGGGTCTTTCACAGGTATGTTGTACACTTATTTTCATTTAATTATAGGAACTCTTTATTTTTTATTTATTTATTTCTTGACTAAGTGGTTATTCAGTAGATATTTGTTTTGTTAGATTTTATTTTACTCTAGTTCCATGTTGCCCAAAATGTTGTTTGCTTTTACTCTTTTTTCTTGTGTGTGTCGGGGGGGGAGGTTGACCATCCAACTAAATCACACATAGAGAGATCTATTTTTACTTATAAATGCCAAGCCTTAGCTTGTTTTGTTTCTAGCCTGCGTTTTTTAACTTAAATTATCCCAACTACCTTTTTCTTCTGTGCCTTTTTCTTTTCTTACTTCTGTATACCTTACTTTCACACTTTCGCCATAGTTGGTTGGGTGACTGGGTGGCTGGGTGGCTAGGTGGCTGGGTGGCTGGATGGCTAGCCCCTTACATCCTTCTTTTCTTGTTCTCTTCTGTCCCCTTTTTCTTCCCAGATTTCTCTGCCTATTTATATTCTCCTGACTTGATATTACCTAATCAGCTCTTTATTAGATCATCAGGTATTTCAGATAGGCAAAGAATCAGAGCTGAGTGAAATTTCAGCATAAACAAAAGCAACACACATTAAAATAATATTCTACAACAGCTTTGTTCAATTTTCTTGAGTTTTTAGGCATTGTGTTGTTTCTGCTGCTATTGAAGTCCATCTTTAATCTATGGAGGACTCATAAGGTACAGTGGGTTATTTCAATTTTCTTGTATCTGTTGAGACTTGGTTTGTGAACAAGAATATGTTTAATTTTGAAGAATGTTACCTGAAATTCTGAGAAGGTATATTCTTTAGTCATCAGAGAAATGGAAATCAAAACAACTCTGAGATTACATCTTATACCTCTAAGAATGGCCAATATCAAAAACACTAATGACGACTTATGCTGGAGAGGTTGTGGGGTAAAGGGGACACTTCTGCATTGCTGGTGGAAATGCAAGCTGGTACAGCCCCTTTGGATGTCAGTGTGGCGATTTCTCAGAAAGTTAGGAAACAACCTTCCTCGAGACCCAGAAATATCACTTTTAGGTGTACATCCAAAGGATGCTCAGTCATGCCACAAGGACATGTGCTTAACTATGTTCATAGCAACATTGTTTGTCATATTCTTTTATGCTTAGATCCATTTGAGTCATGGCATCTATTAGCTGCATTATTTCTCTTTTTATTTTTGTCTGGTTGACCTGTTTAATGGTGAGAATTATATACTGAAGACTCCAACATTGATATTGAGGGATATTAATGAACAATGAATCTTAATTCCTGTTATTTTTGGTGTTAGTTTTAGTGTGTGTGTGTGTGTGTGTGTGTGTGTGTGTGTGTGTGTTACTTCTTAGAGTCTTGCTGGTGTGAGGTTATTTATTGCCTGTGTTTTTATGGGTGGAATTAACTTTCTTGGGTTGGAGATTTTATTTAGTATCTTCTGTAGGGCTGTATTTGTGTATAGATATTGCTTAAACTTGACTTTATAATGAAATTTTTTGATTTCTTCATCTATGGTGATTGAATTATTTGACATGTGTAGTATTCTGGGTTGGCATCCATGGTCTCTTAGAGTCTGTAAGACATCATTCCAGGGCCTTCTGACTTTCAGAGTATCCCCTGAGAAATTAGATGTAATTCTAATAGGTCTTGTTTTATTTGTTACTTGGCTTTCTTTTTCACAAATTTTAAAATTCTTCCTATCTGGGTATGTTTGTTTTTTGGATTATTTTGTGGTATTCAGGGGACTTTTTTTCTGGTCCAATGTATTTGATGTTCTAAAGCTTCTTGTAGCTTTATAGGAACGTCCTTCCTTTACATTTAGGTAAATATTCTTTTGTGATTTTGTTGAATATATTTTCTGTTCCTTTTAGCTTGGATTTTTCTCCTCCTTCTATTCTTATTATTCTTAGGTTTGGTCTTTTCATAGTGTCCCCTATTTCCTAGATTTTTAAGTTAGGAATACTTAAGAATTAACCTTTGCTTAGACTGACTGATGAATTTATTTCTTCTATCATATCTTCAGTGCCCATGATTCTCTCTTCCATCTATTATATCCTGTTGATCATACTTGCATTTTTTCCTGTTCATTTACCCAGATTTCACATTTCCAGAATCCCCTCCATGTGTGTATGTGGTGGGGGGGTGGGAGTGTTTATGACTTCTATTTGTATTTTACAGTCTTGAACCCTTTCCTTCATCTCTTTTATTTTCAAAATTTCTTGACATTCTGTAAGGGATTTATCGTTTTCCTCCACTTTTTGGTTTATCTTTTCCTCAATTTCTTTCCTTTTAAAAAATGTATTTTTCTTTTTTAAAATTCTTCTTATTTTAATTATGTGCCCACAAAGTCAGAGGTGTGAAAGCCTCCTGCAGCAGTGGTTAGGGACTGATATGAGCTGCCTGAGGTGGGTGCTGGGTATCAAACTCAGGTCTTCAGGAAGAGCAGTATGTGCTCTTAACCACTTAGTCATCTCTGCAGCCCCATTTTCCTCAATTTCTTTTCTTTAAGGACCGCTATCATCTTCACACAGTTTGTTTTAAAGTCATTTTCTTGTGCTTCAGCTGCGTTGTAGTGTTCAGATCTTGTCATAGGATTGCTGGTCTCTAGCAGTGCTATATTGACCTTTGAGTTATTAATTTTGATCTTACACTACAGTTAAGGCATCTGACTTTTGGAATCCAGGTGTTGATTCATGAGTTTCTCTTTGTTAGATGTGTGTGTTTTGTTTCTTGATTTTTGTTTCCTCTCTGGCCTTCTGGCCTAAGTGGCCAGGGATTCTGGTAACTAGAAAGCCTTCAGGTCCAGTAGGGTGTCTCAACTTGGATTTTTTAGATCTAGGGATGTAGAAGGAGCTGCAGGCAGACCTGCTTTTCATCCCGCCCAGCTCCCGCATGGCTAGCTTATGCCCCAAAATAATTACACAGAAACGGTATTCTTTTAAACACTGCTTGGCCCATTAGTTCTATCCTCTTAATGGCTAATTCTCACATCTTGCCTAACCCATATTTAGTAATCTGTGTAGCACCAGTCTTACTGGATTCAGCATGTCTGACCTGGCTGCTTGCTTCATTGTGTCTGCTGTGGAGAGAAGCAGCATGGCATCTGAGCTCACTTCCTCTTCCTGCCAACATTCTGTTCTGTTTACTCCACCTGCCTATGTTCTAACCTATCAGGCCACACAGTTTCTTTATTAATTAGCCAATGAAACAACAGATTGATATGACACTCCCACATCATAGGCACCCAAGCATCTCAGCTCCATTTCAGGGCCCACACCTCTGTCTGTTTTATGGGAGGCCAGGTCAGATTCAGTGACCCAAGGTAAGACATAGTCACCATCTGGCTCACAGACCACAAAGACTTGGGTTTTGCATAAAACAGAGGCTGCACCTTCTCTTAGCCTATCCTCAGGAACTTCAGTCTTGACACCTAGTATAAGCCTCACCTGCTCCCCATGTCCCTTCCAAAATCAGTACTGAATGGGAGACTTACTCTCCCAAGTTCAGCTGCCAGCATGAGAGGCAGACTCCGTTCCCTATCGACCACAGTTTCTGTGTTAGGAAACACTTCCCAGAAGATTTTGATTATTTCAGCTAAACTAAGGTTTATCTTTAGTGCTTCTGGCCTCTTATAATTCTTTGGCTCCAGATTACCAGAACCACATATTCTTGACTTGAAATATCACAAAAATAACACTAATAGAGTCTTTGCATATTTCACATAATAAATAGTCCAGATAGAGTCTTTGTTTTAATCTGAAACTTCAGAAATACATGGCTCCTTCATTTGCAGTACGTCCAGCAGTGTTTCCTAAGTTCCCACAAGAGCTCATTAAGCTCTTCACCCTCAGTGGCTTTTTGATCCCAAAGTTGAAAAATCCTTCACACAAAGATTTTTTTTTTAATCACAAAGTTCCAGAATCCTCCCAAAATCATCCTCACAGCACAGAGGTCACCACAGTGTCCTGACATCAAGCTTTTCCCTAGTCATTGTTTCTGTTGGTATAATAAACACAGTGAGCAAAATGAACTCAGCATAGAAAAGCTTTGTTTTACTTATATATCCATATACAGGATATCACTTAAGGAAAGCATAACAGGAACTAAAGCATGGCAGGGAACTAGGGGAGGTAACTGATGCAGAGAAAAGGGAGGAGTACTTCTTAACTGTACTTTTTCTCATGGACTTGTCAGTTTGCTATCTTATAGTACATAGTTACTACCAGTGCAGGAGTACACCACCCACAGTGAGCTGGGCCCTGGCAGGAATACTCCTTCCCTTTGGAAATAAAACTTCAAGGCCAACAGAACTTAAAGTTGCAGAACTGGAAGCAAACTTTTTCCTGGTGGGCCACTAGTAGAGATAGTGAGTGGAGTCATCTCCTTTCCCACCCCTCGATTACTGGAATAATAGATCCTGGTTACGAAAGAAACCACACTAGATATTGGACACTGATTCAAAGCATATACTGCCTTCTGGATAGCCCTGACCCAGCTCTTTATTCTGCTGTCACATATATGACATTGTAACTCTGTCTTCAAAGGGCCAATCCATTGCTCTATCAGGCCAGGTGCTTCAGTATGGTGTGTCACATGGTAAAAAGAGTGGGTTCAATGTTTGTGGCACCAGTTTCACCTCGCTCTCTAGGTCGTTGAAAGGGCTAAGTACACTAAATTATCCGTGATTTAGAATATATATCTCTGCAAGAACTATACCATTTGACATCTAAAAAAATCACTGAAAGGAGGCTCTTGAATTCAAGTTGCATTTATTTTCTATCCTTTGATATGCACGTGTGTTACAAATAAGTTCAAAGTAGTTTCCACCCCCTGCTCCTTTAGTTCAATCAGCATAATATCATCCATGTAGTAGACCAGTGAGATACTCTGTGAAATAGACAAATGATTAAGATCCCTTTGAAATAACTTATGACACAGGGCTGGAGAGTTTGGGTATCCTTACGGTAAAACTGTAAAAGTATTAATGGTCTTGCCAATTCAAAGGAAGTTGCTTTTGGTGGTCCTTTTGGACAGATACTGAGAAAAAGACAGTTGATAGACCAACAGCTGTGCACACTGTACTGGTGAATTTGGTAATCTGTTCAAGTAAGGGCACCACAACTGTTACAGCTGCTGCAGCCATTGCTTTATTACATTTTTGATAGTTAACTGTCATTCTCAACAATCCTTCTGTCTTCTCCCTTAGCCAGATAAGAGAGTTAAGAGGAAATGTAGTGAGGTCCACCATCCCTGTATGTTTCAAGTCCTTGATGGTGGCACAAATTTCTGTATTTCCTCCTGGGATGTGTAATTAGTTTTTGTTCACTATTTTCCCTGGTAGAGGCAACTTCAATGACTTCAATTTGGTATTTTTAGTTATAATTATTCTTACACCACAGATCAAGGTACCAAGATGAGAATTCTGCCAACTTTAATCTATCCCTATTATAATTCTGGACTGGGAAAATAACCACAGAATTAGTTAGGGGACCCACTGGACCTACTGTGAATTGGACTTCATTGAAAATTCCAGTAATCTCTTGATCTCCATAAGCCCCTACAATAATCAGAGAGCCAAAATGCTTCTTAGGGTCTCCAGTCTCCTGGCATCAGTGTCAATTTAGAACCAGTCTCGTACAGACTCTGGAAAATTGATTGTTTCCTTACTTCCTGTGTATAGTTACCCTTGTAAAAGTATGTAGCTACTTTAGGAAATGGATGGGAGAAGACTAACAGCAAAACTCCAGGCATTTTAGTCCTTTCTCAGGGGAACATGGTCTTCCTTTCATACAAGGGATTCTGGGAATACAAACTAACTCAAGTCTGAAAATTGGTCCAATGTAGTTTTTCTTTCGTTTGTTTGAGTATTTTCCCATTTACAGAGACCAAACAAAGTGTAGTAGGTGTCTTATTTATTTTATGCTTGGAAACATCATGACTAATTAGCCAGTACCCAGAGTCCATATGAGTCATGCCACTTTAAAATTCACATTGCCTGTACTGACTATTACAGCTCAGGCCACTGTGTCCATGTGCCTATGCTGTCCATTGTGATAACTAAAATCACCTTGCCTTTGACAATTCAATGCTGCCATTTGGCTCCTGTTACTCTAGGGTCCAATTAAACCCATCACAATCAATTCATCCAACCAAACAGCAACATTTCGAACCTTAAGGTCGGGTATAGGAAAATGAGCTATGATAAAGAGCTTTAAATGTGCTGGTGACCTTCTCATTATTTGTTCTGTTATAAGATTAGTAAAAGTTATGATTTCTGCAAATTCCCAATGTGGATGATTAGGTTTTAAACAGCATACACTTTAGCATTGAATTTCCCTGAGCCTTAATATCTCTTCACCAGTACTAAATCAACAGATAGATATCAGGCATCTCTAGCTCTTTCCCAGTAAGCCACATATTATCAGATGCTTCATCCAAAATTTGAAACAAACCTTTGTCACCTTTTTAAACGATGTAAGCTTCCATATTAAACCTAGAATATCCTTTCATTGGGCCATATAAATAAACTCAGTCTGATCCAGCTTGCATTGCTACCACCATTATTCCACTGTTAAAATATATTTCCACATACATTCTCCAGGCTTTTTCTTGAATGAATTAGCAAATTAATTCAGTATTTTTTAGTGTTGTAGTGTACTTCCTCAAGGGCTGCATTTTCTAGTTCCCCTCTAGGAGCCTATCTAGCCATATTTTGGTTATAGGTCTACTCTTGTCTGGCATCTCTAGGAAAATTCACTGTTTGTTTAGAAGACAATGAAAGATTAATTTCCCCAGTCTAAGTTTGAGAAGGCAATATTTCAGGGGATGGAGAGACTTCTTTTTCAGGTGAAACCAATGTTTGAGAATCTGAGGGATCTAAGTTCTCAGAATCAGTAGGGTCATCCTTCCGGACATCTCCACTCCCAGTTGTGGGATGTCATTTTTGTCAAGTAATGTTCCTACTTTAAACACCAAGACCCTTCAAGGCAGAGACTTGAGTTTTTATTGAAATTCATTAAATCTTATAATAAGGGATTTGATTTGATATTCTGCAACTTTGAGCCCAGTGACTGCTAAACAGAAGATTCTCCACCAGAGGAGAATGAAAAACCTTTAGACAGTTTATGCACATCTCTAGCAACTCTATTTCATCCCTGAGTTCATTTTTCTCCTCTTTCATCATATCCTGTGTTGCTAGAAGTTGATTAATTTTATCGTGAAGTTCAGTTTTTTCCTTTGTAAATTTATACAGAGATGGTAGAAACAAACTATTAGTAGCACTATTTTCCATACTTTTCTACAAACTGTCAAAATTTTATACAGAAAAACAAAATATTCCTTGTTTCTCTGAGTAGGTGAATTAGGAAAACCAAATGCCTTTAACTCAAGTAGCTTGTTAAATACTTCACACCATGGAATTTTACTTCTTTCCATGCTTCTAGAAGAGGCTACAGTAGATTGTATGAATAGATGCATTAGGGACCCTTCAGTATATACCAGAATACTGGATATTTAGGCTATAATTACAGTACAGAAATGAACTTGCCTGTGAGCAAGAGGTCAAGCAGATACAAGCAAACCTTCCTTCTTCTAAGCCCTTTATACATGTTGCCACTAGAAGATACTGCCCAGATTTAGAGTGGGTTTTCTGAACCTCAAATAATCTGGATTTAAGGTGGTCTTCCTATCTCAAATGATTCAATAAAGAAAAAATCCTCACAGAAGTACTCAGATGCTTGTGCCTTAGCGAATTCCAGATATAGTCATGCTCACAATCAAGAATAACCATCACAGTACAGACCTATGTTCAGTTCCCATCATCTATGCTGACTGGCTCATAACCAACTCCAACTCCAGCTTCTAGTGCATCCCATTTTTATGGCCTTATTAACATTTGCATTCACAAGTACAAAACTTTATGCAGACACTAAAAGATTATTAAAAATCAAAATTCTATTCTGGCAAGGTGGTATATGCACTTGGGAGGCAGGGGCATGAAAATCTCTGTGAGTTTTAGGCCGTCCTGGTCTAGAAAGTGAGTTCTAGCATAGCCAAGGTTCTTACACAGAGAAACCCTGTCTCGAAAAACCAAATAAATAATAATAATAATAATAATAATAATAATAAAATTCTAAAGGAGATTTTTAAATATGCTGGTTGTAGTAATGTGCTCCTTTATTCCCAGCATGTGGGATCTGGAGGCAGGTAGGCCTCTGTGAGTTCAAAGAGTGCCTGTTTTAACCTGTTCCAGGTTAGTCAGATTTATACGATAAGACTCTGTTTCAAAAATCAAAAGGGCAAAATTAAGCTTATCTTTTTAGATAACTTATATCTCAGAAGTGTTGGTAAATAAGGTGGTGAGTGATTGAAAAGGAGAGATGGAATGAAAGTATGGTTTCTCAAATCTATATTAGGCAGGCCATAATCCTTGCTCTATTGATAGTTCCTTTTTTTTTTTGCTATTTTATTTTTTTTTATTTTTTTAAATTTATTTATTTATTAAAGATTTCTGTCTCTTCCCCGCCACCGCCTCCCATTTCCCTCCCCCTCCCCCAATTAAGTCTCCCCCCAGCCCGAAAAGCAATCAGGGTTCCCTGGCCTGTGGGAAGTCCAAGGAACCCCCACCTCCATCCAGGTCTAGTAAGTTGAGCATCCAAACTGCCTAGGCTCCCACAAAGCCAGTGCGTGCAGTAGGATCAGAAACCCATTGCCATTGTTCTTGAGTTCTCAGTAGTCCTCATTGTCCGCTATGTTCAGAGAGTCCGGTTTTATCCCAGGCTTTTCCAGACCCAGGCCAGCTGGCCTTGGTGAGTTCCCGATAGAACATCCCCATTTTCTCAGTGTGTGGGTGCACCCCTCGCGGTCCTGAGTTCCATGCTCGTGCTCTCTCTCCTTCTGCTCCTGATTTGGACCTTGAGATTTCAGTCCTGTGCTCCAATTTGGGTCTCTGTCTCTGTCTCCTTTCATCGCTTGCTGAAGGTTAATATTCAGGAGGATGCCTATATGTTTTTCTTTGGGTTCTCCTTCTTATTTAGCTTCTCTAGGATCACTAATTATAAGCTCGTAAAAGGAAAATCAACCCAATTATTGATAGTTTCTATGCAGCTACCTAGTTGTGAACATAGGTACCTGTCTTATTCATTCTAGAAAAAATGAGAAAGACATGATTTTTCTAGGACTTGTTGAATTATTTTGTGTTCTGTGACTTTTTTTTTTTTTGTAGCTAGTATTCATGAATATAGCCTGCTTATTTTTGCTGAGTATTATGATATGGATGGTGAATTTCTTTTCTTATTATGTGAAGATTAAATAATTACCTTTTAGTTCAGGAAGAGGAACTTATTTTTCTGTTGCAGTTTTTTTTTCTTCCTGTCATAAATGTTGACCAAAACCAAATTGGGAGAGAAAGGGTTTTATTGGCTAATATGTCCTGATTGCAGTTCATTACTGGGGCAAGTCAGGACAGGAAATCAAATAAAAGCAAAGGTAGGAACCATGGAGGAAAACTGCTTACTGGCTTGCTTCCTGTGGCTTGTTCAACTTGTTTTCTTATCCAGCCTAGGGAGACCTGCAGATGAGTGGCATTACCTACGTTGTATTGGGCCCTCTCATGTCAATAATAAATTAAGAAAGTGCCTCAGAGACATGCCTAAAGGCCAATCTGTTGGATACAATTGATGCTTTTTTGCTTCCCAAGTGACTCTAGATTGGGCATGTTCACCCAAACCTCAGTAGCACACATGTCATATCATCATAATCGAAATGACAGTTGTCCTCATCAGCTTAGACCATGAAACCCAATACAGACAAGGTCAAAATAACTGCCATATACAGGCTGCCCATGCATGCTTCAGCATTTCTAGGGCATAAATTTCTTTCAACACAGTGAAAGTATCAATTTGACCAAGAGGAATAGGACTGTTAAGTGTTAGGTAAAATTGACATCATATATCAAGTGTTCTCTCTCTAAGTAGGAAATACTAATAATATTTCTTAAAATAAATAGACATTAGAATTAGTGTCTTAAACCCATAGCTCAATTACTATTTTGTATTTATAATGAAATAAATCTGTTATTTCCAACAACCAAAGAAATAGCATTAATAAACCTGCGGTGAGTAAAATCTATCCAACAGGACATTACTCGGCATTCTGGACTAAAATTGCTTTCAATTTTATTAGCACAATTGCACTGTAGGATTATAGAGATGTGATTTTATTTCTTATCATCGCCTGCTGCTATCAAATTGCAGTTGAACAAACACTCTCCACTGGTTATACTTTGTTGTCCTAATTTGAAAGAGGTGGAGATTATTGTTAGGAACTTGTTACAAAGGCAAACTGTCAAAATCTGTAAGTTATGGGAAAATATTAAAAAAAATAGATAAATAAAATATAGGTACATCTGAAAATACAGTGCTTTAAGTTTATTATCGATTCATTTTACATTTTTATCAATTCCTTAATTTAGATATTTCTCAACTTGAAGAAGTATAGTTGAGGAAAGTTAGTTTTATAATTTTATTTCACTGTCAAATCTGTACTATACTTTTCCACATTTTCTAAATGTCAAGAAATTAGAAGGTTTTTTTGCTTATACTGAATTTTAGGTGTTTTTCCATATGAGAATTGAATCAGAATTGTGCATACCCTGTCCCTTTCTAAGGAAAAAATATAAATTATTTCCTGTTGCTGATGAAATTTGATATCAGATACATATTTTTAAAGGAGTTGAAAATTTTGATTCATTTTTTAGGCAAGCATGTTTAGTTACCTATATTTCTTCATTTAATTTTAATTCAGTATGTAAATTAAGTTATTAATATAGTAACTATATTAATTAATATCAAATATATTAATAACTTAATTTAAGTATATTAATAAATATAAATATATAATATATATTTAAATAATATATTTAATACTATTGATTATTTATGTGTACATTAAATGAAAATCTAGATAATGCAGCTTATATATTCTAGAACTGCTAAAATGCTCTTTTTAATTCAAAACAATGCATATATATGATTTTTTAATTAAGCAAATTTTGACACTCTATTTTTATTTATTTTTAATGATTTATTATTCTTTGAATGTTCCATACATTTAAACAATATATATTGAACTTATACATTCACCACAGCCTTCCTATAACTCCCCCTGCTCTATCATGACATCTCACCCCTAGCTTAATGCCTTGGCCAGACACTGCTGTTTGAGAAACCTACCAGAAAACAGGTCTTGTACAAATAATTAGGACTGCTATGAGCTTTTTTGTATATCAAACATGTCATATCCTTCCCCAACTGCTAGTTGTTATATTCATTCTATCCTTTGTTCTCTACCTGCAAATTTGCCTGAGCTGTGGGTGGTGGGAAGTTTATGCAGATAATCCACCAAGGATGAGCACACTGAGACTTATATACAGCACTTGGACCAGTTATGAATCTGTTCATTAGGCACTACATACTGCAAATAGAATATTCTCTGACCAAGATTGAGGGTAGTCCAGGTCGATCATCATAAATATAATTATTTAAAATGCAATTGTACAGCACGATATTATAGCAGAAACAAAAATAGAAGTTCCTCTCAGGGACTATGTCCACAGTCTTGGGATCTAAATCAGGATTATAGTAATAGGCTTTAAATCCTTCTCACAAAGCAGGCATGATATCTATCTGATCAGATTTTTTTTTGGTTACACTCATAACATTTATATAATTCCTGCAACAGTGAACACTTCTTGCCAACAGTTTGATGTTATGGCATGTAGGATCCAGTGCTGTGTAAGAGGGTTGATGTCTTATCATCCCCAGAAGATTGCATAGCACCATCTGGAACTGTGAAATCTATCTAGGAGAAAAGGGTTTTCTTGGTTAGTTCAGGACTGATTTCTCTATGTCCTAAATAAGAAGATAATGTTCTCTTCAGCAGTAGGATATTGCAAGCTAGTTATTGTGGTCAAGCAAGAGCAACCAATGTTTTGTTTGTATGGTTGTTTTTTTTTTGGTTTTCTTTTTAAAATATGATCATTGTCATAGTTAGGATCTCTATTGCTGGGAAGAGAGACCATGATCACAGCAAGTCTTAGTAAGAAAATCACTTAATTGAGGCTAGCTTATAATTTTTAAGATTTAGTCCATTATTGTAATGGAGAAAAGCATGACAACACAAAGTCAAACATGGTGCTGGAGACAGAGCTCATTCATTCAGCCCATCACAATTATGAAGCCATGATTGGAGTTATGCTCAGAGTTTTCATCTCGATCAGCAGGCAACAGGAAAAGAAAGTGTGTGAGCTTCTGAAACCTCAAAACTTCTCCGCAACAGGGCCATACCAACTCAGCAATGCCATACATGCTAATAGTGGCACTTCCAATGGGCCTATGGAGGACATTTTCATTCAAACCATCACAATCATGAAGCAGTGATTTTAGACTATAAAATAATTTGACAGTAGTATTTGGAAGTTCTCAAATGACAAAAATGGTCAGAGACAAAGAACTGAGTTTCTCTTGGAAACACTGAAGATAGCACCCCTTCAGCCAAGAGTGACTGATATAGGACTTTTCATCCTCAGAACTGTGGGAGAGCACATTTATAGATTGTTCATTTTCTTCCTTTATTTTGTTCCTTTGTTCATTCATTTGTTTAGTACTTCATTATTTTTCTGTCTACAGTGCTATACCAAGGCCTCATTCATTTTACGAATAGTACAGTGCCAATGTTATTTAATCTAATTGTAACTTGTTCTTTTAAAGCAAAATCTAATGGTAATTTATTATTGGTTCATAAGAAAATGAGTCCATCTAGGGTATATGACTTCACCGGCCCTGAGAAGCTGGATAGGTTTCCAGTACCAGACATGATTTCCTTCCTGCCAAGTGAAACTGATGTCCAATTACACAGCTGTTATTTGCCAGCACCATGTCAGTGCCATCTCTTTTACACTCATGAACATCTTGCCATGATTATAATTGTCATGGTTCATGAGTATGAACACTTAATTGGTGCCTTTGCTTGAAAGCTTGCATTCTGTCTTCTAGTACCAGTAAGCTATACTGGAGGAAAGACGTTTTCAGGTCCAATCCAGTTCAAATCATACTGGAGGCAACCAAGGGCTGCATTGATATTATTTGGGAGTCACTTGTATTACCCTGACCAACCAACCCTTCAAATGGAGGTTTCTCATTTCTGGTACTTGGAATTTTGTTAGTTTGTGGTTTGTGGTTCTTGTAGTCTAAAGTCTTCTCAGGTGGCTTAACTTCCTATAAGATATATATATATATATATATATATATATATATATATCACATAATATAAATTATATAAACTTCACTAAAGGATAATTTCTTGCTACATTATAAATCTTACCCCTATACACAAAGATACTTAATTGTACCTATCACCCTTTATTCAAAGATACTTCTATTTACATTAAATGGAGATTATCATAGTTTTCTGTCGTTCTCTGCCAGGGACCATCTTCATCAAAAGGACCCTAGATAAGCACACCCTAGGTCTGGGTGTGTAGCCCTAGTTGTTGTTAAAATTTTGAGCTACCTCAAACTCTCTGACCTACAGATAAGATGTAAATAGGATCAGTTTTGGGCCTCTACAAATTCCTCCCTTTTTATTAGTATTAATAAAGACTGAGCTTCCATCACAGTACACATGATTGTGTCTGACTTAGGTGAACATTTTCCCATTTTTCCAGACTTACCTGCCTTCGGTATGCACATTTGCAATCATACATGCCCATGTCTTAGGGGCCTTGGGGGGAAAGGATCATACTTGTCTCTGACTGTCAACCTCTGTAAGCAAAGGGTTAAGTGAGAAAGCATCTCTAGTCACTCTGTACCTTTGAGCTAACATTTTGTCAAGAAAGTTTACCAATAATGAGATAATCATGTGCAAACAGATAATGATTTGCAATATACATATTCCTATGGTTACAGTATTTCCTAAATAAAAGAATGGAGGATGATCAGGGGTGGGAAAGCCCTTTTGAATTGGTCTAGGGTGGTTCTTAAGTTTTCAGTTGTATCATAATCTAAACTTGTCTTATTAAACATGTCAAATCCAAGAACACACTGGTAATGTCAGATTTCTTTTAGAAATGTTCAAATATTTTTTCAAATAAGTATCTTCTTATAGTGAATTAAGGCAGTTACAAATATTAACAAGTCAGTACCATAAATCTAGCATAGAAATTAACAATAAACACCCAATTTGTCAAATCATAATTCTCTTAAATACATTCTAATCAAAAGATGATAAGGGATTTCTGTGATGGGGGAGCATCCAGTTGCAATTTTGCTTTTAAGCAATTGTCTCTGAGCAGCAGCAAAAACCCATAAGCTACCCTCTTCATCTCTGAAGAAGTACTTCAGTCACTCTTTGTAATGAATCTTTTTTCCCCAAAGGGTAAAATTGAGATCTTAGTTTCTTGGTCCTTTATTTCGACAGCAAATTGAATGTTATACTGACAAAATGCGTTTTGTATCCAAAGACATATTATAAATAAACTGTCAAATATTAATCAGTGTCCTTGGACTACCTCCAAAGTAAACAAGACACACCAAGGTCTTAACCTTCCTGAATTAGGTCCACTAGGAAGCTAGAAATCATCAGTAATCACCATGACCTTCTTTCTCTTCTCAGACTGCAGCACGGTGGTGTAAGTCAGTAACATTGGTTCTCATTTTTACTCTTCTGTGGGACCATTAGCAGCTACAATGTCACCAGGGCTGGTATTCCTCTGCTGTATATTCAGTCATCTCATCAACCTTTATTTTTTTCCCTTTGAAAGAAGTGCACATGTGCCCTCGACCCTACATTAATACAAGGTCAGGTCCTTTCCATAATCCTGTGCAAGGGTCTTTCCACTTTGCTCTAGCAAAGGTCACGTTGGTGCCATTAGGACAAAATTTATCTACAGCAGACTGCTCACAGGTATATTTAAAAAAAGGCATGATTTAAGGCATGATGTGGTGACTATGTGAATAACTCTTCCTTATTTATTTTTTTGAAGTTGTATTGTATGGGCACGTTAATCGTATGCCTTCCTTTAAAGATTTCATTTGATTAGCAAATTTTGTGAGCTGCTTGGGGGAATTAGAGTCTTTACTCCCCTTAATAATCTCATGGAGGGGCTTAAGATTCTCTGAAAAATCAAACTTGCAAATCTGCCTGACAGTCTTTAACTTACTCATTTACATTTTTGTAGACTGAGTTGCAGTACCTTGAGGTTACCTTTTTGTGTAGCTTGGCTATCAGACTGGGAACCAGCTTCTGCTCAGCTTGGCTCATAGTTGAAACTGGGCTGGGCAGCAGGGTGCAAGCCATGTTCACTTCTGCTTGACTATGTCCCATCGACATACTTGGGGCCTCATTGCCTGCTGCGGCCACAAACCACATTTTTTATGCTTAGCACTCCCATCAGAGATCGTTGTTAGAGGCAGCTGAGAAATTTAATCCAGGTTCCCGCCATTTCACATCTCTCTGAGACTGTCTCATGAGCCCACAAGCTTAAGCAGAAATAGCCACGCCACATTTTATTATCCTTGGTTTTTTATTTTAAATCTTGTAATCACAAAATTGGGAGAATTCTGAGTCCTTGCCTCTGTTAAAATCCATAGATTTATCCATATATACTCCTTGGCCCATGGGCCATTTCTGCCTCTAACCATTTCCACCTATGGGCTGTAGGTGCTAACTGTGGGAGGTATAGCCCTTCAAATTTTCCTGTCTTCTACCTTTCCTGGATCCACAGCACAGTGTCAGTCAAACTTAGCTGACTACAATGCTTGTGCATGGACTGCCACAAACTCAGTGGCAGCCCAGGCCATTGTTGGGCTATGGACCCTGAACTCCCTCTACTCTTTCTACCCACTTAGCCGTGGCAGAGGCTGCTGCGGCTCCATGACCACAGCATTGCCACTTGCTAGGGTTGCATGTGGGCCTCACTTTGATCTCTCAGAGCCCAGGAGCAGCCTGAAGGCAGTTGTGAGTATGCCACCAGTGTGATAGAGGAAGTATATTGTTTACACTATCTACAAACTCTAAAAGTTCTACATTTGTTTCTGCTCTGTCTCAGCTCCTCTGGCTATCAAAACACATCCAACCAACTATACAGACTATTGAATAAGATTTCCTTGTCCGATATTTACAAATATTTCTCGTTTTACTCCCAATATAATCACTGACCTTTTCATAATAATTTTCTATATTTAGAAGAGCACTTACCTTTTATTATTACACCTGTGTTGCCTCATTTTGGGCAATGTCTAACATATCCTCTCCTGTACTGCTGCCCACACATCTGTGCAATTTAGGGTTCACCTGATACCAACACAGTAGGTACCTTGGGTCGGAGACCATCTTCATCAAAAGGACCAAGTAATCACATTATAGGTCAAGATGTGTAGCTCTAGCTTTTTTCAAAAATTTTGAGAAACCTCAATTTTTATGACCTTTAGACAGGGAGGAAAGAGGTGCATGTGGGGCCTCCACATTCTCCAGTCCACTCTTTTTACTATTCAAGTGTATATGTTTTCCAGTTTGATCACATGCTCATTCAGTCCCAGTCCAGCTGGCTTTGGTGAGCTCCCATTAGATCAGGCACACTGTCTCAGTGGGTGGATGAACTCCCCGTGGTCCTGACTTCCTAGCTCATCTTCTCCCTCCTTCTGCTCTTCACCTGGACCTTGGGAGCTCAGGCAGTGCTCCCATGTGGGTCTCTATCTCTATCTCCATCTGCCAGACTAAGGTTCTATGGTGATATTCAAGATAGTCATCAGTCTGACTATGGGACAAGGCCAGTTCAAGCATCCTCTCCTCTACTGCCCAAGGACCTAGCTGGGGACATTCCCGTGGACACCTGGGAACCCCTCTAGAGCCAAGCCTCTTGCCAACCCTAAAATGGCTCCCTTAATTAAGATATCTTCTTCCCTGCTCCCATATCCTCCCTTCCTCCATCTCAACCAACATACTCCTCCAAGCTCTCCCCAACCCTCCCATTCTCCCTTCTCTGTCCCCTTCTCCCCTTCCCCCCACCCCACCTCTATCCTCATTCTCCCAACTTTTGCCTGGTGATCTCGTCTGAGTCCAATTTTCAGGAGGATCGATATATGTTTTTCTTTGGGTTCACCTTATTATTTAGCTTCTCTAGGATCTCGAACTATAGGTTCAATATCCTTTGTTTGTGGCTAGAAATTACGGTAACTCTGCTTTCTACCAAACTATCAACCTGATCACCACCTTTTTCTATACTTTTACTATCTGTTAATTATAATATACTTAAATATTTTTTTAAACTCTAAACTCTTACTGTAACTTTGTAAGCATTCCTTTATTTATTTTTCCCTCACCTTTCTTATTAATTTACTAAACACAGTTGTATAAATATTGTATATTCTATAGATAGGATAAATCTATACATACATTGAAATTGTTCCAGAAGAACACACACTCTACATATTTCAGTTTGAGTCCTATTTTATTTTCCATTGTCCTCAGCAAATGTATAATTTATTTGTTTTCCCTTATGTAACAGTGTCCCTATTCCCTTGATCGCCAGCTGGTTAGTAATAAATATTTTTATTTAAAATGTCAATAAACAAAAATGCTCACACAAGAATCTTCTTAGAATTTGGCCTTTAACTTGTTAAATCTTCATGAATATCAGTCTTCCTTTTTCCATCTCATGAAGGAAGAATATTCATCTTTTACATTTTTTTCTCAATTGAATCATCTTCTATGTTGACTTTAAATTTTGAATATCTTTCATTATTCAAAGTTTCCCCAGTTAATTAACATTCTGTTCTTTTTCCAGACTGTTAATGCACTCAAATATAGATAAGATATCCTTATGTAAACTTTGATACTTGCAAGTGTACATTTATTTTTTTCTAGTTTTTTTTGATTTTTAAATAAATGCCATTATTCATCTAATATTCTCCTTTAGTGTTAATCCTTTTCAGAATTATTTTAAAATTTTGTCAAAGTATAATAAACACATAAAATAAAAATTTAAATAAAATATTAAAAATTAAATGTGGGCATTCAAAAAGACCATCATTAAGTCTCAAATTAAGAGGATATAATACTATAAAGTCTAAAACCAATAATAGTTTGCACCTTTTGTGATTGATTGGCAAACATTGATGTTATTTTTAGGTCATGGTTTTGTTTAACCTGATTAGACTTGATTATGAATGGGGGTCTCTATTTTTATTTTCTATAGCAAGGTTATACCTCTATTATTCTAAATATTTCAGGTATTTATTTTGTTTTTATGAGTATATATGTGTGCAGATGCCCACAAAGTGCACAAGAGAATGTAAGATCTCCCAGAGCTGAGTGATAGGTGATGGTGAGCCACTAGATTTGGGTACTATAAACTGAACTTGAATTCCCTGGAAGAATGGTAAGTGCTCCTAATATCTCAACCATCTTTCCAGCCTATCTATACATTTCAAAAGGACTTTTTAACTGACCCATTTATTTTCTATAACTCTGGACTTTCATTTTAGAAATAGCATATGCTGACATTCTTTGTTTGCCTTTCTAGATCCTGACTTGGCTCTCTTCTCTGTTCGGCATCCTGCCTGGAGGATAATTTCTATGGGTTGGATTTCCAGAGCTCTTCTCTGCTTTGGCTTTGCATGCCATTTTACCAATGATAGTTGTTGACAGAAAAACAAATAACAAGAGTAGAGTGATGTCAGGCACCTACTACTTCCCATTGACCATTCCCTGTCAAAATAATATTTCATTGTGGCTATGCTTCCATGCATGTGATTCTCAAGGAAAATAAAAATATAGGTCATTGTTCATGAGGGGCCCTATCTCACTCAGAGGACTTGCTTGTAACTCTTATATCTTGCTTAACCCATATCTAGCAATCTGTGTAGCACCACAAAATTGTGTCTTACCGGGAAAGATTCAGCATGTCTGACATGGAGGCTGGGTCCATTACGTCTGACCAGAGAGGAGAGGTATGGCATCTGGCTCACTTCCCTTCTTCCCAGCATTCTGTTCTGTCTACTCCACCCACCCAAGGGCTGGCCTATCAAATGGGCCAAGGCAGCTTCTTTATTAACCAATGAAAGTAACTCCTCCATCATTTCCCCCTTTTCTGTTTAAACAAAAAAGAAAGGGTTTAACTTTAACATAGTAAAATCACATATAACAAAACAGTTATCAAGTAAGAATTACAATTACAATATTTATATCTACTTTATCTTTTATCATAACTAAGAAAAACAATAACTATCTATCTATTCTTCAACTACATCAAAGACTCCTGAAGGATATAATATCACCTACGTAAAGAAATAAGCAACTTCCAAACTCTAGAAATAACAGAGACATCTCGCTGCCTGGATGTCACCCAAAGTTCCTCTGTACTGTTGGGGTATTCATCTTCAGCCTACAGGCCCATAGTATCCAGGAGACATTTCCATGAAGCAGGAAAATTCAAAGGTAGTTCAGTCACTATCTGCTGTGTCCTGCAGAATGTCTCACTGACTCTTTTATGAGTCAGGAACCCCGAAAGATCATCTCACCTTTAGGCAAGTTTAGCAGTCCTCTCTCGGTGGGTTCTCTGTGTCCAGTTTATGCAATAGTCCAGGCAAGAACAGTTTCTTGCCCAAATAGCTATCAAACTCTATAGGGAGCCTCTTTGATGCCCATCTTCCTCTTGAAGTAGTGGTGCTGCCATGAACAGACGTGTCTCATTGTCCTGAAAAGCCCTAAGTTATTAAAACATTTAAAATGCCATATTCTGTAGTATTTGAAAGATATGAAGAATACCTATCTGAAATATATCTATGCACATATAGAAAATCTAACTAACATGACTACAAGACTCACTATTGTTGATGATTATCCATTAACAACCTATATACATTACATTTTTAAATGAACTACACAATTATAATACCTTAATCAAGATTAGAAATATACATATAACAAGATTGACCTTAAATAAGTATCAGTAAATCAAGATACTTATCAATCTAAAATATATCTATATCATCTCCCCTTTAAGTGTAAAAGAACATTTATAAGCAATATTTGGGAATATGGGCACAGTTATTTCCCTCCAAAGTGCTTCGTGCTGAATGGGGGTGCTGTTGTTCAGGTCATCTCAGTTCTAGGTTCATCTCAGTTGACAGTTGAATGAAATAATTTTCTGAAGGTGTTCACAGCACCCTTTCAGGAGGACATGGTCTATCATACCATATTGGGATAGAAGCAACCCACAGGGTCTCATCCTCTGTGAACACAAAAGAAGAATCTCTTTTCCAAAGTATCATATCCTTAGATCCAAATTCTGAAGTCAAGGTATTTTCAAAATATCTATCTTGGATTAATTCAGCAGCATTTTTAAACAAATGTCTTTTAGCAGTTGTTGCTCCTTCCTCAGCATTCAAACAACTCAAAGACAGCATAATAGCATACAGTATTAAGATTCTCTGTGTATTTTCCATCTTTATGCGGCCTTACTTTAACCTCTATTCCTTTTAATTTTATGTTTTTTAATTAAAAATTTCTGCCTCCTCCCTGCCTCCCTTTTCCCTCCCCCTTCCCCCACTCCCCACCCCCTCCCTCCCCCTCCCTCTCCAGTCCAAAGAGCAGTCAGGGTTCCCTGCCCTGTGGGAAGTCCAAGGTCCTCCCCCCTCCATCCAGGTCTAAGAAGGTGAGCATCCAAACAGGCTAGGCTCCCACAAAGCCAGTACATTCAGTATGATCAAAACCCAGTGCCTTGTCCTTGGCTTCTCAGTCAGCACTCCTTGCCGACACGTTTCAGAGAGTCCTGTTTGATCACATGCTCCATCAGTCCCAGTCCAGCTGGCCTTGGTGAGCTCCCAATAGATCAACCCCACTGTCTCAGTGGGTGGACGAATCCCTCCCTGGCGGTCCTGACTTCCTTGCTCATGTTCTCCCACCTTCTTCTCCTCATTTGGACCTTGGGAGCTCAGTCCATTGCTCCAATATGGATCTCTGTCTCTATCTCCATCTATCACCAGATGAAGGTTCTAGTGGCATGACCTCTTAAAAGAGCTGCAGGGTTTTGCAGCTAAAGCTGAGTCAGGAAGCCTCTCTTAGATGAGAATGCTTGCTTGACTCTAGCAAGCAGAACAGATCTGAGAAATTGCTGCTACCAAGAAAACACGCTTTAATCTATTCTTTCCCAAGCTTTCTCAGGCTTTCTGTGGATGCTGTTATCCAAGTTGGGCGCTATTTGTTGGGCACTACTCTATCCCTTGCCTCCACTGCAGAGATGGGAATATGTTCTTCGTATTATGAGTTTCTAAGTCTATCACTATTTCTAATGGGTTTTTTTTTAGAGTTTTCCTCAACTCTATAAATAATCCCACCTATAAATTCTCTTCAACGTTTCTGAGTAAGATATTCTCAGTAGAAAGTATGTTTTAGATATTTTTAGTTTTCATTGCTTACTAACACATTTTCTCCTCTCTTTTGTAAATTTATTCATCAGTTGAGAAATAATCAGAAAAGCATTCTATTGAAACCAGCTAAACACAATTTTGTTGTGATAACCTGATACTTATTTGTTGAGAAAAGTTGGGGCAACACAGAGATTAATATCACCAGGAAACACTTAGCAAACTAGGTACAATATCAGGATGGTACTTATCTCCAAAGGCTGAGACAACTTGGTAAATGTTTGGCGCCATATCCTAGTGGTTAGGAAAGGCTACTGGAACAAAGATAATAAAGTCGGTGCCACTGATACCAAATGAAGTACAGACTAAGAAGAAAAATAGTATTGTCCTACCTTCTCATGCAAGCTGTACATGTAAATACAGAAAAGAAACACCACAAGAAGATAATGAAAAATTGTTTAAATATTAGCAATATGAGAAAATGAAATCTCACTTCAGAGATAGTCTAATCATTTTAATTTTCTTTTTAATATGAGCAGTTTCTCAGTCCATGACTGCCTTGATGGTTTTGAAACAGTGTTCCAGTATACATCTGGCTGGACTTGAAATCACTATGCATCCCAGGCTTGCCTCACATTTTAAAATCAAGAAAATTACTATTTGCATATTTAGTGTTAATACATTTCAATATTAGGAAACATGTCCATATTATGTTTACTGAAACATAAAATTTCTGAATTGTGCTTCCTATATTAGGTTTTGCAGGTGTTATTATCTAAACAGATTTGGCATTAAAACTATTACATCTGGGTAGATTTCAGAGCTTATTATCAATAGCGTAGCAGAAGCCAGAGGCTTGAGCCAGACTGATGACTCACTGCAATGATCACTTACAAGACGTCTGGACTAAAGGGTAGACTGCGTGACTCACTGAGCCACACTACCGCTTCCACGATGAGATATTCTTTGTTTTGTTTTTGTTTGGTTGTTTTGGGCTTTTGGTTTTGGTTTTTAAGTTTTATTTTATTTTTGAAGGGAGGTTGCAAAGGCAGAGTGGGGATGCGAAGGGACAGGGAGATGAATGGGATCAGGATCCATGATGTGAAAACCACAAAGAATCAATAAAAAGTTAGAAGATGCTTGCTGCTAACTTGTAAGAGTTTAGATCCCAGCAACCCCCAGGTAGTTCACAAATACCTATAATTGCAGCCCCAAATGACACTCCCTTTAAGTCACCACAGACACCCTACACAAGCAGATGTGCAGACAGGCAGGCAGACAGACAGACAGACAGACATAAATAAATAAATAATTTATAGAGTCATTTAAAAGAAAACAAAAATGTTTTACAAATCAAGAAGAGAAACTGTAATTATATTCAGAAATAAAAAAAAATAAAATAAGCAGTATCAGGGGATATAAATCATTCCGTGAAAAAATATTTACATTGTGCAAATTATCACTTTTTTAAGGGTGAACTTGAGACTCATATAAGGCCTTAACATGCAGGCCATAAGATTAGGTCTACAAAGCCTTCTATTTTTCTTGAGACTGCTTAGGTAAATTACATTAACATTAATTTTCTTTCCCTAAGGCATGCCATGTTGGGTCACCAAATTTATGTTTTTAAAAACCCACAGTTCTTGTCCCATAAACTCTAAAATGTAGAAAGAAGAAAAAAGAAAATGTATTCAATTAAATAGTTACTAGAATGAGTCATGTCATAAATCAGATTAGGGTAAAACCAGGCTTTCCAGCAAATGACATTTTAGAAGCTGTGGAGAAATGCATTTCTGAGAAAATGGAATGCACTTGAACAGTTACGGAGAGAACACACTAATTTAATTTTACCAGGACCTGAAGCATATGCACACCAACATCTTCAGCTGGGAAGTAATGAGTTGTCCTCAGTAAGTTCATATCACCCATAATTTCCTCCAGGGAATGAAACAAGAACAGCAGAAATCTGCCTTTTTTGATATATTGGCAAGAAGGACATACTGAAAAAGTTCCTGAATGCTGACAGAAGCAGAATCACTTATGCACCAAAACTTGGCTAGAGAATAACTCAATAAGTGAGTCTTGGTATATTAGAAACCCCAAAGAGTCTCATATAATAGACACTTGTTGCGAATCTGCTCAGTGCAGATGTCCAAATGTGCAAAATTGTGTCTATTGGCTCTCTCTGAAAGGCTATTCTAATAGCTAATCTCTATGTTAGTTATGTGGTGATGCATGAGAACAAACTACATTCTATGTACACTTAAGCTTCATCTCTCGTGTAAAGTCCATTCAGAATGAAGCTTAAATGATGTAAATCAAGAGTTATGAAGCTGCTATAATCATGAGGTATTCAACTATGGTGACTTTTTTGTGGTAATCAAAGACGGAGCGCATGTGCTGCTGAGTTCCACATTTGCTAAGCATATGCAGTTTTAGTTCAGAGTGACAACTGTGGGCGAATGTGACTGGAGATTTCATGGAATTTTTTTTCTACATTTACTGATGTTGCTTTGCTTTGAACTCTTTCATGTGAAGTTTTGACTTATAAGTAAAGCATTTCTCACATTCATTTTACACGTAGCACTTATATCCACTATGCATTCTCTTTTGTATTGCAAGGTAAGATCCTAGCAGTGTGATAGTGTAACATTTCTTGTATGCTATCAGTAAAATTATATGGATGAAAACTGCCTATGACTGATTCTTGCATGAGTTCTTTTTCTGCTTTTGTTGTTTTTTGTTTGTCTTTTTTCTTACACGCTTACCAGGTTTCCTCTCCCTCCTCTTCCCTCAGCACCTCCCTTCCACTCCTCTTCCTTCACCAACTCTTTCTCCCTGGTTTCTCTTCAGAAAAATGTGGGCTTCCCATGGATATCAGCTGTGGGAGTCACCCTTTTAGGGTGACTCTTGCCATGATACTAACCGCAGTGGGTTCATATGTTCCGGCATAGGAACATGAGGATTAGAAAATGTTAGGTAGGAGGAACAGAGATAAGAAAGAAACACAGAAACATAGGAGAGTTTTGGCAGGGTCATTCAGTGAATACAGAATCCTGAATTCTTCTTGAGTTCTGAGTTCACCCATGATTAATTTTTCATACACTTATATACCTCAATACAAAAGAGGATAAGAAGGCAAAAGATTGCTTTAAAATGATACAAAGGACAAACAGAACAGATATTTGCTTTAATACTTGAGACAACAAGTCATTATTTCTTGAGAAAAGTATTCTGTTGTTGTTTAGCACCCTAGATCAAGTAACCTGAAGTCAGCCACTCCCTAGGTCAAAACTCCTATTACAAAAGGAGCAAAAGTATGCTTGAATATTCTGACCTTTAGTCAGTGTGGAGTGGATCTACCTTATGTGTCATCTTAATGTCCAAAATACCAACAAACCACACCCTACATTAAGATGTGTAGCCACAGTTGTCAATATCTTCAAGCAATCTCAAACTCTCTGACCTTCAGACAAGGTGAAATAGGCTCACATTTTTAGGCCCTCATGACCAGCCAGTAATGGTATACCAAGTTGCTTTGAGACTAGGCACCTCCTCTTCTTTTAAGGCTGGATAATGCAATTTGGTAGGAGGAAAGGGTCCCAGAAGTAGGCAACAGAGTCATAGACAGTTTCTGCTCACACTGTTAGGAGTTCCATAAGTAGATCAAGTTACAAAACTGGTTCAGATATAGAGAGGGCCTAGGTTAGTCCCATGCACGCTCCTTGTGTGTTAGTTTAGTCTCTGTGAGGCTCTGTGACCACCAGTTAGTTAGTTCTGTAGGTTTTAATGTGATGCACTTGACCTCACTGGCTCCTATAATTCTTTTTCTACCTCTTCCTCAGGATTAACCCAGGTCCACTTAATATTAGGATGCAGATTTTCATCTGTTTCTATCAGTTGCTAGATGAAACCTCATAAGCAATAATAGATGAGTATGACAAAATATCATTAGGAAATTTTTCATTGATATTTTTCTGTAACAATGATCATGTAATTTTTCTTATATTATAAATTTTGAATTAGCAACTTTGCATATCTGCAATATAAGCATCTTTATTATGATGCAGAGTAATTATAATGTTTTGTGAAAGGGGGTGTCAGGTATTTTCTTCATTTATTTTTAACAGAGAGATTGGATTGTATTTTATGTATTTTTTTCTTTATGTCAGTAAGTTTTAGAAACAAGAGCTATAATTTTCACAGAATGAATTTGGATCGTTCCTTTCCAAACTGCTTCATAGAATACTTTGTAAAGTTTTGGTGCAATATCCTTTGCATCTTTTATTTTATACATACAATAAAATAAATAATTTAAAAATGGGAATCAGATGAAACAAAAAAAAAACTACTATCACTATTATAGTGAAGAAGCACCCCAGAGAGTGGGAAAAATTCTTTATCAGCTATATATACCTGGTACAGAATTAGTATTGGTAACACACAAAGACGTTAAAAGTAATAATAATAGCAAAGCAATAAGGTGCAGCTAGCATAGAAATATTTTCTTTTTTATTAATTTTTTATTTATTTTTCCATTCAAAAATTTTCACTTCTTCCTCTCCTCCTATTCCCCTCCTGCTCCCCCACTCCCCCTCCTCCCTCCCCCTCCCTCCTTAAGACAAGGCAGAGAACCCTGCCATTTGGGAAGTCCAAGACCCCACCCCTACATCCAAGCCTAGGAAGCTTTGCATCCAAATATACTAGGGACCCAAAAAGACAGTACATGCAGTAGAAACATGTCCCAGTGCCTTTATCAATGGCTTCTCAGTCAGCCACCATTTTCAGCCACATTCAGAGAGTCTGTTTTGATTGCATGCTCATTCAGTCCTGGTCCAGCTGGATTTGGTGAGCTCCTATTAGCACAGGCACACTGTCTCAGTGGGTGGACCAACCGCTCATGATCCAGACTTTCTTGCTCATCTTCTCCCTCTTTCTGCTCTTCAACTGGACCTTGGGGGCTCAGTCCGTGGCTCTGATGAGGGACTTTGTCTCTATCTCCATCCATCGCCCGATGAAGATTCTATGGTGATATTCAAGAAAATCATCAGTGTGATAGTGGGGCAAGGCCAGTTCAGGCATCCTCTATTCTGCTGCCCAATGACCTAGCTGGGGTCATCCCTGTGGACACCTGGGATCCCCTCTAGAGCCAAGTCTCTTGCCAACCCTAAAATGGCTCCCTTAATGTAGATATTGTCTTCCCTGCTCCTATATTAACCTTTCCTCCATCTCCACCCTCCCACTCCCCCAAGCTCTCCCCAGTCTTTCCCTTCTCCCTTCTCTCTCCCCCTCTCCCCTTCCCCCAACACCACCCCAATCCTACCCCTACCCCCATGCTCCCAACTTTTGCCCAGCAATCTTGTTTTCTAATTTTACATGCCAAATTCATTTCCCACTCTGCCCCTCCTCCTACTTCCTACACCTTCCCTTCCCCCTCCCTGATTCCATCCACCAACCACTCCACAGAGAGGTAAGGCTTCCCACGGGGAGTCAACAAAGTCTAGCACATTGCTTTGAGGCAGGATAAAGTCCCTCCCCACTATATCTAGGCTAAGCAGACCATCCTTTCAGAAAGAATGGGTCCCCAAAATCCAGAACAAACAGTAGGGATAAATATTGGTCTACCTGCCAGTGACCCCACTGTTTGTTCCAGCCATACAACTGTCACTCATTCAGAGAGCCTAGTTGGTCCTATGCTGGTTCTCTCACTGTCCAGTTGGAGTTGGAAGGCTTCCATTAGCTAAGGTAAGCTGTTTTTGCGGGTATCCCCATCATCATCTTGAGCTCTTTGCTCATTTTCTTACTGTGCCAACTCTTTGGTTGGACTTTGGGAGTTCAAGCCAATACTCCACTGTAGTTCTATGCATCTTCTTTCTTCAGTTGCCACATGTAGGTTCTATGATGCCATTTGAGATAGTCATCAATCTGACTACTGATGGAGGAAGGTCATTGGCTAATAAAGGAACTGCCTTGGTCCATTTCATTGGTTAGAAGATAGGTGGGAGGAGTAGACAGAACAAAACGCTGAGAGGAAGAGGAAGTGAGCTCAGACTCGACAGCTCCCTTCTCCGGAGCAGACACCTCAGGAGAGACACCATGCTCCAGGCTCCTGGGCAGACACACGCGATGAAGCTCTGAACTAGAATCTTCCCGGTAAGACCAGTGCTCACAGATTGTTAGAGATGGGTTGATTGGGATATCAGAATTAGCCAGTAAGGGCTAGAGCTAAGGGCCAGGCAGTGATTAAAAGAATACAGTGTCTGTGTAATTATTTCGGGGCATAAGCTAGCCGGGCAGGCCGCTGGGGTGTTGGGGACGCAGCCCTGTCGCCCATATTACTACAGACTACAAGGCAAGACCAGTTCAGACATCCTCTCCATCATTTCTTAGAGTCTTAGCTGGGGTTATCCTTGTGGATTCCTGTGAATTTTTCTAGTTCTAGGTTTCTTGCTAGCCCCATGATTCCCTCAATCAAGATAAATCATTTCTTTATCTCCAGTATCTTCTAATTCTACCAGTACTAAGCCTTATGGAGAAGGTTTCCAGGTCATTTCCAGCTGAAATCCTCCATGGCTGTGTCTAAAGTGTGTGGTGACTTCAGTAAAAGGATCTTACCTTCAAGTTCTGAGAGTCAATTGTGGACACTTGCAATAGTTTGCTTATGTTGTTTTGGGAAAAATCTCATGGATTTTCTTGACCATGAATTTGACAAGAAGTTCTCATGTCTGTCTCTTGGATTTTGCTAGATACACTATATTTTTTAGGGGCCCATTATCCTCAAATACAGGCCAATTCCAATATATACTATATGTGTGTTTTAAGTATGCTTATAAAACAAGTTTTCCTATGTATTTTTTCAAATAACCTTTGTTTTACTTGTCATACTTTCTGTTACTTCCTTTTTTTGGATTTTTCGAGTTCTGTTACTTCCCTTTTTATTTATTTATTTATTCATTCATTCATTCATTTATTTATTTAAGATTTCTTCTCTTCCCCGTCACCGCCTCCCATTTCCCTCCCCCTCCCCCAATCAAATCCCCCTCGCTTGTCAGCCCAAAGAGCAATCAGGGTTCCCTGCCCTGTGGGAAGTCCAAGGACCACCTACCTCCATCCAGGTCTAGTAAGGTGAGCATCCAAACTGCCTAGGCTCCCACAAAGCCAGTATGTTTCTTCCCTCATTAATTTATGTTGCTCCGTTTCTCAACTTACCCCTTTCAAAACACCTATTGATTGTAAACTTGAAGGGAGTAAGAACGGCAAAGTGAACAGAACTTCAGGGATTATGTAGATGAACTTATTTAAAGATGGTAAGATCTCCTTTGAATGTGTTTGGTACTATTCTATGGGCTGGGGTACTAGACAGAATGAAAGATAATCAAACTGAACTGTTCTCTGCTTCCTGACATTAAATGTAACATGATCAGCAATCTCTTCCTGCTGTCGCTATATCTTCATTTCCAAGATGAACTGTATCTTGTAAAACTATAAACCAATTAGCTATCCCATTCTTAAGCTGCTTTGTCATAGCAGTGAGGCAGATAACTAATGTAATATTCAGTAAATGTTTATTTATTTCTTACTAGGTATATTAAATGCCATTTTGTGTAATAACTAATTATATTTCATAGTCTAAGAAGTGCCAATAATCAGAATCATAGTTTTAATTCAGAAATTATATTCTTTCATCATTAAATGATTTTAATGTGTTTCTGAAATAAACATGTTGACATGAGAACAGGTTGACCATCAATGACATGAAAATCTAAAATCCAAATTATTGCACAAAATGAACATTTTGAATGAGTTAAAATAAGTAATTCAGTTTAGGATGCACAACCAATAAATTTTATGAAAATATCCCCAAATGTGAAGAAGCCCTGTATCTATACACTTCTGGTACCAAGTATTTCAGATAAGAAGTACTCAGCCTGTATAATATATTTAGCCTATTTTAGGAAAAGAAATTTAAAATTCATCATAATTTTAGACTAGTTACTTTTTTAGTAGAACTCTTTCATAAGAAACCATTCTTAGATAATGCTTCACAGCAAAGAAAAAAAAACACAAAACTGTTTTCTATGGCTCATTTTTCATATAACTAATTTTAAACAAAATACAATAAATCATATTTGCTACATTCATCAGGGGTTCATCTTCAACTTTGCCTAAGATTGTGTATTTGAGGAGAACAAGTTTGAAGATGACATATGAGGTAATCATTCTCAGATTTTTGAGGAGTTAGTGACTTGGGAGTTCAAGGTATACAAACACGTCTTGTAGACTTAAGAAAATTAAGATCTAGGCAAAGGATATAGATCAGTCAGCGGAGTATTTGTCTATCACAGAAAAGCAGGATTGATTCTTGCATAAATCTGTCATGGTGTAGCACACCTGAAATCCCGGAAGGATCACAAGTAGGGCATCCTCAAATACATAAGCAGTTTAAGGTAAATTTGCAATGCATGAGACCTTGTCTTAAAAAGTGAGATACCAAAAGGAAAACAATTTTTTCATGTTCTAGTATTATATGTAGTTCATGTATTTAATCACATTTAATGTACAAGCTATATATGTGGAAAATTGTTACTGATTTATATGCCTGGATATAGACCAACACAATGAAGGAATTAATGAGGTATATACAGAATGCTTCTGGACCTTAAAATTCACTGATGAAAATGTCCATTTTATTTCTATATCTGTGAGTTTATCTATAAAGAAATCTATATCCTTCAGGTTGCTATGATAATATTAAACTAAGCATATTTCACCAAATTGTACTATGTGTTCAAATTTATTATATTAAAGATTTATCTTAGCAATATACATACAGAACATGCATATACATATTTTGTGTATGTGTGTGTATGTGTATACAACTTGAATACTTAGTAGGTGCCTAAGCAGAATTGGCTGTTATATTGAACAGTCTTTTCTTTCTGATGTGCAACATTAGAACACTGCTTATTTAGTACTTCAGTACTCATTGCTTCTTCAGCATATTTCAAAGCTTTTACTTCCAAAACTTTTAGCCAACAATTTGTGAGAGCCTATTATGTTTTCACTGTGGGGCACAGAGAGATTGACTAAATGTGATCCTTCTCCACAAAGAACTATGATGCACATAAATGAGGAATGTAGTTCAAATTTTTATCCTAGAGATAAGAGCAAATGGAAATTGTAAAAATAAAGTGTTTCTCTGCCAGCTGATGTGACTAGAGGAGATGGCTCAGTTTTGTCACTAGGCCTTGAAATAAAACAAAACACTGACAAATGGATATGGTAAAGGGTTGTTATTACTTCATTTCTCTCTCCAGACCTATTAGTGCACAGTATCAGTCTATGGTTCAATTGAATGCCAAGCCTCAAGTTTTGGCTGTTTATTTGTCTTCTAAAATCTCTTATTATAAATCCATATTCATATTTTTCACTTGTCCTCAGTTCTCACCTTAATTAAATCATCAATGGCATTAGACAATCTTAATCTTAATATCACATTTTCACTCCTAGATTTATTTATTTTTTTATATTTAGGTGACACCATTGTTTTCTCTATGCCTTGGTAGCCATTTGTTTCAAATGACCTTTTTTGTAGCCTGATTTCAGAAGCCATTTTAGTGATAGCAGCTGAGTACTCAGATATCTGTCCGTACCATTTCAAATGTCCAGTAGTTTTCCTTTATACTTTTTCTCACCACCCCAACACTAGAATTTTAGGCATGGGTCAGCAGTTCTTAAGCTCTGTTGCACATTATAGCGACTAGAGGAAGTTATTAAATTCCCAGCTGGAATTTAGATTTAGTTGTCCTGGAGATAGAAGGGCATTAGTATCTAATTTGAAAACTCCCGTGGTCAGTTAAATGTGAGGTTTTATTGAGAATCACGGAACGGAGTGATGTCTTCACTTTCTGTATCCTCAAATATAAAAATCTGGTAATTCAAATGGATTTTTCTAACTCTGAGTTTATTTTTGAAGTTCAGCTTTACAAACAAAGTTTACTAAACAAAGAAAATAGGGTGGTTTAGCTCACAGTTTATAAAGGTGAAAGTATAGTAATGTGCATCTCCAATCACTCAGTTTTTTTTGAGGGACCTCCAGCTGCTTTCTACCTTAATGATGGGACCATAGATAGCACAGCTGAAACAAAGTGGTCACATAGTGAGATACGTAGAAAGAGGCAGGGGCTGACCTTGCCCTTTTATAGCAACCCAGTCTCTTGAAAACTAACTGGGTTTGCAAATCACTGTAATCAACTGGGTTTGTAAAAGCACTGTATTATTCCTTTCAAGAGTAATGTATTGGATGACCTAAGTATGTTAAGCTATGTATTACTTTTTTAAAAAGGGTCCCTAATTTTCCAACTGATATGGTCAAGACCATGCTTCCAACTCATTGAGTTGGAGACGGATACAAACTATCCCCACATCATAAAACTGTTTAATGGTCTTTTCACTTAGTATGTTCCAAGAAGACCTTCAAACTCTCTTTCCATTCCATTTCTAGTATTCTAAACTTAGAAGATTGCACATTTCTTAATGTGCTGTGTTGGTCGGGATTTATCCTAGATTGCAAGAATAATTGGTTCTCTATAATAGTTGGTTTAATCAGCAACCTCTTTGTTAGCATATTCCAAATCAATCTTTAATTTGTTCATATATTATTACCTCCATCTTATTCTCCTAAAATTAAGTGAACATTAAATTTTACCTATAGTGGCATCCCACTAACATATTTATACTCACCTTTTCCATGATAACCTATGCCACACTCTCTATATAACAAGTCTGTATATTCAGTCTCACAACATCTTTTTTAGATTCTCCTGAAAAATAAGGTAATATATTTTTGTGTTCTCAATTCTTCAAATTACTTTAATCACCGAATTAAATCTATCTTTACTACAGCCTATTCTCTTAGAGAACTAACATCCCAGAACGATGACTTTGATTTTCATCTTTCTTCAAATTCCTTTTTAAGGTGCATCAGGTACATTGTCTTTCTCATTATTCTTCAAATATATCATACACGGTCATCTAGAGGGGTTTGGTTTCACTACTACATACATTGCAACATATCATGACTAGCTTTCTTGTATCGGTCAAATATTTCTTTTCTCAAAGATGAGTGATACATTCTAGCTCTAACCCCATCTGCTTATTTAATTAATTGATAAATTGATTTTTCATATCTGACATGGCTACTTTCTTAATTTCTATCTTTAAGAAGGAATATTATTTATAATAGGGTAAAGGTATAGATTTCCTTAACAATATAACTCTGTTGTCTTAAATAACAATTTTCCTCTAGGATGGAGTAATAAGAACATGAATATATGAATGTAATGAGAAGGATTTCATGTCAAAGGAATGTATGTAAGACAAAAAGTCTTGCATAGTCTGGAAGATAATGTTTGTCAAGATGGTGCTTAGAGAGGAGTAGCAAATAGGGAAGTAAAGGCTAGAATGTGGACAACACTAAAGAACACATAAAGATTTCAAAAAATGTTATTACTATGGATTCAACAATACCTGAAAGAGACTTCATGATTACTACTAACAATTATGTTAATCTTATACATTATACATTACATCCTGACCACAGCTTCTCCTCATTCCACACCTCCCAGACTCCCTCAACTGCACTCTCGCCAAGATCCACTCCTCCTCTCATTTCCTTCAGAAATGAAGAAGATTCAGCAGGGTTTTTATTTATAACAAGCATCTGATTTTTTAATTTTCCTGGGGAGGCATATTCTCTATAGTGACTAGAAATGAATAGACCATGTTCTACCTAGGGACCAGCAAGAGGTCTCTCAAAGAGTTTCTAATGATAATGGGTTGCCTCCACTCTTTTTGTTCTACAATCATTGGTCCAGTAGTCAGCCTTTGCTGAATCTTCTTCATAACCCAGAAGGCTGGGGCCTTCCAGTTGGGTGATTCCCAGAAGAAACAATATTTCTAGGAATGTTTTGTCTAGAATCCCTTCACAGATGATCTATTCTAAAGCAATTGAATAATTTGGTATTTTGATGTCTGTTGATACATTTGGAAATTGCTTCTCCTACCCAAGTTTCAGTGTTATAGTCAAAGGACTCAACATTGTTTGTTTATAAGATCCATTTGTCCATTGGTACAGACCTGACCTATAAGGGATCATGTATTTTTTGTATTCTAAATTATTATTTTCAAAAGCCATAGATTCAATTAGCACTTGTCTACCTTCTGTATTTGCTACCCCTATTTGTACAGCTTTAGTTAATCTTTGCAAAAAGTCACTAAATGGTTCTTTTGGGCCTTGCAAAACCTTAGTATACAATTCAAATCTTTCTTAGTTCTTGAATCTTGTCCCATACATTCAAGATTGTTGTACAGCATAGGGACAAGAGGCATTCATTTTATATAGCTTTACTATCAGGGTCAGCATAAGGGCCCTCTTGACAGGTCTCAAAACCTCTGACTCTACCTTGCTGTTCAAGGGCCTTAGCTTATTCTCTTCAAAAACACTTCTGCTGCGGACCATGGGCTACTAAAACTGTGACTGGTTGAAGCCAATCATGTGGCATAACAATATTTCTTGAAGCCCATGTCTTTACCATCTCTTTCATATATGGTAAATGCCTGTCATAAGACATTACTGCTTGCTTAATATCTTTTAGATCTTTGATAAATATAGGTTCCCATTTACATTTTGTATATCCTTTGGGGTACTGAGTATTTGCTGTCTTTTTAGAGGTCATAAAAGAATAGGTAGTTAAAACTCTTGGTAAGTCATTACTGACTCTGAGAGGTACTGGTGATGCTAAATCTTTACTATTGTCTTTTTTGTGTACCCTTCTCCTTGCTTATCAGCTTTATCAAGTTGCTCAATAGAATCAAATCCTTTCATCACTGTCTTTTTTAAAGTCTGAATCTCTTCACCTTTGATTATTTCTAATTATTTCATCAAATCAATTAATTTCTGGTTCTCATTCTGTACATGTGTTTACAAGTTTTTAAATTTTTCAATTAATGATATTTTCTTATCCTTATAGATTATTTGGATGACATGTAAATTGCCTTCCAGGAGATATATCCTGTCTGCTAGCTTGTCATAACTTTTTAAACAGATTTTGATTGTCAATTTTATCAGTATGAATCATTTCAAAGAATTTATCAACACCATTTTGTAAAGTTTTGTAACCCATTGACATGGATTGACTCTTGCCTGTCAAACTATGGTTATCATTTTCAATGGCATGAATTATTTCAGTCAACTTCTCATTATCAGTCTCTAAAGACTGTATCTTTTCTAAAAGTTTCTCATTCTCGACTCTGTTATCAAATCATTTCTTATTTTTACTGTTTTTTTCTAAAAGTTTCTCATTCTCGACTCTGTTATCAAATCATTTCTTATTTTTACTGTTTTTTAAATGGTTCTTTTTTTATTTTTCCATTCAAAAATTTACACTTCTTTACCTCTTTCCCTCTTGCTCACCAACTCACTCTCCTCCCTCCCCCTACCTCCATAAGACAGGGCAGGGAATCCTGCCCTGTGGTAAGTCCAAGCCCAACCCTCCCCCCTTCATCCAGGTTTAGGAAGATATGCATCCAAATAGACTAGGGTCCCAAATGCCAGTACATGCAGTGGAAACAAGTCCCATTGCCATTATCGATGGCTTCTCAGTCTGCCCCCATTAGCAGCCACATTCAGAGAGTCCGGTTTGATCACATGCTCATTCAGTCCTGGTCCAGATGGATTTGGTGAGCTCCCTTCTCAGTGGGTGGACCAACCCCCTCGCAGTTCTGACTTCCTTGCTCATCTTCTGCCTCCTTCTGCTCTTCAAATGGACCTTGGGAGCTTGGTCCATTGCTCTGATGAGGGTCTCTGTCTCTATCTCCATCTATGGTGATATTTGAGATCATCATCAGTATGGTAGTGGGGCAAGGCCAGTTCAGGCACCCTCTCATCTGCTGCCCAAGGACCTAGCTAGGGAAATCCCCATGGTCACCTTTGATCCCCCCTCTAGAGCCATCTCTTGCCACCCCTAAAATGGCTCAGTTAATGTAGATATCTTCTTCCCTGCTCCTATATCCGCCCTTCCTCCATATCTACTCCCCACTCCCCCAAGCTCTCCCCAGTTTTTCCCTTCTCCCTTCTCTCTCCCCTTCTCCCCTTTTCCCCAAGCTTACCCACACTCCTACCCCCACCCCCATGCTCCCAACTTTTGTCCGGTGAACTTGTTTGCTTCCAATTTCCAGGAGGATCTATATATGTTTTTCTTTGTGTTCACCTTATGTGTTAGCTTCTCTAGGATCTCAAACTATAGGCTCAGTGTCCTTTGTTTATGGCTAGAGTCCACTAATGAGCGAGTACATACCATATTCATCTTTTTGGGTCTGGATTATCTCATTCAGAATAGTGTTGCCTATTTCCATCCATTTGCATGCAAAATTCAAGATTTTTTTTTTACCACTGGCTAGTACTCTAATATATATATATTCCACACTTTTTTTTTATCCATGCTTTTTCTCCTTCTTCTTCCCCTATTATTCTTAGGTTTGGTCTTTTCCTGGTGTCCCAAATTTCCTGGATATTTTGTGTTAAGAATTTGTTGGATTTTCTGTTTTCTTTGGTCAGTGTGTTTATTTACTCTATAGTATCTTCAGCATCTGAGATTATTTCTTCTATCTCTTGTATTCTGTTGGTTATAGTTGTCTCTGTAGTTCCTGTTCGTTTACCCAGGTTTTCCATATCCTGCCATCTCTTGGTTTATGTTTTCTTCATTGCCTCCATTTCAGTTTACAAGTTTTGAACTTTTTCCATTACCTGTTTGGTTGCTTTTTCTTGAGTATATTTGAGGGATTTATTCATTTTTTTCTAACTTTTTGTTAGTTTTCTCATCTATTTCTTTAAAGGAGTTTTCACATCGTGTTTAATGATCTCTAACACTTACATAATGTTTAAAATCTATTTCTTCTGGATTAGGATTTTCAAGTCTTCAAGTTGTATGTTTGCTGGATTCTGGTGTTAACATGTTGCTTTTCAGATTGTTGGAAGAATTCTTGCATTGGTGCCTGCCCATGTCTTCCTTTAAATGCTGTTAGGAGAGTCTTGGCGGCTTAGTCCAATCTTTGCTGTGGCTACCTGTGTACTTGGCGGTTTTTCTTAGTCTGCCCTCTCTTAGGTCCCCTCAGCACTGGAGTTGGATCTCAGATCCTCTCCACCCTGAAGTAGGCTGTGGTGGTGGATCTAAGGACTCCACAGATGGAATGAAGTGCTTGGGGGGGGGGGCGCAAGCTGGGATGGGATAAGTAGAGAAAGGCAGTAGCTGGGGAGAAGCCCCACTGAATGGCCAGAAAGTTTAGGGGATTGGAGGATGCCTGTGCTCCCTTCCCGGGTTGTCAGGCCTGCCGATCAGGCCCTCACTTACTCCTCTGGATGGAACTTCTGGTACAGGATCAGGGCCACTTGCTGGCCAGGGACCTTGCAGACAAAAGGACAGGCTTGCTAGGTGCAGGCTCAGTGGAACAAAGAAACTCTGGCAGCAGTTGCACTCACCACTTTGTCCCCAAATCCTCAGCCCCAAGGCAGGCTGAGTTGGGGGATCCTATGATCCTGCATATGGAAAGAGGTGCTTGGGTTCAAGCTGGGATGAGATAAGAAGAGAAAGACAGTAGCCAGGGAGAAGCCCCACTGAATGGCCAGCTCAAATTATTTTTTATAGATATAATATGAATTATAAATCTGGTAACAACTATGGCTAAAAATGTATAAGTCTCAGGTAAGTCATATACCTCTCCTAGAATTCCATCCATAATGAAATAAAATGTTATTAAATTCCAGGTGGAAATCTTATCTTCCATTATCTTAGAAATGGTATACATATTACTTTAGCATTTGACTTACCTCTGTTAAAAATCTTGGTTTAGCTGAGATTTTTAAGGTGTAATAACAATGTGGGCCAGAAAAACCTGTGCATTTTCTTAGCAGAACTCGAAACCAACCTGAGTGGACTGAATGGAATTTTGTTAAAGAGATTCCAGTCAGGGCAGCTCTACAGCAGTTGAACATGGGTCACAGGAGTCAGGGGAAGCTGTAGTAGATTGCCATATGGGAGTCACATGCATGCAGGTCTGGGGGCAACCCACAAACCACAGAAGCCACAGGAAGCTGTGAGGGGCAGCAGAAAGCTGTGTGGGTGCCCCATGGGGAGGTAACAAGGATGGGCCCAGTAGGAGAGGATGCTAAACCAGTAAAGGTGGGAGCTGAGAGTGCTAGTGCTTCTTCTGATCCCAGGTGTCTAGGCTTGAGTTCCAATTCCTAAAGCTGAAATTCTAGTCCCAGCTCTGACCTGCGCAGGTGGCTAAAATGTTTCAGGCAAATGTATTTTTTTTCATAAACTCATACCCCCAAAATTGGGCACCAAATAATGGTGTAAGATAACCCTCTGTATGATATGAATATGTTTTATTACCATTGGTTAATAAAGAAGCTGCTTTTGCCTATGGTAGAGCAGAATATATGTAGGTGGGAAAACTAAACTGAATGCATGGAGAATGAAGGCAGAGCCAGGCAGACATCACGTAGCTGCTGAAGGAGAAAGACACCAAAAATTTACCTGTAAGCCACAGCCTCATGGTGATACATAAATTTATAGAAATGGGTTCATTTAAGATGTAAGAGAAGCTAGGAATATACTTGAATAATTGGAAGGACATTGCTGTAATTCATACAGTTTTGTGTGATTATTTGGGTCTGGGCAGGAAGAAAAAAGCGGTCTCCATTAATGCCCACTATCAGGCATTGATCCACATAAGACTTAAAAATGCTTAAAATAAAAGAGAGCTTATAGACCCACAAAAATGGGATCCAAGTGCAGCTTCTTGGTAGGTGCACTTATTTCAGATAGGAGGATATGATATAGAAATGAATAATTTACATTGGTATGGACTTTGTTTTATTGATACAAATTGATACAAATTTAATGTCAATTTTGTTATATGTATATTTCTACTCTTATTTAAGGTATTATGTTTATATAACCTAGCTCAGACCTATACAGGCTTCCCGATTGTCTGTGAGTCCTTACAAGCCCTGCTTAACTGATTCTATAAGCCATGTATTCATGCTGTCCTCAATCCCTCTGGGTCATTCAGTCCTTCCTTGCCCTCTTCTACAAAGTTTTGATACTTTGCCATAATTTGTATTTAACATCAAAGAATACATCTATCACATCATAAGACCAACACATTGAACTTCATGAAAATTTTACTATAATAAAATTAAGTAAAAAGTGGATCAGAACTATCAATGACAAGTCCTGTCTGGTGTCATATACATATAATACTAGCTAATCAGGATGCTGAGCTGGAAAAATGCAATGTCAAGGCTGACACCTTGTCTCAAAAGTGTAGGGGAAAGGAGGCTATTTGAGTACATAACTAAAGAGGAGAGCACATTTCCAGCAGGTGAGAGGCCCTGGGTTCATTTCCTAGCCATGCAGAAATAAATACAAAACAATGAAGTAATGCTCACAAATATTCAAGTGTCAAAAATTCAAATATCTCAAAAGAAAAATTCTAGTATATTTCAGAATTACTAAATGCAATATTAGATTGTGCAGTTTAGCAGTTTGCCCTTCATCTGAGTATCACCAACCATTATGAATTTATTTTATATTCATGTGGCTGATACGTTTTTTTTCTACAAAATGTCACTGCAATCATTATTCATGAATTTTTATAATAAAGACATCACAGCAGTAATTACCTTGTAAATATTCTCCATGATTAATTTTAAGTGTTCTTTCCTTCTAGGTCATATTTCTAACGTTCTTTGCAATTTGTTTTCATCTTCTCTCATATATTGCATCCTGACTGCAGTTTCCCCTTTCTACTCTCCCTGCAATCCCTTTCTACCACCTGTACTCTCATCCAGACCCACTCCTCCTCAGATTCTCTTAAGAAAAGAGGCCTCCCAGGGATATCAACAAAACATTGCATAACAAGTTCCAGTAAGACTAGGCACAAACACTCTTTTCAAGACTGAATGAGGCAATTCAGTAGGATGAAAAGAATCCCCAAGTACAGACAAAAGAGTCAGAAACACCCTCAATCCCATTGTTAGGAATCCTACAAAAACACCAAGCTATACAACCATAACATATCCAGAGGGCCTATGTTGGACCAATACAGACTCCATGATTGTAGCTTCAGTCTCTGTGAGCCCATAAGAGCCTCATTTAGATAATCCTGTAGACAGCATACTCCTGGTGTCATCAGCCCATCCGGCTCCTATAATTCGAACTCCCCACACTTCTGTGGGTGTAGAATGATGTGGGAATATACAGCAGTGAAAAATATTTTTTAACAAGCCAACCAATCTGATGCCTGATTTCCTGGTAGGGAGTCCCATCTAGTAATTTTTCTCATTAAAGACTTCAATTCCTACCTAAGAACTGTATTTCTTCCCTAAGGACAACTTTGGGTGTATTCCCACTCTTAATGTGTTTATCTTGTGAAAATATGTCATCTATTAGGCTTACATATAGGTATGGATTGACAGAAAGATGATTTCTGCATGTACTCAGAATGACATAGGATTCTCAGTCACAAAGACAGTTTTTTATGTGGATAACCTAACCTTAGACTTCAGAGCAAATTCAAAGCATGCTAATTGTCACTGGAGAAAATGTTTGGTTGCACCTAGAGACAAATACTGAGCCTGTTTTCCCAGGTGTTTTTCGCTGAATTCAAGGTCAGAATGGAATCAACCTGATTAGACATAACTTTCTCAGTAACTGAATTTTTGCATATATTCTAAGTCTCAGGCTCAAGGTTCATTTTTTTATTTACTGTCTACGAAGCCTCACCAATTTAGAGCTATGTGCAAGGATATGGTTTCTTTTTAATTTTATTGAGAAAAGGAAAAAAAAAAAAACAAGTTTCCGCCTCCTCCCAGCCTCCCATTTCCCTCCCCCTCCTCCCACCCTTCTCCCCTTCCTCCCACCCTTCTCCCCCTCCCCCCACTCCTCTCCCCCTCCCTCTCCAGTCCAAAGAGCAGTCAGGGTTCCCTGCCCTGTAGTAAGTTCTAGGTCCTCTCCGCTCCGTCCATATCTAGGAAGGTGAACGGATAGGGAACCTGAAAGGATATGGTTTCTTACTTGCCAGTCACCGTGACATTCCTGTACCGATAGAAACTAAGTGATTTATCTTAGCTTGTGAGAAGGGTTCGGGCCCTAAAATATAACTTATCATTGTAAAGAGTTTTGGCTGGAAAGAAAGCAGAAGCAAGAGAGTGAGAGAGCAGTGGACAGAAATGTAGGCAGGCAGGGAGCAAAGGGGAGAAGCAGCGTGGCAGCAGCTGAGAGGCAGAGAGAGAAAGATGTAGAACTAATTAGAAAGAAGCTGCTGAATAGACAGCATTGAGAAGAGAGATAGAGAAATTTTTCATAGAGAACCTGTTTAAAGATAAAGTAATGAGAAAGTTGCCATTAGAAAGCATCTGTGATTAAGTATCCCCCCAAATGCATCTGATATTTGGCAGTGATTCTCTACCGGTGCTTCCATCAGATGGCAATTATGCTTGGCTTCAGCCTGGAAGTACAGCAGAATATCATTAGGAATCATTTGTTTGACATTTTTCAGATATTTTAAAGGCATCCTATTACAAGTGACCCTCTATCAAAAAATATTCCCAATAAGTATATATATATATATACATATATATATATATATATATTTCAAAATTCACTTATATGGTTGGATATTTGTGTTCAGGTATAAAGTCAATTGCTTTTAAGCCTGATACCACTTAAATACTCATATGTGAACATGTCCTCACACATGTACATGCACACCCACAAAAAAACATAATTTTAACAATTCACACTAAATAAATATAATGTTACAAAATTTACTTCTATGAGTGTAAACTTTAATAATAAAATGATTTGCTTCAGGCATAAAATGATAATGATCTATTATTATATTTAATAAGACTTGCCAGTGAAGTTTCTATGTATAAACACTATATTTTATGTGAACAAGATCAGTAGACTTCAAAACAGAATAGCTAAACTAAGCTGAACATGGTGACACACACCTTTACTCCTAGAACTTGGGAGGCAGAGGCAGCCAGATGTCTATGAGTTTGAGGCCAGCCTGGTCTACATTTTGAGTTTCAGGAAAGTCAGAGCTACACAGTGTGACATACATACATAATTATTAAACTGCCTACTTTAATATTGCTTACCATAATCTTACAAAGTAAGAAGACTTCCCCCCCTCAAATATCAGACAATACTAAATTGTTAGAAATGATTATCTTTCTAAATTAAACTTTGTCAACTGGGCAGTGGTGGTACACATCTTTAATCCAGAAACTGAGAGGTGGAGACAGGTGGATCTCTTAGTTTGAGGCCACCCTGGTCTACAAACTAAGTTCCAGGACAATCAAGGCTACACAGAGAAACCCTGTGTCAAAAAAAAAAAAGAGAAAAAATATCTGTCATTTTTACTCATGATGCATTTTACAACCTAGCATCACATTTTTTCCTTGTCTTGACATCTGAAAATCGCTCTAAATATTGCAATGGACTAAATATGAATATGTGCTATAAGAAGTCAGCATGCAGCATTATAGATGAAAAAGTCATGTTGTTTTTATATGCACAATTTCTGTGTGCACAGTAGAGTACTTAGCATTGTACCATGGATATACTAGGTAGTGGTGGTGGTAGTACTTCTCCTTCACTTCATCGCCACCAAACTGACAAACTAAGTGCACTGAAATATTTAGGAACAAATAAGCCTTTGGAGCATTAAACAGAATACTTTGTTTTCACAATCTTGTTTATCATAGAGTAATTATTCATAGTTTGTAGAATCCAGGATTTAATTAATTTTCAGTATAGTCCTTTGTCTTGTCAGATATTAATCATTTGGATTTCAAAAATTACAGACTTGTTTTTATGTGGGTAACAAAAATATTTCCTAGAGTAGGCCAGACCACAAAGAAACCAATGGAACTCTTTGCTGTTCTTAGGAGAGCAATGAGTGTTTAATGATATGTTTTATGAGTGTTTAAAGGATTTTGACCATCTTTTTCAAGTTAAAGAATACAAAATAACAAATCAAATTTGGATAACAATAAAGCTATATACATCTCCATTTCTTACAGGAGAACAGTATTATGCTAATCTTCATTTTGAGTTAAAGAGAGTATATATTTATATTAGAAGTGAATTTTAGTACATGTTTATCTACTAGTCAGGTACCAACGACTTCGTAATTGAAAGTGATAAAAGACATAATAAATGCTAATTCAAGGTCTTTGGCTCATGGATTTAATGGCATGGTACAGGATTTTGATACCTAATTTGATTTTCCAATTCTTCTATGATGTGGACTACATAAATTCTCTATTAACTTAAACAAATCAAGAGATACATGGTTGACACAGAGGATCAAACTGTGGCATAAGGAAATAATCTGATTGAATATAACAGTACATTTGAAGCAATTCTAGGTTCTATTTTGTATGTCTTTTATGTTTCTAGTTATTCTACAGTGAGTCTATTGATAAAACTAAAGTTATATCAAATTCACACAAATTTTGTGCAAGAAATGAAAGCATATAAAATGAAACATAAAAAATTAATATACCTTAAATTTAACAAGAATAATTAGCAAAACAGAATTTATATGTTAGCAGTTGGAAACTACATTCTTTCTGAAGCTATGCATGGGGAATTTATTCTATAATCTAAAACATAATTTACAGATTTTTCTCATTTTCTTCCTTCTCAACTCTTTCTATGTGTTTTACTCAGTTTAGTCACATTTCATTATCCAGCAAGTGTTCACTTTGTTTTGATGACAAATAATCAGTGAAACATGTCTCGAGTCAGAGTGAGGAGAAAGCAAGAAACATTTAAAGAGCTATTTGTTCAGTTGTCTGATTATTGGATTCTTGAGGTTTCTGTCAGTAACTTTTCCTGAAGCAGTACTCAGGAAAACAGTCCTGCTGATTCTTCCTAAATGTGTCATGATAGCAATGAGAAAAATTCATTTTTTTCTTCTAGAAATATTTAAATTCTTCTCAGTGTAACAAAATTCTTTTCTTTGGAAGACTTATAATTCAAAACACAGAGAAAAGTTTAAACTGTGGAGAAGCAAGCTATATAGAATAGGAGAAAAATGTATGATATGGGACTATATTTTCAAATCTGAAATGAGAAGGAGTATCATATCAATTGGCTCCAGTGAGCACTTACACAGTCAAATTTACTCTTGTAAGGTCAGCAGAGCACACAGACTTTACAAAATGTGGTGTCTCAACTTCTCCCTTAAGAATTCCCGTGAGGAGCTGAAGAGATGGCTCAGGAGTTAAGAGCACTGGCTACTCTTGCCCAGTTCCTGATTTCAATTTCAGTCAACCACATGGTGACTTACAATCATCTCAATGTCTGTTATAAAGGTGAACATGAAGACAGAACATTCATACATAAATGAAATAAATAAATATGTTTTTAAAAAATTAAAAAAAGAGTTGCCCTGCAGAGTCTATATACTTATAAAGAGCTCTGATGCATAGGAGATAATGAAGCACAAAAAAGTAGGCAAAATATATACTCTGAAGAAAGAAGGATAGAGGTTTTTAATTCTAAATTTAGACACTACTATTGTATTGTATTGTTACATATGTCTATCAATTTTTTTCTGGAAATTCTACTATAAAATTGTGTTACTAACTAAAAATATGGGGGATGTTTAAATACTAAGTAAATAAAACATCCATTTCGACAGTTGCACTAGGTTCATTTCTGTAGCGTGACTAATAAAAACCCAGAAACAGACATTGGGATTTAAGGTGAAAGATCAGAGAACAAAGCAACCAACCACTAGAGAGATTTTATCTCTTTGAAATCTTCACACTGAAAAGAGAGTGAGTTCTGGTCTCATACTGCCTTATATTCCTCTCTAGTGCTGGTATTAAAGGTATGTACCACCACCACCCAGCCTCTATGGCTAACTAGTCTGGCTGCTAGGACTAAAGTTGTGTGCTACCACTACATGGCCTGTATTGACTAGAGTGCTAGCTTTGCACTCTGATATTCAGGCAAGATTTATTTGCTAGATCATAAACAAAATATCATCACACATTTCAAATGTTCAATAGTAATTCATGGGTAGTAATTATTATATGAACAGGCCATTTAGAAAATTGAACACTATTCTTTGGAACATATTATTTTCTTAGCTTGCCTTTTCTATACAATAAAGAAGAAAAATGAACTTCTTATTCTAAGATATCTAGAGAATATGCAATTATTTGAAATATTTATATTTCAAAGTTTTATAAATTCAAAATTCAGATTATTAAAATATATGAGAATATTTTACAATGTAAGAACAAATGGGAAATCACATCATAAATTAGAGATTAAATATGGAGAAATATATCAGTATATATTTTAGTGTCAACCATAGTCCTGTAAGATTAGAAAATACAACTAGGTATAATAAGAGATGCCCTGGAATCATAAGACTTGAAAGGCTGAGGCAGAAGGATTGCATGAGCTTAACTCCATTTGGGGCTGCATAGAGAATCTAAGGTGAGACTAAAATACATATTAAGACATAGTAGAAATAGCTTTAGAAAATGCAAATATACATTATTATGAGATATTAAAATACACATGGTTTAAATAGAAGTTAAAACTTAGTGACATTTAGGCTGACAGTCCTCAACTAATTTTAATTTCCTGAGAGATTAGTCACAGTATTAGCTTATTTGAAGTTTTATCGGACATAATTGTTGCCATAGGAACATTCCTGGTGTGATTCCTGCTGAAAATGATTCAGGGCAAGAATACAGAAAGTTTGGTAGTGTATGTACAATAGATACACATTTCAGTCAGAAGTGATTTTAATTTTGTTTTTATCTATATATTTATATTTTTGGCCCGAATGACACATATATATTCCAGCACAGTATAAGGTGGCATTAAAGAATCCTTGCTCAGGAGAAGCTCCAGGTTAAGAGTTATACCTCAATTAGTCCTTGTTGGACTGGATAACAGAAAGCAAGTCACATTATTCCTGGTATCTGGATGGAGCATTTCCAAAAGACTGAGATTGTCCATTCCAGTGACTCTGCTTGTTCTTTACATGAAAAAGGTTTTGTATAAGCAATACATTTATAAGGTATTTTATATTAGCCTAAATATATATATATATTATAGTATAGTATATATTATAATAAATTATAATCAACTCAAATGTTCTTATTGGCATTTTAAAGTCTTTATTTCAGAAAATACCTGGGCTATTACTGATCTATATTTAGCCAGGCTGCCTTTGCTTGAGTTTCTGAGAAATAGTTGAATGATTATGCTATGCTGCACCATCTGAATAATGAAGTGGTGTCTGCACATTGTATGAATTAATTTGATCAGCCTGGAAACTGTATGGGAAATGTATTGTTATTTATGATTCGTGATTATGAAAATGAGACCTATCCTGAAGTTAACAGTAAATTACAAAAAGCAGAAATGAAGCCATGTTCTACATACTTCTGATGCACTTGTGCTAATCACTGCAGTCCAATTTTCCCTTCAACTTTGACAACAAGAGAAAACATATGGCTTCAATACATGCTACTTCTTAGCCTGTTGCTGGTATTCTAACACCATCCTAAACTTTTCTAATATCTTAAAAATACACAAAGTAGAAAATATTAAAATGATCGTATTTACATATATACACATGTATAATAACATGATAAATATACACATATACTATGAACATGACTTATGTTCTAAATAAATATTTGGTAATACATAAACATTTCAAATAAAAAAAAACTATTACATGTACAATGTGACCCTGTTTAAAAAAGAATGCAAAATATAGTGAAAATAATTTATGAAAAGAATTACACAATCATGCTATTTTTGTATAGTGAGAGTACTAATATTTTTGTTTATAAGAAATAAATATATAAATGTACCTTGGAAGTTTCTTGTGCAATTCATTGAATTTAACATTTCAACAGCATTTTCTTCATTGTATTTTGTTTTATTTTTATGAAATATCACACTTTTCTATATATGTTAATGTGATTAGCATATAGTTACTATATTACCTGTTTTCAAATTTGAATTTGCTTCATGAATCTCTTTTGCCCACTTTCTCTGGTGATGACTTCGAGCTTTATATTGAAAACTAGCAGCAAAGTAGGAAGTTTCTTGAAGACTTTAAAGAGAACATTCTTAGCCTTTCCATATATAATACAATGATACTGTCTACTCTAAGAGTTCTGTTTCTCATTCAGTTGATATAGGTATCACATCCTCCATTAATAAATTTTTATATATTGGACAATTATTGTTTTATATATAGTAATTTTTATTATTAAAAATATTTAAATATTGTATCAGTTTTTCTAGCATTTTATTGAGGGTTATTGCACATATATTTTGAAGAATATGATTCTCATCTCTTTGTTACTGTTTTTATTTAATTTTGAAACAATATATTTTACTATATCGATATAATTATAACCAGACATTTCTCTCCTGTCAGTCAGTTTCCAAATAACCACTCTGAGGATTAATATTAATTACAAACTGCTTGGCTTATTAGCTCAACCTTACTATTAACTAGCTTTTAAAACTTAAATTAACCCATTTGTCTCATGACTTATTAGCTCATATTTTGCTTTTCTGGTAGCTGCTTGCATTTTTCTTAAAACAGCCATTCTTGACTTGTATCTCTGCTTGGGTTTTCTACATAGTTGTATTCTGCCCTGGTATAGGCCAAAGCAGCTTCTTCATTAACCAATGGTAATAAAACATTCACAGCATATAGAGGGTATCCCACATCATACAATGGTGTAATAAGATCATATATAGCATTTTACCACATAATAGCTTTGTAATATGTATGAGTTAGAATGCATTCCTGTACAAGATTTTAGAATAATCTAAGTATAACCAGTAGTAGTATTACTACTGGTATTTGGTAGAATTCAGCAGTATAGCAATGTATTCCAGAACTTTTCTTAATGTGGAAACTTTTTCATACTGATTCAGTCTGATTAATTGTTATTGAACTATTCTTGTTTTCTGTTTATTTTTTCAATCAATCCCTGTAAGGTCCATAAGGAAAAAAAATGTTGATTGTTGTTCTAGGTTATTAAACTTGTAAGTGTTCAGGGATTCTCTAATTTCTGTAATGTCAGTTGCCATGTTTATATTTTAACCACCTCTGTAATTTCATTTATTTGGGATTTCTCTATTCTTTTGCTAATTCTAATTAATGTTCTGTCTGCTTTGCAAATCTTCTCAAAAAATGAAGTTTTTGTTTCATTGATATTCTATATGAAGTTTTACTTTCTGATTTGTTTATTTTATTTTGACCTTTCATGGTTCTTTTCATTTAATAACTTGGGCTTAGTTTGCTCTTGTTTCTATAGTTTATCAACAGTTCAGGATCAGTTATTTATCTGTGTTATCTCTTCTTTTTGTATGTGGACTGGCCATTGGCTATCGCAGACATCCCTTTTCACATTATTTTGTTTGGATATTGTAGTTGTTGAAGTGTTTATGTCCACTTTGGTTTGTTTAAAGAATTTAATGCTTCTTCTTGATTTATTAATTCATCAATTAATTTTTAAAAGAAAGTCCTATAATGTTGATTTTATAGAGTTTCTAAAGTTATTAATAATTTATTCCCTTGTTTTATGTGTGGACACCAAAATCACTTGAATCCAACAGACCACAACTTCCAGAAAATCTGGTTTGGGCTGTCTGAAGATCATTACCTTTTCTTCCTTTGTTCTCCCAGATCCAGTACCCTGTCTCATCCCCAACTCTGGAACAGAACATCCGTGGAAGACTTCCCTGCCACTTTACTCCTATCTTCTCTAAATCTCACAAACCTTCAACTTGTAAGCTTACTCTCACCACTTTTTTTTTCATTTTATCCCAACCTGCCATATCAACAGGTACTTTCAGCTATCCCCCAGTCAACTCTGCACAGGAAGCAGGTAGGCTTTCTGTAGCTCTCCACCTTCTGTTTTTCTCTATCTAAGCACATAATATCAAACTCAGTAGTATAGTAGGCATTCTGGGAGTTACCTCTTTTCTCTATTGCTCCTCATTCAAATGAGAAATGAGCAGATCTGGGTTGAATACTCTGCTCTCCCTCTTCCTGTGTACCCTCTCAGATCAAATTCTAAGAGGTAACTCCCAATACTCCCAAAATAATTTACTAATAATCTCCAGTATCTAAAACTGTCAGGTCCAAAGAAAATTTCCTACCATTAACACATATGTATCATACTCTCTGGAAATTCAAATGGGAAACAAAACCTAAGTACAAAGCATTCACTCACAAAGACAAATTCAGAAGTCAACACGTAGAGCTTTAGTCATCCCCAATCCAGATACCTACATTCCAGTATAAAAACAAAATTAATAAAAGCCAGTGTAATATGTTTCTGCCAGAGTCCAGATATCTTTCACAGAAGACCCTAAATATTCGAACATAGCTGAAAACACAAGAAAAAAACTTTAAATCTGCCTATATGAAGATAATAGAGGCCCTTAAAGAGTACATAAATAAATCCTTAAAGAAACAAAACAAAACACAAACTGCTGAAGAGAATTATTTAATTCATTAAACAAATCTATAAAAGGAAAAACAGTGGAAGAAAATGAGTAAAACTATTCAAGAGATGAAGACAGAAATAGAATCAATAAAGAAACACAAACTGAAGAAATTCTAAAAATGAAAAATTTAGGAATTTGAACATCAACTAAAAAGGTAAGCTTTAACAATAGAATAAGAATATGAGAGATGGATGATAAAATGACAGGCATTGAACATACAGTAGAAAAAAATAAATACAATGAACAAAGAAAATGTAAAAACTAAAAAATAGAACCAGTGACACAAGCATCAAAGAAATCATAAACACTATGGAATAGTGTTTTCTAACAATAAATTTTCTAATCTAAAAGAAATGCTTATAGAGGTAAAAGAAGCATACAAAAAAAACCCAATAGAACAGACAAGAATATACCCTCATCTTCACTATGTTGCATCAAAACATTAAATATTCAGAACAACAAAAAGAATATTAAAAGATGCAAGGGAAAATTACCAAGTAAGATATACAGGATTACCTCTTCAATATACCGGATTTCTGAATGGAGGCTAAAACCAAGAAGGTATTGGGCAGATGTACCAAAAATGTTTAAGTGATCTTGGGTAAATGTCCTAATGTCCAGCAAAATCCATCGACCAAATAAGATATTTCATGATCTACAAATCCAGCCATAAAGGCATTCCTGGGTACAAAACTCTGACCCAAGGAGGTTAACTACACCCACCAAAACACAGGGAATACTTAATCCAACATCAGCACAATCAAAAGAAGAGAAACATGAACACGCACACACACACCACCACCACCACCACCATCACCACTACTACTAATAACAAAAGAAAAGTAATAGGGATCAACAATCTTTGTCATTGAAATCTCTCAATATCAATGTTCTAAATTCCCCAATAAAAACACTGAGATTAAAAGAAAAGAAAAGTACCAAGATTAACAGAATAAGTCAGAAAACAGGATAAATTCTTCTGCTGCATCCCAGAAATAAACCACAAATTAATGATCGGCATTACCTTAGGGTACATGGATGGAAAGAGACATTCTAGGCAAGTGTACCTAGGAAACAGGCTAGTATAGCTATTTAAATAACAAGCAATATAGACTTCAACCCCAAATTTATCAAAATAGGTATGAATATTTCATACTCATAATAGTAAAAATTAGAAAGATATCATTTTGGTTCTTAACAGTTATGCTTCAAATACACAGGTACCTACTTTTATAAAAGAAACACTACTACAACTTAAATAACATATTTTCCTTCAAGCACTATTAGTGGGAGTCTTAAGTACCCTACTCTTAACAGGTCAACCAAACATAAGCTAAATAAAATTTGGAGCTCATATTTATTATAATTTAAAATTATTCAAGATATATACATAATATGTAACACAATAGAATATAACTTCTCTGCACCTCGTAGAATGTTACCCAAATTTGAGCACACACTGAGAAATAAAGTTTTAACAAATACAAGAAAATTGAAATAAATCTCTGCATTCTATGAGATTATCACAGATTAAATCTGGACATTAACAACAACAGAAATATCACAAATCTTTAAAAGTCATAAATATTGAATAACTACTGAATGAAAAATGAGTGAGGACAGAAACAACAAAATAAAAGACTTTAGAATTCAATGAATATATTTGGTTCTGCTTTTCATTGGTTGTATTGTTCAATGAGGGTGAAGGAAGCATAAGTAAGACACAGGGTTCAGATAGCTGTGTATACAATAGAGACAGCCCTCTGCGAGACAGACTTTGGGAAATCAGCTCAAATTTCTTCCAGAATTTGGGGACACTGGGTGGGAAAAAACCTAATTTATGTTAAGCGGCACATTTTTATCACAATTCTTTGTAAATGTTACAGTAAGGTCTTATATCAGAGCTTGCAGCACAAATTGTCTAGCAATAATCTGTATTAAGGTTCAAGTTAAAGATAAATGGGGCACTTGTCTTAGAGACAATTTTCAGATATGGTCAGTCCTTTTGGCCCAAGGACATTCTCTAGAAAAAGGGCAGGTATAGATAGGCAGGAAGCTCTGCTGAGGAGGGTGAGTCTCCATGTTACCTATCTTTTGGAAAAAAATACACAGGCTATGATAGCCTTTGATCTCTGACCAGTCACTAAGTTCTTCCAACAAAAATAAATACACAACATATCCAAATGTATGAGATACAGTAAAAGCTTTTGGAGAAGGCAAGTTCATAGCACTAAGTGTATACACAAAAACCATGGAGAGATCTTATACAAGCAACTGCATAACACAACTAGAAAGTTCTTAAACAAAATGAAGTGATCACAACTAAGGGGAGTAGACAGTCAGAAATAATTAAACTCAAGGCCAAAATCAATAACAGAAATAAAGTAGAAAACACAAATAATCAAAGAAATAGTTGGTTCCTTGAGAAAAAATTAAAAGATAAACAAATTCTTATCTAAACAAACTAAAGACTCATAAATAATATTGAAATTAACAATATCAAAAATGTAAAGGGAGCATAAAAACAGACACCAAGGAAATGCTGATAGTCAAAAGGACATACTTTACAAACATACTCCACAAAATGGAAAATCTCAAAGAAATGGTCAATATTTTTAACATGGACCTCTTATTAAAGTTAAATCACAGATAAATAATTTTAAAAACCTTATACGCTCTAGTGAATAGAAGCAGTCATTAAATGCCTCCCAACCAAAGAATCCCAGAGCCAGATATAGAACAGAATTCTTCCAAAGTTCTTCAAATTATTCCACGAAACAGAAATTGAAGTAACATTGCCCAATTTATTTTATGAAGCCACATTTCTCCTACACAGAAACCATATAAGGAACCAATAAGGAAAGAGAATTGCAGACCAATTTCCTTTATGAATATAGTTGTAAAAATAATCAATAATGTAATTGAAAAGTAAAATCCAAGAAGACATGAAAAAGATCATCTATCATAATCAAATACACTTCATCAGAGAAGCAGGGATGTTTCATTATACAAAAAAAAAATTTTTAAATGCAATCAGCCATAAAAAGGAACAGAAAGGAAAAAAATAATCTTTTCTTTAAAAAAAAAGGCCTTTGAAAATTCCAAAATGGTTTAATGGTATAAGTACTGGAGAGATTATGGATACAATATAAAGGTAGTTTATGCAATCGTATGCCCAACATGAACTTAAGTGGAAAACACAAATCTAAATTTAAATTCTACTAAAACCAAAAACAATGCAAGGTTGTCCACTCTTTCCTTACCTGTTCAATATAGTTCTTGAAGTTCTAGTTAAAGGAATAAGAAAACTGAGGGAAATTGATGGAATACAAATTGGAAAGGAATAAGTCCAAGTGTCTTATTTGAGGATGATATGATAGTATACATAAGTGACACTAAAAATACCACCCTGTAACTCCTGATAAACACCTCCAGCAATGTATGTAGATACAAAATTACTTGAGAAAATTAGCATCTCTCCTATATTTAAATGAAAAAAAATCAGAGAAGAAAAGTTAGGAAAATAACTTCTTAAGTAGTGTAAAATATTTTGATATAACTTTTAGCAATCAAATGAAAGATGTGTGATATAAACTTTAACAGTTTAAATAAAGATATTGAAGAAGATATTAGAGAATAGAATGATCTCTGATGCTCATGGAACTATATATATTAAAAAGTAGTTATCCTACCAAAAGGAATCAACAGAATCAATGAAATACCAATAGGAATTTCAACACAATTTTTTACATACCTTGAAAGGACAATTCTCAGCTTTATATGGAAAAAACAAAAAAATCCCAGATAACTAAAATAATCCTGAAAAATATGAGAACTTCTGGAGGTCTCTCCAATACAATTTTAACTTGAACTACAGAACTACAAAAAGCTCATGGTATTGGGGGAAAAAACAGAAAATTTGATAAATGGAATAAAATTGAAAAAGCAGATATAAACACACACACACACACACACACAGAGAGAGAGAGAGAGAGAGAGAGAGAGAGAGAGAGAGAGAGAGAGAGAGAGAGAATGTCTTAGTTATGGTTCCTATTGCTGTGAATAGATTCTATGACCACAGAAACTCTTATAAAGAAAAACATTTAATGAAATGGCTTACAGTTTCAGAGTCTTCACCCATTTTTCATTATGGTGGGGCATGTTGACATGCAGGTAGACATGGTTCTGGAGAAGGAGCTGTGAATGGAAAAGAAGCTGCATCTTAATATGCAGGTGACAGCGAGTGTACTGAACAAGGTGCAAATTGAACATAGTATACCTCAAAGTCTTCCTCCAGGGTAATACTCTCCCCCAACGAGGTCACAACAATTCAACAAGGTCACAATTTCTATCAGTGCCATTCTCTGTGAGATTATGGGGCCCTATTACATACAAGCTACCACACATGAACACCTGATTTGTATAAAGAAACAAGAAATTCTCAGTGGAAAAAGAAAGTATCTTCAGAAAATTATCTTTATCAACGTGGATGTCTATATGTAGAGGAATGTAAATAAATCCATACTTTTCACTCGGTACAAAATGCAACTTCAAATGAATCAAAGATCTCAACATAAAACCAAATTCGTTGAACATAAAAGAGTGAGTGGGAAATTGCCTTGAACTCATTGGCACAGTAAACACCTTCCTGGAGAGAAAACCAATAGTACTGGCACTAAGATTGACAATTCATAAATGGGACTGCATGAAATTGTAAAGCTTCTGTAAGCTAAAGGGCACAGTTATTCAGACAAAGAGGCATCTTACAAAATGGGAACATTGTTAACTGATAGATGACAAATATCCAAAATATATAAAGATCCCAAGAAACTAGATTTCAAAAACCAAATAATCAAATTAAAATTGGGATACAGATCTAAACAGAATTTTTAATGGAGGAAATTTAAATGGCTGAGAAACAGATAAATCTTCAATATTCTTAGTAATCAGGGAAATGCAAATCAAATCTTCTTTGAGCTTCCATCTTACACTTGTCAGAATGACTAAAATCAAAAACCTGAGTAACAACTTATCCTGGCAGACTATGAAATGTTGGGAACACTTCTCCATTGCTGGTGCTAGTGATGTGGGAGTGTCATATATCAATCTGTTGATTTCATTGGCTCTAAGCAATAAAGAAACTGCTAGGCCCATTGGATAGGCCCACCCTTAGGTGGGTGGAGTAAACAGAACAGAATGCCGGGAGGAAGAGGAAGTGAGGTCAGACTCCACAGCTCCGCTCTCCGGAGCAGACGCAGGAGAGACGCCATGCTGCCTGCTCCAGGGAAGACGCACACCATGCCCCAGCTCCGACCCAGGATGGACTTAGGCTAGAATCCTCCCGGTAAGCGCACCTAGGGGCGCTACACAGATGATTAGAAATGGGCTAAATTAATATGTGACAATTAGCCAGTAAGGGCTAGAGCTAAGGGCCAAGCAGTGTTTAAAAGAATACAGTGTCTGTGTAATTATTTCGGGGCATAAGCTAGCCGGGCAGAGCCGGCGGCTGGGGTGTTGGGGGACGCAACCCTGCCGCCGCTCCATATTACTACAGTGCTAGTCCAAAGTTGTACAACCACGACAGAAATCAATATGGCTCTTCCTCAGAAAGTTGGGATTCAATCTACCTGTAGGGGAATGTGTTGCAGCTGTGGAGCTGCAAAGATATCTTGACCTGTCAGAAAGCCAGGCTATACTTAGAGCAACAATAGAACGGCACAGCCCTGGAGGACAGGTGCCTTGACTATTGAGAATCCAAGCTTCCTAGAGCCACGGTAGGATAGCTCTGGAGGCTGGAGCCGTAATAGGACAGCTCAGTCCTGGAGGGAAGGTGTCCTGACTTATCAGAAAACCAGGTTAGTTAAAGATGGAGTACAGTGGTGGGTGACCTTCCAGCAGGGTATAGCAATCCTGCTCTTTGGAGAGCTTCTACACCTGAATTCTGCTCTGTTCCCTTAAAGAAACATTCTAGGAGAGCTATCTGCTTCTTATCCACCCCAAAATATTACTTCTTTTGCTAAGGCTCTGCTAAAGGTAAAGCCCCTGAAGAAATGTAGCAATCTCCCCTGGCTCCAGAGAAATGTTGTTAATTTTTCTGCTCCGTCTTGCTCAGCCCCCCTTAGGGAGCATTCCAGCAAGGTTCTGGTTTTCTGTTCTTCTCATCCTTCAGCTTAGTCCCCTAAGGTACATCCAGGCTCAATTCTTCTATGCTACAATGGTGAATTAAGATCATCACCCAAGACTCTTTTGAGAAAAATATTTATTTAAGAAGGGGAAGTCCAGGAGAGAGGCTGCCTCTGCCAGGGAGGGGTAAACAGCAGACTTCCTCCAACTGAACAGGCAGAGAGGGCTTCTTAGGAGCCTAGATTCCCCAAGAAGAAGAGAGATTTGTTAGTTTTCCCTGCTTAGGGATTGGCCAGTTTAGTTGGTCAAGGTCGGGGGCAGAGATGGATCTAATTTCGTGGACAAACTGGGATTCTTTCACTTGTCCTTTATAGCCTTTAATTTCTTATCTTAGGACCAGGCAATATTTCTTTCACTGGCTCTGATTCTAGGGACAAAGTACATTTCAAAGGCATCAGATTCAGAGTCAGGGCATGTTTCGTTGTTCCTGGATTCAGGGAAAGATATGTTTCTTTCCCTGGGTCAGGGCTCATATCCAGGGTGTGTTTCTTTTACTGGCTCCAGGTTAAGAGTCAGCGTGCTCAAGTGGTTGGTTGTTTTTCTGCCTAGGGATTGGTTGGCTCACTTGGGCAGTTTGGAAGGGACAGAGATGGATCTGATTTTATGATCTAACTGTATTTCTTTTACTGCTCCTTTTTAGCCTTTTGGTTCTTATCTTAGGACCAGGGCATATTTCTTTCACTGCATCTGTTTCTAGGGATGGATTGTATTTTTTTGACACTGGTTTCAGAGTCAGGCCATATTTTTGTGGTCCTGGGTTCAGCAATAAAGGTGATTCTTTACATCTTTCTGGCTCAGTTCTCAGATTCAGGAGGGTGTATTTCTTTCACTGGCTCTGGATTTAGAATCATGGTGCTCAGTGATTTGGTTGGTTTCCTGCTCCAGTTGTCCCTTTTTCCGTATACTACCTTAGCATCCAGTTATGCCATGCTAGGGCATATACCCAAATAGTGCTTCATCCTACCACAAGAACAGCTCCTTAATCATATTTATTGCTGTTATATTAATAATATCCAGAAAGCAGAAAGTGTCTAGATGTCCCTCAAAAGAATAGATGAAGAATATGTGGTACATTTACACAATAGAGCATTAGTCAGCTATTTAAAAATGACATTATAAAATTTGTAGGCAAATTAATGGAACTAGAAAAAATTATCCGGAGTGAGGTAATCGAGACCTGGAATATATTCTCTCATTTTTTGACATTACCTATTACATAAATGATAAACAACCTACCATATGTAGACCCACAAGAGTTTAGGAATTATATTAACAGACTAGGATGGAACACACATGTCTCCCCTGGAGAAGAAATACAATAGATTTTGTTGGTGTACTACTAATGGGGCGGAGGGGAATAGAAGAGTCATGTGGTGAGAAAGAGGGAAGATGGTGTTAGTGAAATGTAGGGAGAAACATCTAGGATTGTGGGATATTTGAAGGATGATATGGAAACTTAATACAGTGGAATCTTGATAAATAATAAGGTGGTGATCCTAATGCAGTCGCTAATAAGGAGAATACAATTTCAACTGCTCATCTCTACTTACCAAAGAAAGCTTTCAGTAACAGGACTGGATGGCACACAATTTTGTTGTTGGCCAAGGAGATCCCATAGAAATCCACAAACAATATATAGGCTATTGCTAAGACAATAGTTTGTTTGCCACAAACATACAGCAGGGCTTTATTGCTGTGGGCAAAACCCAGATGATTCATTGAACATGAAGATGTAGAGTTGGTGCCTACATGGAGCCTTCAGCTTTATGTTCATTCTAGTGTCTTCAGTGTGGGACGATACTCTTCAGGCAATTGAAGGAGAAACATGGACTCAAACAGAGCTACAAATCCTTTTATCATCAATCTTTCCTGACTCCAGGATGTGATAGGACAATGGTGACACAGAACTTGTGGGAATGGCCAACCACTGTCTGATTCGACTTAAACCCACTCTGTGAGACAAAACCCATACTTGACACTGCTTGAATAACCAAGTACCAGAAGCTAGAAATCCAGGAATCTATGGTAAAACTAAACATTACTGTTTTATAAAAAGTACCAATAAAATAATTCCTAGTGGTATTCTGCTACACTCAGAGATCAGTGCTATATTCAACCAACAACAGAGAAGCTTCTTCCAGAAATATATGGAAACAGATGCAGAGCACTACAGCCAGACATTATATAGAAATATTGTCTAAATGTATGGTCTCCATTAAATCCTTCTCCTCAGAGATAAGGGAATCCCTAGAAAAATGAGGTAAAAATATTTCAAGAACCAGAGAGAATGGAAGAGACCAGGAGAATGAATCTCTCTGAGTAGCACAAATAATAAAAACCCAGAGACAGATATTCAACCCAACAACCAGAACAGATGTTCAAACCAACATCCAGAAAAGTAAAACAGCCAAGCCACTAGAGATATCTTACCTGTACAAAGGCCACAAAATAAGCAGACTAATCAGGCTCAGCCTCTTTCTTCTCCCATTTTATTTTCCCTCTAGGGCTAGGATTACAGGTATATAACTGCCTAGTAATGGGATTAATGTGTGAGGGACCAACACCTGGATTTCTTTGTGAATTGATATTGTGTAGCCAAGGGTGGCCATGAACTCAGAGTTCCTTATGCCTCTATCTCCCAAATACTGGGATTAAAGATGTGTAACACCACTGCCTGAATTCTAGTAGCTTAGCTTTGCCCTTCTGAAATAAGGTGTAACATGAGGGCCTGCTTGTTGGGATAGGCAAATTTTATTTATTGAAGCATAAATAAGATGTTACTATATTTCCCCTTTTTGGTCTAAAATAAAAAAGGCTATAACTAATATAAAAACTATATACAGTAAATACAATGGCTATATACAGTATACACAGGCAATAAGTACATCAACAATTTCTAGTGTAACATGAGGGCTTGCTTGTTAGGATTTCTGTCCGGCCCAGTTCCCACAGCTAGTAAATCCCAACGAAAATACACAGAAGTCTATATTAATGATAAAACTGATTGGCCCATTAGCTCAGGCTTCATATTAGCTCCTATAACTTACATTAACCCATTATTCTTATCTATGTTAGCCACATGGCTCGATACCTTTTTCAGTGGGGCAGGTCACATCCTGCTTCTTCAGTGTCTGAACAGGACTGTGAAAATAGCTTCCTTCTTCCCAGAATACTCCTGTTCTCATTGCCCCGCCTCTACTTCCAGTCTGGTTTTCCCACCTATACTTTCTGCCTGGCTACCGGCCAATCAGCGTTTATTTAAAATATAATTAACAGAATATAGACATTGTCCTGTACCACTCTAGCCCATTTACATTTGATAAATTCAGAGAAAATATTCCACATTTACCCTATCTTGGTGAGTCCAAAGTATTATACCTAATTTACTCTCTATCATAACTTTCTTTCTGAATTTTACAAACAAGGAAAACTATAATCATATTGTCTTCAACTTCCTAAGAGAACCAAAGAGGAAATAATATTAACAAAGTAAGCAGTAAGTAAGTAAGTAAGTAAATGCAAGCAATAAACTTCTAAAAAATGTGAGTAATGAGAGAAACACTTGACCACCTAGGCAGTCACCCAAAGTTCATGTACAACATTGGGACATTCATCTTTTGCCTACAGGCCTAGCATATCTAAAAGACTTTTATGTGAAACAATATATTCTGAAGAGTAGTCCCTCCTTATCCTAACATTGTGTGACAGTCACTTTCTCTTTTATTCTTCTTAGCCATTTAGGATGGTGCACTGTGAGCAGTTGAGGCAAGGACATTTTCTTGCCCAGTGAATTACTTTTGACACAATGAAAGTAAACTTCATGTGAAGTTTCTTTGACTTCCATTATCTTCTCTAAAGTAGATTCATGCTGCCAGGAACAGACATGATTCATAGTCATAAAAGCAACTAGGTCATTAAGACTTCTTAAATACCATATGCTGTAGATATCTGAAGTATTCAAAGATGACCTGTCTATCTAAAATATATCTTTGTTTGATCTTAAAAACATACTGAATATGACTACAAGTTTGATTATACTATGTGATTAACTACTAATACTAACCTACCTTTTCTTATTATCCTAAACAGTTGATAATAATAATTTTCAAGGACTAGAAATTTGCATTACATTGTAAAATGAGTTATATAGGTACAATATATTGAACAAGAGTAGAAATGCATGGTCAGTATGTTCTATACAAATTAATCTCAATATACAAAATTTGTATACAGTATACAAATGTTCAATCCATTGTAAAACTTTTTAAGCTAGAAAATGCTTTTTAAAAGTAGATTCAATAATCTACATTTTTACCCTATCATATCTATTTCCTCCTAATGTTGTAGGATGATACTCTTGTACACTGTAAAGATGTTAGTTTAATAAAATGCTGATTGGAAATTTCTAGGCAGAAAGTATAGGCAGGGTGACCAGACTAAGAGAATTCTTGGAAGAGGAAGAGCAGAGATGCAGTCACCTGTCAGATGCAAAGGAAGCAAAATGAGACTGCCTCACTGAGAAAAAGTCCCAAACAACATAGTTAAACATAGACAAGAATTATGGGTTAATTTAAGTTGTAAGAGCTAGTTAATAATAAAACTGAGTTAATAGGCCAAACTGCTTATAGTTGGTATAAGCCTCTGTGTGCTTCTTTGGGACTGAACATCTGTGGGATCAGGCAGGACAGAAAGTTCCATTTATAAGTTGTGCCCAAACATTTGGTGATTGTCCACATAAAAGCTGAGAAAACTTTAAAAAGAGTATTCTAGACAGACAAGAAGAGAGTCAAGTATAGCTTCTTTATGGTAAGTGCCTTCTTCTTGTAGGCTCTGTTTGCTGGCATTGAGCAGAAGCTCAGCTCCTTTAAGAGAGGATTTCTGACTCAACATGAGTGGCAAAATCTTTGCAGTTCTTATAAGAGGCCCTGCCACCAAACACTTAAATGGTGTTCATGAGCAGTCAGCATCAGGCTTCTTTTTGGTGGCATGGACCTTGAAACTCTGCAGAGCTGTAGCAATATACATAACTCCTGCTAGTATATCTGCCATGGATCTAGACTCTCAAACAGCTAAGGAATGGTGTAGAGCTAGCTGCTAATACAACACCTAAAATTCTACCCATGATGTTTAAAAGATTAAAGACTTATGTGCTCTGAAAAACCTAGAGATATACAATAAAGACATATTCAGATAAAAAAACCCTCAAATTGTTTACAGTTTGTTTAACAATACACAAGGCTTGGGGAAGTATGGGAACTGCAGCCCTGAGTTGATATCCCTGACCCCATTTGTGGTGCTTATCTGCAAGGAAAACATAATAAATTCCCTCTGCTCCTGGAGTGGCGAAGGAAGAAATTTTGAGTGCATGGTGACCCTTCCTTGATCCCTGCTGGGGTCAGGCTACAGTCCCTTCACAGCCCCCTCCTCATTTGGTGCCATGGTATAAAAGCCAGCCCCAACAGGACAATAGAAGAAGCTGTTCCACCTCAACTTCATGTTCTGTGTATTCATTCAACCTGGACACCCTCCGCCGAGATTCTTGGTTCCAGCCCGCGCTGGCGTGGCAGGAAAGAAAAGAAAAGGGATAGAAAAAGTTCTTAAAAAGAGAAATGGAGTAGTTAGGCATGACGTCACATGCCTTAGATGCAGAGGCAGATGGAACCCTTTGAGTTTGGGTCCAGCCTGTTCTTCAGATTGAGATCCAGGATGGCCAAAGATATACAAAGAAACTTTGACTTAAGGAAACCAAATAATTAAAATTAAAATTAAAAAAGTGTTAAGAGTGCTACATAAAGATGGAAAATATACAAAGAATATGAATACTGTAGGTTACTGTCCTGTCTTTGAATTGCTTGACTGTGGAAGAAAGAGCAACATATGGTAAAAGAAATTTGGTTATGAATGCTGCTGGATTAATCCAAACTATATATTTTAAAAATTTTTGACTTCAAAATTTAAGTTTAAAAATCTGTTACTTTGGAGAAGAACTTTTACTTTTATTTCCACAGGAAATGAGAGGCTGTTGATTCATTCTGGGTTAAGAGAAATCAGGTTTGTTTAAGGAAGACCCTCTGAACAATCTCCAATAAGAACAGATGGCCACGATGATCTACCATCTCATAGTGCCTCTGTTGCAGAGTTCTCTGAGATCTACATTCAGAACAATTTCAAGTTGACTGGTTGAGGTGATCCAGTCTTACACAATACTCCAATCAAGATTTGACCAAAATCTTAATTTTTTTCAGGACCTTGCATAGTGTGCCCCAATAAACAGGAAATAGCATAGAAAACTGTGCCCACATTCCAAAAATGAACTTTTACCTTGCTTAGTTTGTTACAAGTTATTGAATAACGGTCAGGAAAAAGCTAAACATAAATATTTGTTTCAGGGTCTTGTTTTAAAAGGAAAAAAATGGGAAATGTTGTGGGATAATGTACTTGTAAACTGTAAAGATTTGTCACTACTATTGGTTCAATAAAATGCTGATTGGCCAGTAGCCAGGCAGTGGGGTGACCAAACTAAGAATTCTGGGAAGAGGAAAAGCAGAGATGCAGTCACCATTCAGAAAAAGAGGAACCAAGATGAGAATGCCTCACTGAGAAAAGGTACTAAGCATAGACAAGAACTATGGATTATTTTAAATTGTAAGAGCTAGTTAATAATAGGTCTGAGATAATAGGCCAAACAGTTTATAATTAATATAAGTCTCTGTTTCTTTTGGAGTGAACAGTTATGGGAGTGAACAGGACAGAAATTACTTTCTATACCACTGAATCAATTACGGAAGGTATATATGAATTTATAGAGACTGAAGTAGCAAGCATAGGCCTTACAAGGTCTTCACCAGATCCTTTGCATATATATTATAGATTTGCACTTTTATGGGATGTCAGTTTGTGGGAATGAGTGTGTCTATCCTCCCACTCTCCCTCCACACACATGCTCCTAACAAGTCAACAGACCTTGGCAGCTGCGACCACTTGGTTCTTCTTTAGAGTCAACCACAGAAGAAGGAGTTATGGAATCTCCCTCCTTGACTATGGAAAGCCACTGAGGTCCAGCATATCAGTGGTGCCCCTGATTGATAACCTAGAGAAGTTGTTGTGTGAAGCTGTGAATGTGAAACCTGGATTGCTTTGTTGGAGATGCCAGAGTGATTGGATACCTACTATGTATGGCTGATAACAGAGAGTGCAACCAGTCCAAGAAAAACAAGTGTGCTGCCAAAAGCACACTTTTGCCAAGTCAAAAGAAGTTAGATACCTGAAGTGTTCCTTGACATAGGAGATGGAGATGCAGAATTTCAAGTTTACCAACCTTGTTTTCAGTCTTGATTTGGTCCAGTATTCCCTCACTGTATACCAACTGAGACCTCACTAGAGAAAACTGATTTTTCTTTTGTAAGAGTCTGTCAATTACATATAAATTCTCAGGGTTGGGAACCTGTGCACAGGTTCTCTTGTTGCTAAGATTTTATCTGGTTTTTACCTGAGCAGATCCTTGCAAGGAGTTGGATGGGTGGGAAAGGACTGAGAGGAACAAGGGAAATAGAAACAATGATCATAATATATTACATGAGGAAAAATTTCAGTTTAAATGCATGCAAATTGAAAATACATACAAAAATTGTAGATGTTTGTTTTCATTCATTCATTCATTTATTTATTTATTTATTTATTTATTTATTTATTTATTTATTTAAGATTTCTGTCTCTTCCCTGCCACCGCCTCCCATATCCCTCTCCCACCCCCAATCAACTCTCCCTCTCTTATCAGCCCCAAGAGCAGACCAGGTTCCGTGCCCTGTGGGGAGTCCAAGGACCTCCCACCTCCTTCCAGGTCTAGTAAGGTGAACATCCAAACAGCCTAGGGTCCCACAAAGCCAGTACTTGCAGTAGGATCAAAACCCAGTGCCATTGTTCTTAACTTCTCAGCAGTCCTCATTGTCCGCTATGTTCAGTGAGTCCGGTTTTATCTCATGCATTTTCAGACCCAGTCCAGCTGACGTTGGTGAGTTCCTGAAAGAACATCATGGGATGTACTCACTCATATATGGTTTCTAGCCATAAATAAAGGACATTGAGCCTATACTTCGTGATCCTAGAGAAGCTAAATAAGAAGGTGAACCCAAAGAAAAACATATAGACATCCTCCTGGATATTAACCTTCATCGGGCGATGAAAGGAGACAGAGTAAGATTCCCACATTGGAGCTCCAGACTACAACCCCAAGGTCCAAATCAGGAGCAGAAGGAGAGAGAGCACGAGCAAGGAACTTAGATGTTTGTTTTCTGGCCTATTTTATATTCTATCCTAGGTAAATATTCATGATCCAGTGAGGGAAAAAATGGTTTATTTTGTAGTTATTTTGTGCCACATTCTGTATATGACTGTAAGTTCTGTTGGGTCTTGAATCCAGCTTAATATTAATCTATCTTTATTTTCTATCTAGTCTTTCAGTCCATTAGTAAAAATGGAGAAGTGAGCTTCCTAACCATCATTATGCTGGCAGTGACTTCCTTAAGTACATTAATGCTCAATATATACTTTTTAGTTGACTTTTTTTTTCTTCTGTTGACACAGGGTTTCAGAAAATTTAGGCTGGCATTGAAGTCATCTAAGGATGTAACTGAGCATCTGCTCCTTGTTCTTCTACCTGCTGGAATCTTAGATTACAATTTTTATTAAAATGCCCAGTGAGATTAGCTCCATTCACAGAGCAACAAACATTTAAATTTGTTCAATGTTTTTTTTTTTTTTCATGACTCAATAGCTCAGTAACTTTTAGTGCTGAATCATATATAAATATATGCAGGTGCCACTGGCTGTTTTTCATTTCCCCCACAAAAGGCAGTTGGATTGCTTCTTTGTTTAACAAATTAAAAAGTTTCTATGAACATGCAAATAAGTATTTAAGTATGTTTTATATTTATTTTGGCAAATACCAAGGCATATGCTTGATGAAACATATGCTAAAAGTATGTGTTATTTTCTAAGAAAGTATGAAATAAAACAGTAATTATTTTTTACTTCCAGTTCATTTTATATGATGAGATAAATATCTCTTATAGAAGAAATCTGGTGTGGGCCAATGGTCTGTTTTCTGTCAATTATATTTTAAATAAATTCTGATTGGCCAGTAGCCAGGCAGGAAGTATAGGCAGGACAACCAGACAGGATATAGAGGCAGGTTGACAAGAACAGGAGAATTCTGGGAAAAGAAAAGCTGTTTGTGCAGTCTTGTCCCAGCCACAGAAGAAGCAAGATGTGACTGCCTCACTATATATGGTACCGAGCCACATGTTTAATATAGACAAGAATAGTGATTTAATATAAGTTATAAGAGTTAATAAGAAGTTCGAGTTACTAGGCCAATCAGTTTGTAACTAATATAGACCTCTGTGTGATTTCTTTGGGACTTAATGACTGTGGGAACTGAAAAAGACAGAAAACTTCAGGCAACAGAATCTTTGTATATAGAATACAACTAGAATCTGACCACTCTCAACAAAATTCACTTAGGCCAACAAATGAAACCATAGACTGTGAAAATATTTTGTTTGCTTTATTATGAGCATAATATATAATATTATGCTATTATAATTGTAATATGTGTATATTATAGTATATATTATAATATAATACATATATTATAATATAATATATATACATTCTTGTGTTGTTATGTTATTGTTATATAAGTTTGTAAGGATTTTCTTTTGTTTTGCCTTTTTGAGACAAGAGTTTCTCTGGGTAACTTTAATGCCTGTCCTAGAACTAGCTCCTGCAGACCAGGCTGGCCTTCAACTCATAGATATCCTATCTCTGCCTCCCAAGTGATGGGATTAAAAGCATGTGCCACCAGTGCCCAGCTATGTTTTTAAATATAGGTTTCTGAAAAGTTTAACATCCATAAAAATTCACATCAAGTGATAATTATACAGAGTTTCTCTATAGTAAATTGTGAAAGTGTTTGAAAGCATTTCAACATTACATTAAAATCTTTATCCAATAAAATACATTAATAATATTTCAAAGTAAATATGTAAAGTAGTGTTGAAGGCCGTGTGGGTCCAACACAGATTACCTAACTGGACTGGAACGGAGTCGCGAGGAATAAACTGACGCAGCTTACATGGTCATCATGGAAGGGCAAGATCTCTCTCCAAGATCCCCTGTTTATTCTCCAAACACCTTATATATCATCACAACAATTGAGAGGGGAAAACACATTAGGCTGTCTCCTAGGCAACCAGGTGAATGGGCTTTTAGTCACATAGGCCATGAATTAGCATCTCTATAAGGCTTCCTCCAAATTACCAAGAAATAAGGACCAAACATCTTGACCAGCTTCAGCCAACATCTGTTCTCAGGAGATCTACATTTATAACAAAAGAAACTAGGAGCAGCACATCCTGGCTATTGTTAAACAGAGACAGCTTGTCTGCAGAGTTACGTGATCAGCTCAGACCAGGCTTATGCCTCTTGTGTCATACAGAAATATGGGCCTACAAGTAGTATTATATGATAAGTTTCATTCCAAAAACTTGCTCTCATTAAATAGCAATAATTCAAAATCCTGCATTCATAAAGTCATAGTGATTCCAGGGTAGCCTTTGAAATGGTTGCCTTTAAAATTTGTAAAATTATGAGAAGAATGTTAGATAGAAGTATCATTTTCAATGCAATGGCAAACTACAGATCTATTCCAATACCTGTTAAACACAGAGAGCAATAGGCAAGAATTAAAAATTAGTCATCTGCTCTTCAGTGCCATACATTTAAATTTCTGTTAGAACACAATTTATAGTAGGAAATTTGAAAGTTGTTTCCATTTTCTTTTATTATTCTCTGATACCATCCTGACCAGTTTACACTCATCCCACATATCATAGTCCTACTATAAGGATCCTCATTAGAAGACCAAGCTACACAACTGTTACGTATTTGCAGAATGCCTTGTTCAATCCCATGCAGGCTCTCTGGTTGTTGGTTCACTCTCTGTAAGGCCCTATTAGACCAGGTTGGTTGATTGATTCTGTGGGTTTTCTTGTGTTCTTGAACCTTCTTCTCCAACAATCCTTTTCCCCCTCTTCTGTAGGATTCTGAGGACTCTGTCTTGTGTTTGACTGTGGGTCTGTATTCGTTACCATCAGTTGGTGGATGAAATGTCTCTGGTGACAAGTGAGCTAGGCACCAATCTATGAGTACAACAAAATATTTCTATATACCATTATGTTGACTTTTTTCTCCATTTGTGTTTGGTTCTATCCTAGGTCTCTGGGCCATCCAGCCTGTGGGTCTTGGTACCTCAAAAATTATCAGGGTGGACTTATTTGTCTAAATGTGTTTGAGTTCAATCATTGATTGGCCATTCCTTCAATCTCTAGGCCACTACTATCCCAGCACATCCCATAAGCATGACAAACTCTAAGTCAAAGGTTAAATGCTAGGGTTGGTATCCCAATAGCTCTATTTGAAGAAGACTAGTGAGAGAAGATAGCTTGTTCAGGCAACAAACCTGTTATTATAGAATTCATTAGCTGAGTTCATCTTCAGAGATTCCTTGGAGATTAACTTTTACCCCATTTCTACCTGACCAAAACTCCTACCCCTCTTTATAGCAGCCCTCTTCAGTACTTTCACTCTATATAATTCCCACATTGATTGTTCATGTTGCATGCCTTCCCATCTACCTTCCACTTACCAAATCTCTTCTATTTCCCCCTTTCAAGGGGAAAAGGGTGTCTACCCTTGAACCACCCTTGTTACCTAGTCTATCTTAGTTGATGGATTGTTGCATAGTTATCTAGTATTTTACAGCTAGTATCCACATATTATATGAGCATGCCATGATTCTATTTCTGAGTCTGAGTTACCTCACTCAAGATTAAGTTTTCTAGTTCCATATATTTGCATGAAATTTTCTTGATGTCATTGCTTTAATCATTGTGCAATGCTCCATTATGTAAATGTATCATATTTTCTTTATCCACTCCTCGGTTGAAGAACATCTAGATTGAGCAAGTTTCCTTGTGGTATGTTTGAGCATTTTTTGGGTATATACCTAAGAGTGGTATAGCTGGGTCTTATGGTAGATTGATTCTGAGTTATCTGAGAAAATGTCATATTAATTTCCAAAGTGGCTATACAAATTTATACTCCTACTAGCAATGGGTAGAATGTTCCTCTTGTTTCACATCCTTTCCAGGATGAACTGTCACATGTATTTTTGACCTTTGCCATTCTGATAAGTATAAAATGGAATCTTATAGCCATTTTAATTTTCATTTCCATGATAGCTAAGCATGTTGAACATTTCATCAAGTATTTCTTGGCCCTTTGAGATTACTCTGTTGATAACTCTATGTAACATATTTTAAATTTTCTTTTTAAATTTTGATATCTGGTTTCTGGAGTTATTTATATATTTTGGAAATAAGTTCATTGTCAGATGTGGAGTTGGTGTAGATATTTTTCTATTCTGTAGGCTGTGGTTTTTCCTTGATGACAGAGTCCTTTGTGTTACAGAATCCTTTCAATTTTGCGAGGTCCCATTTATTAATGTTGATCTTAGTTTCTGTGCTATTGGTGGCCTGTTCATGATGTCATTCCTTATGAATGCATTCAAGACTAATTTCCACTTTTTTCCTATCACATACAATATATTTGGATTTATGTTTATGTCTTTTACTACATGCACTTGAGTTTTGAGCAAGGTGATAGATATGCATCTATTTGTATTCTTTTATATGATAGCATTCAGTTATATCAACACCATTTGTTGAAGATGCTTTATTTATTTTTATTGTATAATTTTGGATGCATTTCCAAAAATAATGTCTTCCCGTATATGGAATTATTGTTGAGTCCTTGATTCAATTGCATTGATATACCTGTCTATTTTTATGAAATACCACATAGTTTTTAATATTACAGCTCTGTAGAAAGCTTGAAATTAGGAATGATGACACCCCCTAAAATTCTTTTATTGTACAGGATCTTTTTCTTTCATGCTGTGTAAAGATTTGTGTTAGTGGGGATTGTGTTAAATTTGTCGATTACTTTTGGTAAGATGCCCATTTTTCTATTTTAATCCTACCTACCTAAGAGCATGGGAGACCTTTTCATCTTCTGATATCTTCTCCAATTTCTTTCCTCAAAAACTTGAAGCTCTTGTCCTACAGGTCTTTCACTTGCTTGGCAAGAGTCACACTATGGTAATTTCTATTATTTGAGGCTACTGTAAAGGGAATCATTTCCCTTATTTCTTTCTCTGCCCATTTATCATTTGTATATAAGAAGGCTACTGATTGTTTAGTTAATCTTGTATCCAGTCACAAGACTAGTGATGTTTATCATCTTTAAGAATAACCTGGTTAAGAATTTATCCTTATTGCCTGAACTAGCTTTTTGGAATCCACTCGATATAGAAGAATAACTTGCTTAGCCTGTATACAGTGGGGAGGGGTCTGGTCCTGCCTCAACTTGATATGCTAGACTTTGTAGACTCACCATGGGCCTTCTTCTTTCTGAGAAGTAAATGAGTGGTTGGGTGAGAAGAATGTGGGGGAACACAAGAAAAGATGAGGGAGAGGAAACAGTGATTGGAATGTAAAATGAAAAAAAAAACTTTTAAATAAAAAATTAATAAAATTATCATTAGACACCTGCTGAAAAAAAAAGAATAAGCTGGTTAAATACTTTGGGTCAGTTATGTATACTATCTTTTCATTTGTGAATAATGATACTTTGACATTTTCCTTTCTAATTTCTATCTTTCTGATATACTTTAATTGTCTTACTGCTTTAGCTGGAAATTTAAGTACTTTGTTGAATAGGTTTGGCGATAGTGAACAGCTTTGTCTTGTTCCTGATTTTAGTGGAATTTCTTTCAGTTTCTCTCCATTTAATCTTATGTCGGCTAAAGGCTTCTGGTAAATTGCCTTTACTATGTTTAAGCATGTCCCTTGTATCCATTATCTATCCAAGATTTTTATCCTAAAAGGGATGGGGAATTTTTTCAAAGATTTTTACAGGATCTAATGAGATGATCACAAGATTTTTTTCTTTCAGTTTGTTTATGTGGTGGATTACAATGACAGCTTCATGTATACTGAATCATCCCTACATCTCTGGAATTAAGCCAGATTGATCATGGTGGATGATCTTTTTCTTTGATTGGATTCAATTTACCCATATTTTATTGTGTATTTTTTAATCAATGTTCGTGAGTGAAATTGGTCTGTAATTCTTTTTTCTTTATTGAGTCTCTATGTGATTTGGGTATCAGTGTGACTCTGGCTTCATATGGAAGGCCTAGTTTGATTCTATGGATGAACCACAGTTGTCAGTATAGGTTTTGTGAGTTTCCATGAACTTGTTTCAGCTGTCTCTACAGATTTCTCCATCATGATCTTGTCCTGCTTTGCTCATATATTCCCTCCTCCCTCTCTTTGAATGGATTCCTGGAGCTCGGCATGGTGCTTGGTTATAGATCTCTGTATCTGGTTCTATCAGTTACTAGATGAAGGCATTGTGATGGTAGTTGGAATATTCACCAATGTGATTATGGGGGAAGGCTATCTCAGGTACCCTTTCCACTATTGCTAGGAGTCTTAGCTGGGATCATCCTTGTATATTATTGGAAATTTCCCTAGCACCAGGTTTATCCCTAACCCCAGAGTAACTCTCTCTATTGAGATATCTCTTTTATTACTCTCCCATTCTGTACTTTCTGCCCTTGATTATCCATTCCCTTATGCTCTTATCCATGTTCCCCTCCTTCTTGTCAGCACCTCACCCCCAGTTTACCCAGGATATATCATCAAATTACTCTACCTAGGGCAATCCATGTGTTCTTCTTAGGGTCCTTCTTTTTAAACTAGCTTCTCTGGAACTGTGGCTTATAGTCTAATTAACCTTTGCTTTACATCTAATATCTACCATGTTTTTCTTTCTGAGTCTGGGTTACCTCACTCAGGATGACTTTTGGAGTTCTTTCCATTTGCCGGCAAATTTCATCATCTCCCTGCTTATTACAACTGAGTAATACTCCATTGTGCAAATGTACTACATTTTCTTTATCCATTCTTGAACTGAATGCATTTAGGTTGCTTCCAAGTTTGGCTTTCATGAATTAATACTTCTATGCACATTATTGAGCAAATGTCCTTTTTGGTGTGACTGAGCATCCTTTGGGTATATGCTCACATCCTTTGGGTATATGCCCAAGAGAGATATTGCTGGGTCTTTTGTTAGACTGATGCCCAAATTTTTTAAATGTATATTTAAAAATATTATTAGATTTAAAAAAAATATCAATCCAAGTAATCACTCCCTCCCCTCCTCCCATTTTCTCTACACACCATCCCATCCCACCCCCCATCTAATCTAATCCTCAGAGAGGATAAGGCCCATTGCTTTGTGGAAGGTCAAAGGCACTCTCTACTATAACTAGGCTGAGCAAGGTATCCTTTCAAAGATAATAGGATCCCAAAAAGCCAGTACATACAGTAGGGATAAATCCAGGTGACACTGCCAATGGCCCCTCAGTCTGCCCCAGCAATGCAACTGTCAACCACATTCAGAGGAACTAGTTTAGTCCTATGCTTGTTCCTTTCCAGTAAGGCTGAAGTTAGTGAGCTCCCATTAGCTCAAGCAAACTTTTTCAGTAGGTGAACCCATCATGGTCTTGACCTCCTTGCTCATATTCTCATTGCTTCCATTCTTCAAATGGAATTTGAGAATGTTCAGATATGGATCTTTGCCTCTGTCTCCATCAGTTGCTTGATGAAGGATCTATGGTGATATTTAAGATAATCATCGGTCTGACTACAGGGTAAGTCAGGATTGGGTCTTTTCTCCTCTATTGCCCCAGATCCTGGGTGGGGTAATCCTTTTGGATTCCTGGGAATTTCTCTAGAGCCAGGTTTCTGCTAACCCTTTAATGGCTCCCTCAATCAAAATATCTCTTTCCTTGCTCTCATCTCTATCCTTCCCCCATCTTGACCATCCCATTCCCTCTAGTTCTCCTTTACCCTCTCCCCTCCTCTTCTCCACCTACACTCCCCACTCCCCATGCTCCCAGTCCTACCAGTCGATTCTGTTCATTTCTAATTTCCAGGTAGGTCTACATAAGAAAGTGTCTTCAGCAAATTGTGCTGGCATACCTGGTTGTCAACATGTAGAAGAGTGAAAATAAATCCATATCTATCACCATTTACCAAACTCAAGTCCAAATGGATTAAAGACCTCAATATAAATCTGACCATATTGAATCTGATAGAAGAAAAAGTGAGAAGTAGTCTTCAATGCATGGGCACAGAGATAAGCTTCTGTAAAGCAAAGGACACGGTCAATAAGACAAAAAGGCAGCCTACTGAATGGGAAAAGATCTTCACCAACCCCACATCAGACAAAGGACTGATCTCTAAAATATATAAATAGCTCAAGAAATTAGACATTAAATTTCTAGATAACCCAATTTAAAAATGGAGCAATGAGCTCGACAGAAAATTCTCAACAGAAGAATCTTAAATGAAAAAAAAAGAAAGAATCTTAAATGGCTAAAAGATACTTAATGAAATGTTCAATGTCCTTAGCTCTCAGAGAAATGCAAATCAAAACAACTCTGAGATACCATCTTACACCTATCAGAATGGCTAAGATCAAAAACACTAATGATAGTTTATGCTGGAGAGGATGTGGAATAAGGGAACACTCATCCATTGCTAATGGGAATGCAAACTTGTACAATAACTTTGAAAATCAGTATGGCGGTTTCTCAGAAAAGTAGGAATCAACTTACCTCAGAATCCAGCAATACCAGTCTTGGGGATATACCCAATATATATTCAATCTTACTATAAAAACATTTGTTCAGCTATGTTTATAGCAGCATTATTTGTAATAGCCAGATCCTGGAAACAATCTAGATGCCCCTCAACCAAAGAATGGATAAAGAAAATAAGGCACATTTACACATTAGAGTACTACTCATTGGTAAAAAACAATGACATCTTGAATTTTGCATGGAAATGGATGGAATTAGAAAACACTAACCTGAGTAAGATAACTCAGACCCAAAAAGATTAATATGGTATGTACTCACTCTTTAAGTGGATGCTAGCAATAAACAAAGGACATTGATGGCCAATTTTTGAGAAACCACTATACTGATTTCCAAAGTGGCTGTACCTATTAGCACTCCCTTTCATTGCTGCGTCATTGTGTGGGGGTTGGGTACCAGGGTGACTATAGACTCACAAAAGGGGTTTGGCAATGGTTCTTCTGTTGCTATTGTGTAGAACAATTTGAGGGGTATTTGAATTAACTCTTCTTTGAAATTCTCATAGAATTCTACACTAAAGTAATCTGGTATGGGCTTTTATTGGTTAGGAAACTTTAAATGACTGCTTCTATTTCCTTAGGTTATACAAGTTTATTTAAATTGTTTATCTGGTCTTGATATAATTTTGGCATGTAGAACATAACCAGAAAATTGTGCATTTCTTTTAAATTTTTCAATTTTGTTGAGTACAGGGTTTTTATTATTTTTTAATGCTTTATAAATAATACCATTCAAAATTTCCACCTCCTCCCCTCCTCCCATTTCCCTCCCACTCTCCCTCTCACCCTCACCATCCACCTCAAGTCCTAATAGAGGGCAGGGTACCCTGCTCTGTGGGAAGTCCAAGGCCCTCCCACCTCCATCCAGGCCTAGGAAGGTGTGCATCCAAATAGACTAGGATCCCAACTAGCCAGTATATGCAGTGGAATCAAATCCCAGTGCCAATACCCTGTTGTTTTTATCACTATTTCTCAGTCAGCCTCCATTATCAACCACATTCAGAGTCTGATTAGATCACATGCTCATTCAGTCCCAGTCCAGCTGGCTTTGGTGAGCTCCCATTAGATCAGGCACACTGTCTCAGTGGGTGGACCAACCCCTAGTGGTCCTGACTTACTTGCTCATCTTCTCCCTCCTTCTGCTCTTCAACTAGACTTTGGAAACTCAGTCCAGTGCTCCCATGTAGGTCTCTGTCTCTATCTCCATCTGTGGCCGGATTAGGGTTCTATGGTGATATTCAAGATATTCATCAGTGTGGCTATGGGACAAGGCCAGTTCAGGCACCCTCTGCTCTACTGCCCAAACCTAGCTGCAGACATTCCCGTGGACACCTGGGAATCCCACTGAAGCCAAGTCTTTTGCCAACCCCAAAATGACTCCATTAATTAAAATATCTTCTTCCCTGCTCCCATATCCACCCTTCCTCCATCTCACCCATCCTTTTCCCCGAAGCTCTCCCCAATCATCCCTTTCTCCCTTCTTTCTCCCCTTCTCTGCTTCACCCCACCCCTACCCCCATGTTCCCAACTTTTGCCCAGCGATCTTGTCTGCTTCCAATTTCCAGGAAGATCTATATAGGTTTTTCTTTGGGTTCACCATTTTTTTAGCTTCTCTAGGATCACAAACTATTAGATAAATGTCCTTTGTTTATGGCTAGAATCCACTAATAAGTGAGTGCACACCATATTCATCTTTTTGGGTCTGAGTTATCTCACTCAGGATAGTGTTTTCTATTCCCATCCAATTGCATGCAAAATTCGCGAAGTCATTGTTTTTCACTGTTGAGTAGTACTCTAATGTGTATATGTGCCACACTTTCTTTATCAGTCTTCCATTGAGGGACACCTAGGTTGTTTCCAGGTTCTGGCTATTAAAATAGTGCTGCTATGAACATAGTTGAACAAATGCTTTTGTAGTATGATTGGGCATCTCTTGGGTATATTCCCAAGTGTGGAATTGATGGATCCTGAGGTAGGTTGACTCCCAGGTTCCTGAGAAACCACCACACTGATTTCCAAAGTTTTTGTACAAGTCATTGGAGTTACTTCATTTTAGCCATTCTGACAGGGGTAACATAGTATCTCAAAGTTGTTTTGATTTGTACTTCTCTGTTTGCTAAAGAAGTTCCGATCTGATGTGGAGCCTGACCTTGTGGACTCAGGTTTCAGTGTTGCTGCTCCTTAGACCCTCAGCAGGGACTTGGAGGAGCTCCGTGTCACGAGTTTTCAGTGGGCCTAGCCTCCTGGCTCATTGCCATGTTCCTCACTCTGTTCAGGACCACTAAATGTTGAAATATGGATGCATACCGAAATAAAGACAATTTGTTGTGTTGCAAAAAAAAAAAAGTTGAATGTGACCTTAAGTATCCTTTGGCCTTTTGAACTTCTGTTGAGAATTCTCTATTCAGTTAAGTACCACATTTTTAATTGGGTTATTTAGTATTTTAATGTCTAGTTTCTTGAGTTCTTTATATATTTTGGAGATCAAGCCTTTGTCTGATGAGGGGTTGGTGAAGATCTTATCCCATTCAGTAGGTTGCCTTTTTGTCTTAATGACCATGTCCTTTGCTTTACAGAAGATTCTCAGTTTCAGGAGGTCCCATTTATTCATTGTTCCTCTTATTGTCTGTGATACTGGTGTTATACATAGGATGTGGACTCATGTGCTCATGTGTTTATCAGGTTTAGTGTGGTCAGATTTATATTGAGGTCTTTAATCCACTTGGACTTGAGTTTTGTACATGGTGATAGATATGGATCTATTTTCATTCTTCTACAGGCTGACATTCAGTTATGCCAGCACCATTTGTTAAAGATGCTTTCCTTCTTCCATTGTATAATTTTAGCTCCTTGGTCATTGGTGTTCATTGGTTTGTGGGTTAATATCTGAGTCTTGGATTCAATTCCAGTTGTCAATGTCTGTTTTTATGCAAATACCAAGCTGTTTTCATTATTGTAGCTTTGTAATGAAGTTTGAAGTCAGGGAAGGTAATACCTCAGAAAGTACCTTTATTTTATAGGATTGTTTTGGCTGTACTGGGTTTTTTGTTTTTCCATATGAAGTTGATTATTGTTCTCTGAATATAAGTGAAGAAATTTGTTGGGATTTTGATAGGAATTGCATAGAATCTATAGATTGCCTTTGGTAGAATTGCCATTTTTACTATGTTGATACTACCAAACCAAGAGCATGGGAGATCCTTCCATTTTCTGCTATTCTCCTCAATTTATTTCTTCAAAGCCTTAAATTTCTTGTCAAATAGATATGATCTTGTATCTTACCACATTACTGAAACTGTTTATCAGCTGTAGGAGTTCTCTGGTAGAGTTTTTGGGGTCATTGATGTACACTATCATCTCATCTGCAAATAATGAAAGCTTGACTTCTTCCTTTTCCAATTCAAATCCCCTTGATCTCCTTATGCCATCTTATTGCTATTGTGAAAACTTCAACCACTATATTGAAGAGGTATGGAAAGAGTGGAAAGGCTTGTCTTGTTCCTGATTTTAGTGGGATGGTTTTGAGTTTTTCTCCATTTAAATTGATGTTAGCTGTGGGCTTGCTGTATATTGCTTTTATTATATTTAGGTATGACCCTTGTATCCCTAATCTCTCCAAAACCTTTATCATAAAGGGGTATTGAATTTAGTCAAATGCTTTTTCAGCATCTAATGAAATGATCATATGGTATTTTTCCTATCAGTTTATTTATATGATGTATTACATTGATAGATTTTTGTATGTTGAACCAGCCCTTCATCTCTGGGATGAAGCCTAACATGATCATAATGGATAATTTTTTGATGTACTCTTAGATTCAGTTTGCCAGTATTTTATTGAGAATTTTTGCATCATTGTTCATGAGTGAGATTGGTCTGTAATTCTCTTTCTTGGTTGAGTCTTTGTGTGGTTTTGGTATAAGGGTGACTGTAGCTTCATAAAAAGAGTTTGGCACTAACTCTTCTGTTTCTATTATGTAAAACACATTAATAATGTGAGACACATAAGTATTATCTCTTCTTGGAAGTTCTGGTAGAATTCTGCATTTAAAACATCTGGTCCTGGGCTTTTTTTGGTTGGAAGGTTTTTGATGACAGCTTCTATTTCCTCACAACTTATAGGTCTATTTAAATTGTTCACCTGGTCTTGATTTAATTTTGTATATGGTACTTATCTAAAAACACGTCCATTTCTTTTGCATTTTCCAATTTTGTGGCATGCAGCCTTTTGTAGTAAGACCTAATGATTCTCTGAATTTCCTCAGTGTCTGTTGTTATGTCCCCTGTTTCATTTCTGATCTTGTTAATTTTGGTGTTCTCTCTCTGCCTTTTGATTAGTTTGAATAGGGATTTGTCAATCTTGTTGATATTCTCAAAGAACCAGCCCTTTGTTTCTTTGATTCTTTGCATTGTTTTCTGTGTTTCTATTTTGTTGATTTCAGCCCTCAGTTTGATTATTTCCGGTCTTCTGCTCCTCTTGGGTGAGTCTGCTTCTTTTATTTTTCTAGAGCTTTCAGGTATACTCTTAAGTCTCTAATGTGAGCTTTCTTCACTTTCTTTATGTGGGCACTTAGTGCTATGAACTTTCCTCTTAGCACTGCTTTCATAGTGTTCCATATGTTTCGGTATGTTGTGCCTTTATTTTCATTGAATTCAAGGAAGACTAATTTCTTTCTTTATTTCTTCCTTGACTCAGAGGTGGTTTAGTAGTCGATGGTTCAGTCCAGGAGTTTGGAGGTTTTCTGGGTGTAGAATTGTTGTTGAATTCTAACTTTAATCCATGGTGATCCTATAAAAAAAAAACTGGTTGTTACTACAATTTTTGTTTCTGTGGATATTTGTATCTGTGGATATTTGATCAACAAGTATGTGATCAATATTTGAGCAGTTCCCATGGGATGCTGAGAGGAAGGTATATTCTTTTCTATTTTTGTGGAATGTTCTATAGATGTCTGATAAGTCCATTTGATTCATTACATTTGTTAGTTCTCTTATTTCTCTGTCAAGTTTCTGTCTGGTTGACCAGTCAATTGGTGAGAGAGGAGTATTGAAATCTCCTACTATTAGTGTATGGGGTTTGATGTGTGCTTTGAGTTTTAGTAATGTTTCTTTTACATATGTTGGTGCTTTTATATTAGGGGTATAGATATTCATGATTAAGACTTCATTCTGATGAACTGTTCCTGTTATTTGTATATAGTGTCCTTCTCCATCTCTTCTGATTGATTTTAGTTTAAAATAAATTTTGTTAGCTATTAGTATAGATACACTCGTTTATTTCTTAGGTCCATTTTCCCAACCCTTTACACTGAGGTAGTGTTTGTCTTTGAAGTTGAAGTGTGTTTCATGTAAACAGCAGAATGTTGGATCCTGTTTTCATATCCATTCTCTTAACCTGTGCCTTTTTATAGGTGAATTGAGTCAATTGATTTTAAGTGATATTAATGACCAGTGGCTGTTAACTCTGGTTATTTTTTTGGTGGTAGTATTTGTGTGTTTCTCTTCTTTGAGTTGTGCTGGTGGAGGGTTGTCAGATGTCTGTGTTATTACGGCTGTTGTGGGCTTTTGGGGGTGGTGATTTTCCTTCTAGTACTTTTTATAAGGCTAGGTTTGTGTATACATTTTGTTTAAATCTACTTTTGTCCTAGAATTTCTTGTTTTCTCCATCAATGGTGAAAGAAAGCTTTGCTGAGTATAGTAGTCTGGGTTTGCATTCATGATCTCTTAGTGTCTGCAGCACATCTATTCAAGACTATCTGGATTTCATGGTTTCCATAGAGAAGTCAGGTGTAATTCTGATAGGTTTACTTTTATATGTTATTTGACCCTTTTCCTTAGAAGCTCTTAATATGCTTCCTTTATTTTGTATGTTTTGTGTTTTGATTATTATATGGTGTGGGGATTTTTTTTTAGCCAGTCTATTTGGTGTTCTGTATGCTTCTTGTACCATCATAGGAATATCCTTCTTTAGATTGGGAAAGTTTTCTTCTATAATTTTGTTGAATATATTTACTGGGCCTTTGAGCTGTAATTCTTCTGCTTCTTCTACTCCTATTATTCTTAGGTTTGGTATTTTCATGGTGTCCCAGATTTCCTGGATATTTTGTGTTAAGAATTTGTTGGTTGTCTTTTTGTCTTAGTGACAGTGTCTTTGCTTTACAGAAGCTTCTCAGCCCCAGGAGGTCCCATTTATTCAATGATGCCCTTAGTGTCTGTCCGGCTGGGGTTATACGTAGGAAGTGGTCTCCTGTGCCCATGTGCTGTAGAGTACTTCCCACTTTCTCTTCTATCAGGTTCAGTGTGTTCAGATTGATATTGAGGTCTTTGATCCATTTGGACTTGAGTTTTATGCATGGTGATAGATATGGATCTATTTTCATTCTTCTACAGATTGACATCCAGTTGTGCCAGCACCATTTGTTGAAGATGCTCTCTTTTTTCCATTGTATACTTTTAGCTCCTTTATCGAAAATCAGGTGTTCATAGGTTTGTGGGTTAAAGTCAGGGTCTTCTATTCGATTCCATTGGTCGACTTCTCTGTTTTTTATGCCAATACCAAGCTGTTTTCAATACTGTAGCTCTGTAATAGAATTTGAAGTCAGGGATGGTAATGCCTCCAGACAATCCTTTATTGTATAAGATTGTTTTGGCTATCCTGGGTTTTTTTGTTTTTCCATATAAAGTTGATTATTGTCTTCTCCAGATCTGTGAAGAATTTTGATGGGATTTTGATGGGGATTGCATTGAATCTATAGATTGCTTTTGGTAGAATTGCCATTTTTACTATGTTGATCCTCCGAATCCAAGAGCAAGGGAGGTCCTTTCATTTTCTGGTATCCTCCTCAATTTCTTTCTTCAATGCCTTAAAGTTCTTGTCAAATTGATCTTTCACTTCCTTGGTTATAGCTACCCCAAGATATTTTATGCTGTTTGTGGCTATCTTGAAGGTGAAGCTTCTCTGGTTTCCCTCTCTGCTTCCATATCCTTTGTGTATAAGGGGGAACTGATTTTTTGGAGTTGATCTTGTATCCTGCCACATTACTAAAGCTGTTTGTCAGCTGTAAAAGTTCTTTGGTGGAGTTTTGGGGGTCGCTTATGTACACTATCATATCATCTGCAAATAAAGAAAGTTTCACTTCTTCCTTTCCAATTCGAATCCCCTTGATCCCCTTATGTTGTCTTATTGCTATTGCTATGACTTCAAGCACTATATTGAAGAGGTATGGCGAGAGTGGACAGCCTTGTCGTGTTCCTGAGTTTAATGGGATTGCTTTGAGTTTCTCTCCGTTTAATTTGATGTTAGTTGTAGGCTTGCTGTATATAGCTTTTATAATATTTAGGTATGACCCTTGTATCCCTAATCTCTCCAATACTTTTGTCATAAAGGGATGATGAATTTTGACAAATGCTTTTTCAGCATCTAATGAAATGATCATATGGTTTTTTTCTTTCAGTTTATTTATAAAATGGATTACATTGATAGATTTTTGTATGTTGAACCAGCCCTGCATCTCTGGGATGAAGCCTACTTGATCATAATGGATAATTTTTCTAATGTGTTCTTGGATTTGGTTTGCCAGTATTTTGTTGATGATTTTTGCATCGATGTTCATGAGTGAGATTGGCCTATAATTCTCTTTCTTGTTTGAGTCTTTGTGCAGTTTTGGTATCAGAGTAACTGTAGCTTCATAAAAGGAATTTGGCAATGCCTCTTCTGTTTTTATATTGTGAAATACATTAAGCAGTATAGGCATTAGGTCTTCTTGGAAGTTCTGGTAGAATTCTGCATTGAATCCATGTGGTCCTGGGCATTTTTGGTAGGGAGGTTTTTGATAACCGCTTCTAATTCTATGCGACAATCAGGTCTATTTAAATTGTTCACCTGGTCCTGGTTTAACTTTGGTATATGGTATTTATCTAAAAAAGTGTCCATTTCCTTTACATTTTCCAGTTTTGTGACATACAGGCTTTTGTAGTAAGATCAAATGATTCTCTAAATTTCCTCTGTGTTTGTGGTTATGTCCCCCTTTTAATTTCTGATCTTATTAATTTGCAAATTCTCTATCTGCCGTTTGATTAGTTTGGATAGGGGTTTATCAATCTTGTTGATTTAATCCAGGAACCAGCTTTTTGTTTCATTGATTCTTTGGATTGTTTTCTGTGTTTCTATTTTATTGATTTCAGCCCTCAGTTTGATTATTTCCAGTCTTCTACTCCTCCTAGGTGAGTCTGCTTCTTTTTTTTCTAGGGCTTTCATGTGGGCTGTTAAGTCTCCAATGTGAGCTTTCTCTGTTTCCTTTAAGTGGGCACTTAGTGCTATGAAATTTCCTCTTAGGACTGATTTCATAGTGTCCCATAAGTTTGAGTATGTTGTTTCTTTATTTTCATTGAATTCCAGGAAGACTTTAATTTCTTTCTTTATTTCTTCCTTAATCCAGATATGGTTCAGTAGTTGACTGTTCAGTTTCCATAAATTCGTAGGCTTTCTAGGGGTAGCATTGTTGTTGAATTCTAACTTTAATCCATGGTGATCTGATAAGACAAACGTGATTACTAATATATATTTTTTGTAACTGTGGATGTTTGCTTTGTTACCGACTATGTGGTCGATTTTCGAGAAGGTTCCATGAGCTGCAGAGAAGAAGGTATATTTATTCCTATTTGTGTGGAATGTTCTATAGATGTTTGTTAAGTCTATTTGCTTCATTACCTCCATTAATTCTCTTATTTCTCTGTTAGGTTTCTGTCTGATTGACCTGTCCATTGGTGAGAGAGGAGTGTTGAAGTCTCCCACTATTAGTGTGTGTGGTTTGATGGCTGCCTTGAGTTTCAGCAATGTTTCTTTTATGTATGTGGGTGCTTTTATATTAGGGGCATAGATATTCAGGATTGAGACTTCATCCTGATGAACTGTTCCTCTTATGAGTATAAAATGCCCCTCTCCATCTCTTCTGATTGATTTAAGTTTGAAGTCAAATTTGTTAGAGATTAGTATGGCCACACCTGCTTGTTTCTTAGGTCCATTTGATTGATAAGCTTTTTCCCAGCCCTTTACTCTGAGTAGGTGCCTGTCTTTGTGGTTGAGGTGTGTTACTTGTAAACAGCAGAATGTTGGATCCTGTTTTCTTATTCAATCTCTTAGCCTGTGCCTTTTTATAGGTGAGTTGAGTCCATTGATATTAAGTGATATTAATTACCAGTGGTTGTTAACTCCGGTCATTTTTTCTTTCTTTTTTTTGGGGGGTGGGGTATTAGAGTTTGTGTGTTTCCCTTCTTTGAGTTGTGTTGTTGAAGGGTCTCTAGATGTCTGCATTATTGTGGTCACTGTTGGACTCCTTGGTTTGTGATTTTCCTTCTATTATTTTCTGTAAGGCTGGATTTGTGGCTACGTATAGTTTAAATTTGTTTTTATCCTGGAAAATTTTATTTTCTCCATTTATAGTGAATGAAAGCTTGGCTGGGTATAGTAGTCTGGGCTTGCATCCATGGTCTCTCAGTGTCTGCAGTACATCTATCCAGGACCTTCTGGCTTTCATGGTTTCCATGGAGAAGTCAGGTGTAAGTCTGATAGGTTTACCTTTATAAGTGACTTGGCCTTTTTCTTTTGCAGCTCTTAATATTCTTTCCTTATTCTGAATGCTTTGTGTTTTGATTATTATATGGCGAGGGGATTTTTTTTTTTGGTCCAGCCTATTTGGTGTTCTGTATGCTTCTTGAACCTTCATAGGTATATCTTTCTTTAGGTTGGGAGAGTTTTCTTCTATAATTCTATTAAATATGTTTTCTGGACCATTGAGCTGCACTTCTTCTCCTTCTTCTACTCCTATTATTCTTAGGTTTGGTCTTTTTATTGTGTCCCAGATTTCCTGAATGTTTTGTGATGGGAGTTTGTTGGACTTGCTGTTTTCTTTGATCAGTGTGTTTATTTTTTCTATGATATCTTCCGAATCTGAGATTCTTTCCTCTAACTCTTGTTATCTGTTGGTTATGCTTGTTTCTGTAGACTCTGTACGTTTACTTAAATTTTCCATGTCTAGCCAGCCCTCTGTTTGTGTTTTCTTCTTTGCCTCCATTTCAGTTTTCAAGTCTTGAACTGTTTCCATTATCTGTTTGATTGTTTTTCCTTGGTTTTCTAGGGTATCATTCACTGATTTATTCAATTCTTCAAACTTTCTGTTATATTTCTTATCTATTTCTATATGGGTGTTCTTTACATGCTGTTTAAGGGCGTCAATCACTTTCATGAAGTCAATCTTTTCTACTTCTTCTTGATTAAGGTGTTCATGTCCTCCCATTGTGAGGTTGCTGGTTTCTGGTGGCTTCATGTTGCTTTTCAGATTGTTGGGTGAATTCTTGCATTGGTGTCTGCCCATCTCTTCCTCCAAATGCTCCCCTGTGGATCTTCTTTTAATGGATCAGGTCTCCTTGCCTACTGATGTACCTTCCCAGTGATGGCTCTCCCCAATGCTTTTTCTCCTGGCACCGAGATCAGGTCTCCGTGCTGGTTGGGCAGCTTGTAAACAAAGTACCCACCTTGCTTGGTGCAGTCAGGCTATTGAGACAAAGGAACTCCCGTCCACTTGGTTGCCCTGAAGATTTGGACCCAGTGCCCAGACAGGCTGAGCTGGGTGATGATATGTGCCCAAAGAGGGCAGGGGGCCCGAAGTGGGGAGGGTTCTAGATGCAAGCTGGGTGGGATAGGAAGAAAGAGGCAGTATGCAGGGAGTAGAGGCCCTGCAGAGAGCCCAAGAAGGATTGGGGGCTGAGGAACTTCTGAGTTCTCTGTCCCATGCTGGTGCCGCGGGGTCAGAAACTCACCCCAATGTTGGCTCTCCTGGCTCCGAGAGATCCAATATTTGGTTTTTTTTTGTTTTTTATTGACTTTTATTAAGCTCTACATTTTTCTCTGCTCCCCTCCCTGTTTCTCCCCTCCCCCTTCAACCCTACCCCAAAGTCTCCTGCTCCTAATTTACTCAGGAGTTGTTGTCTTTTTCTACTTCCCATGTAGATTAGATCTATGTAAGTCTTTCTTGGTGTCCTCAGTGTTGTCCTAGTTCTCTGTGATTGTGGTTTGTAGTCTGGTTTTCTTTGCTTTATGTTTGTACCAATATTTGGATAATGAGTAGTATATTAAACTATAGAAAGTAATCATTGTTTCAGTTTCATAGCTGTAATATTCTCATTATGTATTCATCAAATGTCCATGATATTAAGAGATGAATACTAAAAAAGTAGAAAAGTCATATTCAAGTGTATGAATGTGTCCTAGAAATTACTTTAGAAACCAAAACTTGACCATCACAAGGAATGAGATATAATTTGTAACTTTATAAAAGTCAGGGCTGAGTTTCTAAGAAGAATGCTATTTAAACCTGTCTGTAAGCAAAAGAAAGATCTTATAAATGTTTACCTCAGAAACAAATGTTTCATACATAAAATTTCACATTACAAAGAACTTCAAAGTTAGATGTTTCATATGGATTCCCAGAATAGAAAAGAATCTATGATGAACTGAGTAGACCAATTGTGTGGAAAATGGCAAAGATCACAGCAAAGAAAGATTATTGATGAAACAGATAATGAAGGTATTACTGAGGATAGTGTAGGCTCAATAGAAACATGGCATACCACTCTAAGGAAAATAAATATATCAATTGACGCTTTTAATTTGAGGAGGTGACATAAAATTTATGTTTCTGAAATTTTATTCATTCATATATATATATACATATATTTGATGCAAATTTGATGAGTGAATCTGCATTGGATTTAAATATTGAATTGCACTTCTTTCATACTCAACATTCAATAAAATTGGGATTGAATGAGTAAATGTTAATTTATTATGGATTGAATTTTTCAGTTCAACAGTGGTTTCAACTCTCTTAAGAAATTATGGTATTGAAGAAACTGAAGGCCGACTCCCAGGTAAGAACACAGAGTAAAAATCTCATCTTTGCAATAACATGAAAGAAAATCATGAAATATATAATACAAGTAAAAATTCCAAGAGGAAGTAAACAAGAATGAAAGAAAAATGGTAGTCGTGACCAGGCCATTGCAAGTGGCACTAGTGAGGTCAGTGAAACCACAGGGAAATGCTGCTCTCTTTCTTGCATACACATGGGCACTACAAAAATAATTAGCTAATCATGGGCATTGTAGACATGAAAAGAGAATTCTAAAGCAGAGTGTATGTATTAGTTGATGTCAGTAGGAATCACCAGATATCATTGTAGATCCCCATCTTCTCCACATATCAATACCTTTAGTAACTCCAGGAAAAACCCATGATGCAATGCAGTACCATCAGAACCAGAAGGCAATGTGACTTGCGAAAACAGAGATACTTCTTTTTTTAATTAATTTTTTTATTGAAGAAAAAAAATTGCCGCCTCCTCCCAGCCTCCTATTTCCCTCCCCCTCCTCCCACTCCTCTCCCCCTCCCCCCACTTCTCTCCTCCTCCCTCTCCAGTCTGAAGAGCAGTCAGGGTTCCCTGCCCTGTGGAAAGTTCAAAGTCCTCCCCCCTCCATCCTGGTCTAGGAAGGTGAACATCCAAACTGGCTAGGCTCCCACAAAGCCAGAACATGAAGTAGGATCAAGACCCAGTGCCACTGTCCTTGGCTTCTCAGCAGCCCTCATTGTCCGCCATATTCAGAGAGTCTGGTTTTATCCCATGCTTTTTCAGTCCCAGTCCAGCTGGCCTTGGTGAGCTCCCAATAGATAAGCCCCAATGTCTCAGTGGGTGGGTGGTCCCGACCTCGTGGTCCCGACTTCGTGGCTCATGTTCTCCCTCCTTCTGCTCCTCATTGGGACCTTGGGAGCTCAGCCCAATGCTCCAATGTGGGCATCTACAAGAATTATCAAAGCTAAGACTCTTGCAATATTGTTTATCTGAGATGAAGTAGCCAATGCCAGTTTACAGGCAAGACCTCAAGGGGAAAGTGTGGGAAACCAATATAACCATATAAACTTTGTGCTGTAGGCAATGACCTTTCCAAGACTACTGCTGAGGTCAGTGGGATCCTACAGTAATAGCTTCCATACTCCTTCCCCTAAGAGCCCACACTGGGGAAATTACTACAAATTAGCAGTTTAGAAGCAGAGGAAGTATCAAGGAAAAATTAAAACTGTACTGTATAACTTAATTTTTAAAATTAATCATCACTTAGCAGAAATAATATATTGTATGGTGTGATTATATGGCTATTCTGCATGCTTATATATCCATTCTAACATTGCATATTGTCTATTTTCTTCATACACACAATTCATATTTTTTATCCTTATTTTAACTTTTAACTAATGTTTAGCAAACTTTTAATATTTGCTAAAAAATAAAATCTAAAACAATCATTCTGATTGAGTAAGTCAGGCCCATACAAACAAATCAAATATCATACAATTTATCCCATTTGTGCACATTAGTTTTAAATCTTCAGATAAATGTGTTTCATTTAGAATAGCCATCAAGGTCAGGAAATAAATAAGGAGCCAGGTGGAGCTTTCAAAGAGGGCTGATAGAGGGTGCTGATATAAAGTACTAAAAGGGAATAGTGGAATAGGAAAATTTAATTTGGGATTGAGCAAGGGTGAGAGGGTAGAAGAGGGTATATGGAGAGGAATACATACTACTAAAGATGTTTCAAAGATGGCATGTGAAAAGCTACTATTCTAGAAATGCACACACATGTTTGCATGCACACACATGGGTGAGTTAAACAATGACCCTACTAAATAACTTAGACCTCTTAAAATTTTAAAAAAGTATATTGACAAAATGTGTTTTATTTTTTTGAGACAGGGTTTTTCTGTAGCTTTTGAGCCTGTCCTGGAACTAGCTCTTGAAGACCAGGCTGGCCTTGAACTCACTGAGATCCACCTCCCTCTGCCTCCAGAGTGCTGGGATTAAAAGGCATGTGCCACCACTGCCCAGCTCAAAATGTGTTTTATAATTGTTGGTCAGTAGGTCCACAGACACCCAAATAATACTTGCTATTGTCAACGCTTTTGATAACCTCAAATTTGATTGTAGGACCCTATTTTTTGTCGCCACCACATAATTGAGCCATAGATATGAAGCTGGTACTGACCTGGAAACTTTACCCTTATTATGTAGCTTTTATAGTGCAAAAGGATGCTATGCATGCTGTTGGAGGGGAAAAACCATCATCAATCTTATCCGGCTGTAAAACCAGTCAGCTATAGTAATGACTGGCTTTTCAAGACATTCTCACTAGTGCATAGACACCATGAGAGTAAACTATGAATTTTTGACTAGATTTAAGTCTCACACCACAGGATGAAATTTCTAACTGGCATTTTTATTTGACTAGAACCTACACAGAGATAAGTTACAGATACTTAGATCAGAACATACCACTATTATTCTGCTAAATGGACACAACATAAAACTAAATCCTAATGACTCCTTTTTATACCCATAGATGAGTGCATCTTTCAAATTTAATCGGTAAAAATTCTCTTTTTTTTGTTTTTTTATTGATAAAAGGACAATAAAGAAAGAAAAAAAACAAATTTCCACCTCCTCCCAGCCTCCCATTTCCCTCCCCCTCCTCCCACTCTTCTCCCCCTCCTCCCACTCTTCTCCCCCTCCTCCCACCCCTCTCCCCTTCCCCCCACTCCACTCCCCTTCCCTCTCCAGTCCAAAGAGCAGTCAGGGTTCCCTGTCCTGTGGTAAGTCCTAGGTCCTCCCCCCTCCGTCCATATCTAGGAAGGTGAACATCCAAACTGGCTAGGCTCCCACCAAGCCAGCAGATTGCGTAGGATCAAAACCACGTGCCATTGTCTTTGGCATCTCATCAGCCCTCATTGTTCGCCATGTTCAGAGAGTCCAGTTTTATCCCATGCTTTTTTGGTAGCAGTCCAGCTGGCCTTGGTGAGCTCCCAGTAGATCAGCTCCACTATCTCAGTGGGTGGGTGCACCCCTCGTGGTCCCGACTTCTTTGCTCATGTTCTCCCTCCTTCTGCTCCTCATTGGGACCTTAGGAGCTCAGTCCAGTGCTCCAGTGTGGGTATCTGTCTCTATCTCCATCCGTCGCCAGATGAAAGTTCTAGGATGATATGCAAGATATTCATCAGTATTGCTCTAGGATAGGGTCCTTTCAGGTTCCCTATCCTCAGCTGCCCAAGGAACTAACTGGAGACCTCAGCTTGGGAACCTGGGAGCCCCTCTAGGGTCAAGTCTCCTGCCCACCCTAAAGTGGGTCCCTTAACTAAGAATTGTGGTTCCGTGCTCCCCTATCCAACCTTCCTTTATCCCGATCCTCCTGTTTCCCCAAGTCCCCCCTCCTTCCCTTCTACCTTTTCTCTCCCCATCTCCCCTTACCCCCATCCCACCCCACCCCCAAGATCCCACTTTTCTCCCCGGCAATTTTGTCTACTTCCCTTATCCAAGAGGATAACTATATGTTTTTCCTTGGGTTCACTTTCTTACTCAGCTTCTTTAGGTTCGCCTATTGTAGACTCCGTGACCCCTATTTATGGCTAGAAACCAATTATGAGTGAGTACATCCCATGTTCATCTTTTTGTGTCTGGGATAACTCACTCAGATAGTGTTTTCTATTTCCATCAATTTGCATGCAAAATTAGAGAAGTCATTGTTTTTTACCGCAGCGTAGTACTCTAGTGTGTTTATATTCCATACTTTCTTCATCCATTCTTCCATTGAAGGGCATCTAGGTTGTTTCCAGGTTCTGGCTATTACAAATAATACTGCTATGAACATAGTTGAACAAATGCTTTTGACATGTGATAGAGCATCTCTTGGGTAAATCCCCAAGAGTGGTATTGCTGGGTCCAGGGGTAGGTTGATCCTGAATTTCCTGAGAAACCGAAACACTGACTTCCACAGTGGTTGCACAAGATTGCATTCCCACCAGCAATGGATGAGGGTACCCCTTCCTCCACAGCCTCTCCAGCAAAGGCTATCATTGGAGTTTTTTATTTTAGCCATTCTGACAGGTGTAAGATGATATCTCAAAGTTGTTTTGATTTGCATTTCCCTGATTGCTAAGGAAATTGAGCAGGACCTTAAGTGTCTTTTGGCCATTTGAACTTCTTCTGTTGAGAATTCTCTGTTCAGTTCAGTGCCCCATTTTTTAATTGGGTTAATTAGCATTTTAAAGTCTAGTTTCTTGAGTTCTTTATATATTTTGGAGATCAGACCTTTGTCTGTTGCAGGGTTGGTGAAGATCTTCTCCCAGTCAGTAGGTTGCCTTTGTGTCTTAGTGACAGTGTCCTTTGCTTTACAGAAGCTTCTCAGTTTTAGTAGGTCCCATTTATTCAATGTTGCCCTTAATGTCTGTATCCATTATGATCAAGTAGGCTTCATTCCTGAGATGCAGGGCTGGTTCAACATACGAAAATCTATCAATGTAATCCAGCATATAAATAAACTGAAAGAAAAAATACCATATGATCATTTCATTAGATGCTGAAAAAGCATTTGACAAAATTCAACATCCATTTATGTTAAAAGTCTTGGAGAGATTAGGGATACAAGGGTCATAGCTAAATATAATAAAAGCTATATACAGCAAGCCGACAGCTAACATCAAATTAAACGGAGAGAAACTCAAAGCAATCCCGCTTAACTCAGGAACACGACAAGGCTGTCCACTTTCGCCATACCTCTTCAATATAGTGCTGGAAGTTCTAGCAATAGCAATAAGACAACATAATGGGATCAAGGGGATTCGAATTGGAAAGGAAGAAGTTAAACTTTCGTTATTCGCAGATGATATGATAGTGTATATAAGCGACCCCCAAAACTCCACCAAAGAACTTTTACAGCTGATAAACAGCTTTAGTGATGTGGCAGGATACAAGATCAACTCCAAAAAATCATTCGCCCTCTTATACACAAAGGATAAGGAAGCAGAGAGGGAAATCAGAGAAGCTTCTCCATTCATGATAGCCACAAACAGCATAAAATATCTTGGGGTAAATCTAACCAAGGAAGTGAAAGATCTATTTGACAAGAACTTTAAGGCATTGAAGAAAGAAATTGAAGAGGATACCAAAAAATGGATGGACAACCCTTGCTCTTGGATTGGGAGGATCAACATAGTAAAAATGGCAATTCTACCAAAGGCAATTTATAGATTCAATGCAATCCCCATCAAGATCCCATCAAAATTCTTCACAGATCTGGAGAGGACAATAATCAACTTTATATGGAAAAACAAAAAACCCAGGATAGCCAAAACAATCCTATACAATAAAGGATCTTCTGAAGGCATTACCATCCCTGACTTCAAACTCTATTACAGAGCTACAGTAATGAAAACAGGGTGGTACTGGCATAAAAACAGAGAAGTCGACCAATGGAATCGTATAGAAGACCCTGACTTTAACCCACAAACCTATGAACACCTCATTTTCGATAAAGGAGCTAAAAGTATACAATGGAAGAAAGAAAGCATCTTCAACAAATGGTGCTGGCACAACTGGATGTCAACCTGTAGAAGAATGAAAATAGACCCATATCTATCACCATGCACAAAACTCAAGTCCAAATGGATTAAAGACCTCAATATCAGCCCGAAAACACTGAACCTGATAGAAGAGAAAGTGGGAAATACCCTACAACAGATGGGCACAGGTGATCGCTTCTTAGGTATAACCCCAGAAGCACAGACATTAAAAATTCTCTTTTCAGTATAGGCCAGATAAGACAGGCATTTCCAACTAGCCAGGGTTCAAAAAATAAGAAATTGCCAAATTCCCAGCCCTTAAGGGAGCTTATAAAGATCAGCCCCTTCTCTCAAAGCACAGGTATCAGCTTTATTGATGTCTGAATCTTCTAATTCATGTCTGCATTTTCTTTTACCCAACTGATATCTGGTAACTGTCAGCAGAAAGCCTTCTTAGGCACCAGACATGTACATACTGTACATACATACATTTAGGCAGAAACACTTACACATAAGAAAATAACTTTAAAAATAGATTTCAATAGAATAAAATTAAATTTTTTAATTAAATTTAAAATGTCAAAGAAGAATTTGGAATGCAAATTCAATACAAAGAAAGACATACTGGAAAAAAATGAAATTTCACAAATGAAAAATGAAAAAAAGTCTAATTAAAACCTCAAAATAAATTTTCGGCAACATAATCAGTTACTGGGATTACCGGATTTTTCCAAGTAACATACCCCTTGCAAAGTCAATCTTGTTCCCATGTAAGCATACACATCTGAGAATATTTAGGCATCACAATTTATTTTTGTTGGGAAGAAACACACAAATTTTTGTTGATAGCAAAGGAGAGCTGATAGAAAAGTGATAGAAAAGTGTGTGTGTGTGTTTGTGTGTGTGTGTGTGTGTCTGTGTGTGTGTGTGTGTAATGATAAAATACAAGGCACAAAATTCTCATAGAGCTAGAAATTTTTATGGTTATATTTTACCAATTGGAAAATATCAAAGTAACAAATGAATTATTAGAGTTGTGTGACCTACCAAATTTAACTCAAGTTGTACAGATCTATAACATGTAGTGAGGTTGAAGTATTAATTTTGAACAAAATCACCCAACTACAATGAATCCAAGTACAAATGGGTTAAATGCTGAATTCTACCAGTTCTTTAATGAAGAATTAATACTAGTGTTTCTTAAAATATTTCATGAAATGAAAAGAGATCACTAATATACACCTCCACAGCTAAAAATATCCTGTTAGAAAATCCAGGCAAAGACTAATCACTCTGAAGAATATAAAAGCAGCAATTCCCAATAAAATAGTTGCAAACAGGATACAACAATATCTCAATAGAAATATTGACCCTGACCAGGTATGCTTCATTCTCGAGATGTAGGGATGGTTATACACACATAAATTAATAAATGTTTCTTGAGGGGTTAGTCTCTGTTCAGATGGTGTTACTAGAAGACAGGGGGTATGAAAAGCAATAACACCTCCTGCAGCTGTTTGAGCACACCTGAGTCTCTGGAACACTAGACGGCTCGTTTCTGGAACACTAGATGACTCATATGGAGTCCTAGCTAACAGGGGACCATCTAATTTGTCACCAAATGCCCAGGGTGTTGCCTACTTCCTGCCCTTTGTCTACAGACACACTACTTGGAAATACTATCCCCTGCACACCCTCACATAATGGGTGTTGTGTGCCATTCGAACTCAATGGAGAGGAACTTGATATGACCTTAGCTATTTGTGTAATGCATACATTTATGGCAGTGAACAAACACTTTAAAAGAGATCTGCACCTTGATACTGACCTCAGGAGTCTGCTTCTTGGGAATCATGTCATGATTCCATCTCCTTTATCTTCCCCAACAAACTGCCAATGAGAGGAAGGAAAGCCACACTGTTATTAGTCTCATATATGAACCAAAGTACAGAAATCAAATCATATGGTAATTTTAGTACATGCAGAAAAGGTCTTTGACAATATCCAGCACCTATTGATGACAAGCATAGGAGAGACTAGGACTAAAGGGAATGCGTTTCAATCTATTAAAGGATATATACAACAAGCCTCTAGCTCACATCATACTAAATGTAAAAACACTTACATCATTCCTACTAAAATGAGGAACAAGAAAACATTGCCCATGCTCTTTAATCCTATTCATTTCAGTGATAGACATCTTAAGTAAAACAATAAAACTTGAGAAGGAAATGAAAGAAATAAAAGAAAGTAAAATGTACATATTTGTAGATGTTATGATTCTACAAATAAGAAACATCAAAGAATCCAGGAGAAAACTTGAGCTGCTAATTGGTAGGATATAAAATTACCATACAAACCTCAGTAGCCTACTAATGAGAAACATAGGGAAAAAGTCAGGATATAAACACATTCATAACATTTTAAAATATATATCTTGGAATAAACTTAACAAAGGAATTAAGAAACCTCTACAATAAAAACTTGGAGTCACTGAAAAAAGAAATTGAGGAAGATGCCAGAAGATGGAACTGCTTCCTGTGCTCATTCACCCACAGAATCAATAGTATGAAAATGGCTATATTAGCACAAGCAATAAATAGATGCAATACAGCAATTATTGAATTTCCATTGTGTTTCTTCTCAGAAATAAAAAAATTCTTTAAACTCATATTCATGCACAAACGTAATCCTGAGAAAAAGGTACGACATAAATATCACTATACCTGTTTTCAAGGCAAAATGTAGAAAACAACAGAATACAAGCACTAAAAACAGATACGCAAATCAACAGGATCAAATGGAAGATCCAAACATAAATCTATACATCCCTAGCCATTTTGTTTATTTGAAAATGTGCCAAAAACATGCACTTTAGAAAAGAGAACATCATCAACAAATCATGCTTGCGAAATTGAATGTTTGCCTGTAGAATAATTAAACATGTTCTGTATCTCTTAGTTCACAAAACGTCACTCCAAAATCATCTAAGCTCTAAATGTATGACTTGAACCTCTAAACAGAATAAAGGGAAAATCTTGAGAAAATAGTTCCATATATTGGCCTATGCAATGTCTTTTGAAATGGGATGGTAGTATCTCAGAAATGAGTACAAAACACTGATCATTGTGATTTCTTCAAATTAAAGTGCTTCACGAGAAAAGAAAACAGAAAACAAGTGAAGAGACAGCTTACAGAATGAAACTCTACTTGTTACATATTTGATAGAGTATTAACATCTAGAGTGTGCAGAGAAAAATGAAAATAAAATCACAAATAAAAAATCATTAAAATAGACAAGCAGATAATCCTTAAAAGATGGAGTAAAAATGATCCTTGAACATATGAAAAATTTCAACAGCACTAGCTATCAGGGAAATTCAAATAAATAAAATTCTACATCAAGATTCTTACCCACCCCAATAAGAATGTCAATAGGAAACAAATTAAAATAAACACTATCAAGGATGAGAACAGAAGGTATCACTTATTTACAACTGATGAGAATGTAAACTTCTCCTATGGAAATCAGAAGTGGGGTTACTAAAATTATAGATTTATCTCATAACCCAACTATACTTCTCATGTGTATCTGCTCCAAATATTACAACTAATTACACTACAGTGACATTTGCATATTAATATTTGTTACAGCACTATTCACATTAGTTAAATTATGAAACCAATGTAGATGTACATCAACATATAAATCAATAAAGCTGTTGTATGTTCTGAACTGCTATGCAGGCACTCTGGCTGATTGGTGTCATAAATGTCCCCATATAAATTCAATTACTTTCTAGGTGACATAACAATCGGATCTCATCTTCTTTCTAATTGGAAAGGAAAAATGATTCCTGTTTATGTGTGCTATTTTAAATCCCACAAAACCTGTCATCGGGTGGCAATAGAAGAACTGACAATTGCCTTCCTTACCCCAAGTACACTCAGTCCACTGATGCCCCCAGAATAGCATGAACAAAAAACTTATGTATGGTGTCGTTCTGATATACTTGATTGTGTTTAAAATATATAAAACTGGAATTGTAGTTATTTCCAACATATGTGTATTTTTTAGTACTATGACAGAAAATGCTATTATTTAGTTTCTATTACTTCTGGAAAATTTTGTCCCTGATCATCAGCTTTGAGCTCCTGGCAAGCGTTTGTTGAAGAAGATAAGACAATATCTGTTATATTGAAACAATGTGTTTGTGCCCAGCATACATTAACTTGTTTTGCCTTGATTATAATCTAGTTTTCATGGGTAAAGAATTTCCTGAAAAAATAAGCCTAATATTACAAAGTAACTTTTCTTTATTTTTTTCTATTTTGCATATTTCAAATTCCAAACTTCTAAATATTTTGAATTTCAAGCTTTCAGTAAAGTGTCCTAAATGATATATTTTATGTAATATTTAATACATGCAATGTTTATAGGTAATACAAAACTATATAAATACATATGAAACTTCAAATCCTATTTTTAGCAATGTATGAGAAAAAAACCTACAGACTTCAAATTGCATATACTTTCTACTAAATATGAAGCCACACAGTAAGCAGATAGTTATGAAAGCACAGAGCAGAAAGGCATAGAAGTTCTAAGACTAGTAAATCTCCCAACAGTATACTCATCAAATTATTGCCTCCTAAATGATAATATCTCCATTATGAACAGATCACTTAAATATAGTTAAGGCAGATTGTCTGAATTTCAATGTAGATGGAAAAGAGACAAATGTTTCATAAACTATTCAAAAGGCCTAAGTAGTTGTTGGCAAAACAAATCAGTGAAAGAGAATTTTTGCGGCTTTATTTGTAGTTTAGTAGTTGATCACCTGTAAACACTTACAATTCTCAAGGGAAAAATCACTAGCAACAAGATATGCATTGTCTAGTCATGGTGCAAGAGAGATCTGTGAAGACAACTAGGAGATCTTGACAGGAGGACTATGACACCAACAGAAAAACTGACGATAAAAAAAAAATCACATTTCACAACACTCAGTGTAGCAGACAGCAGAGAGCCATACACGTTGTAATTTGCAAAGTCTTAGTGCACCCTGTTTTCCCTAGATCATCTTCATATGAAAATCCATCATGTCAAAATTCAAGTAACAATACTTGAATTTGTAGCTTTGCCAACACACAAGGGCACTACAGTATAAGATGAAAACAGTCAATATATATTCTTGTTGATAATAGAAAATTCATCTGGAATTGGATTCTACAAAGAATATGAAAATGATAACTTTGCAAAAGAATTAACAGAAAACTAACAAAAAATAAAGTCTAAAAAAGTAATTATAGTCATGTAGGAGAACTATAGAACATATGGAACAACTCATGAAAAGGTAACTACAAATAGGCAATGTTGGCCAGAAAACAGGAAGATATGCAGTTTGAAATAAACTGACTCACTGAATAAATAGAAAACCAAAATTCTAAATTGAAGACTAAGTCCAGAGTTGGTCTAACATGGAAAAACAATTAACACAGAATTCACAGCAAGAGTCAGTAAACCAATGAAAAGCAATCAGCAAAAATAGAAGTCAAAAAAAAAAAGATGTAAAAATCTAATCAAGGTACTTCCTGGGTTTCTAGCAGGAAGCAAGGTCCTGCTCAGCACCATGACAGATTGAACAGAGCAAAGAGAAGAACACCAGGCTCAGGGCAGAATGAGTCCTTGTTGCACCAGGCCAATAGGGCACTATTATTGTGAGCCCTGTTATATTATAGTGTGGTATGGGAAAGAAGGAGACAGAGAGACAGAGGCAGAGAATGGTTTATGTTCTGTGAACAGAGGCATATCTGAAGAGGTGAAAGCAAAGAGGAATGGGGTGAGGTGTGTAACTTTATTGTCATTCAGTGCAATGGTGATGTCTGACTTGGATTTCTGCCAGAGTCCATGTCTAAGTTCATGGCCCTGATTTACCCACAGTCTATGTGGTTGTCCAAGTTTCCTGAAATCATCAAATGTAGAAAGCATAGGGCTGTGCAGAGGTGGCCCTGCCACGAAATGGCTACAACACTAGGAAGAACTGTTCCTGCCTCTCACAGACTGAAGCACTCAGGAGAGAGAACCCTACACCTCACCTGGACAACAGAATAGAGCTTACCCTGCCCAGAGGGGCATGGACAAGCTGGTCCTGAGGGCATGTGCATGAAAGAACAGGTCATACCTTCTTGTCTACCATGTGATGACATAGGAGAGGAAAAGATGTCCTTCTCCCCTCATGCCTCAACACTTGCAGCAGGTGGGGAATCTGGCCCACCCTCTTACCAGCTGGAGTACTCAGGAGAACAGGCCAAGTGTCTGGCCTGAGAAGCAGACTAAAGTTGACCCTGTAGACAGGGGCACTTATGAGGCAGCCCAGAGGGCAAGAGAGGGGCATAGCTGGTATTGCCTCCCTCATCTGTGATGTAGTGGTGGGAGCAAGGGAAGGATACCCTCCTCCATTGTCCCTACCACCTCTAACTGGTGAGGGAGCTGACCTTTTTTTTACCAGAGGCAACACTTATGAAAGCAGGCCTGAGCCATGTCTGGGCAGAACAGTAGAGTTGATCCTGTTGACAAGGGCACAGGCTAGCCACCCTGAGAATGTGAGAGTTGGAAATCTCACACGCACCCCATATCTGCCATATGGCAGAATGGCTGGGGAGAGATGCCTTCTCCCATCAAATACCTGACAGGTGGGAGAGCTGGCACTAAGGTCAAAAAATCAGGAGATCTGCTTCTGACCCCTTGGATCATCTACACCACTTCGGGGGAGAAGGTCCTGTCCCTTGCCCGGGCAGCACAGTAGAGCTGACCATATCAGTAGGGGTGTGTGGAACCACTCCAAGAACGTGAGCATGGGAGATCTGTCTCCACCTCTCATTTTCCATATGATGGAGTGTGCAGGGGAGAGAAGCTACAACCCTTGCTACCTATAGCAGGTGGGAGAGCTGGGCCTGAGGTCATAAGAGCAAGAGATCTCTTCCTACCCCTCACCAACTGCAACACTTTGGAGAAGTGGGCCCTACCTCTCACCAGGACAACACAGTAAAGCTGGCCCTGGAAGTGTAGGCATGCCAGACTCAGCATTGAGTACATGAAAGCAGGAGAACTACTCCGACCAGTGAGCTAGCCAGGCCAATGCTGAAGAGCTCACTAAACACATGAGATTGAATACCAGAATCCCTGCCTTTCTATTTTTGATACTTTAATACGTAAAGTGAAATATGATCGTATCTACTTCATATCTACTACAATTTACTCAATAACTCCCTCCATGTTTCCCTGAACATGAATCTCCCACTTTTATTGTCTTCCATTTTTAACCCACTAAGTCCAATGAGTATTGTTTATTAGTACATTTATATGACATCATCCATTGGACAGTGGGCAATTTCCTTGTGGCCACATTCTCAAAGAAAGTATGATTGTCCTTTCCCCAGGAATTATCCACTGACAACAGTTCCTCAAGAATTTGTAGTGCCTAATGACCATCTATCCTATGTGTTCTGGAATTTTGTTTAGCTTGACTTTGTATAGGTCATACGCTGGTAAAAACTGCTTGAAGCTTTAAGTTTGTGATAGTTATGCCATGTCCTGAATTATTTTTGAAAAATAAAACACATCGAGCAGTATCTGAGAGTGATCAGTAGAACACTGTTGAGTACCCAATCTCAAGTTCACCTCTGAACTAATCCTTTTTGAAAAGAGTACACAAAGTTTACTTTTACTGGAGGAGGCTTAGCAAAGAACTTTGAGCATTTATTTCCTCTCTAGTCTAGAAGAAAATAAAGAAAAGATTTTTTTATTCATCTTACCTTATGGTAAAATTGAACAAAAATTTTTGAAATATATGAGTCTTCAGAACACTTATAAAACATTTTGTAATTTCAGGGCAAATTTTTTAGTTCAGTTTAATGCTGATTGCAGGAGAGGTGAGAAATTCATTGGAAAATGGTCTCTAATGATAAGGCAATCTTTTTTGAGAGGATTTCTCTGTTTAACAGCCCTAGCTGTCCTGAAACTAGCTCTGTAGACCATACTGGCCTTGAACTCACAAAGCTCCACTAGCCTCTGCCTCCAGAGTGCTGGGTTTAAGATGTGTGCAGCCTCTTCCTGGCCCAATCTTTATATTTGTTTAGATATAGCTGAGACCAAGAGTATGGTAAGTCACCCTTCAACTTAAGCAATAGTAACTTGGGGAATGTATGTCTAAAGGTGTCTCATTCTTTCACAGGTCCTAAAACAGCTTTGAAAAAAAAATAGTAGCCTTGGTAAGTACTGTACCAAAACAACGAAACTTTGGCTGAAATCTTCATAGTGACTGAAATGACGGTCAATCATCCTTAAATATAAATTATTATTTGCACAGAAAATAAGATAATTAAAGTTTTTCCATATTTTAGTGATGGTAAGTTTATTTTTCTTTGTGCGTTCTCTTAGGTATTTTCTCCTTAAGGTATATGCTATTTTATTACCATGTTACTTAATTTTAGGTTCTGTCTCTAGGACAGAGGTTACATTATTTATCTGTGATGCTGTTCTGAGCATTACTGATTTGTTCCTCAAGATACATTGTTTTTCTTTTCAATCATGTTCAGTGCATGTAGTAGTTACATACTCAGATTTCTTGCTAGTTGTCCCCTCTCTTAGAGCAAAATGCCAATAAGGGATCAGGATATTTGTACTCTTTGCTCTTTCTCTCTTAGATCATAATTTATCAGTGACTGCTTTAGCAACAGTTATGAATATCCCTTGAATAAAAGAATTCCAGTTTCCTAGGTGACTATTTCAGTAAGGTTCCCTAGATGAACAGAACCCATGGAAGAGCAATACAAACTCTTGAGGCTCAGTTCAAGATCTGTCAGAAGGGAACAATATCAATGTCTGAAATAGAGGTCATCTGTAACTTATAAAATGTATTAAGTGACATTTAAAATAATAGCAATAGTTAAATGCCACCAGAGACTCTAAGAAACCAGTACTCGGTCCTGGAAGAAGGATGCCTCCTTAGTCTGGTTAGCACCACAATAACTGTCTTCTAGTAGGAGTTGACGATCATTAGTTACTCAGTCCACAATGTGATGTGCCTAAGAATTTCCAATCTGGCACTAGAAGGCCAGAAAATTCCTGGAGATCCACTAGTCCCTAGTCTATCATGAATGTTTGGAAAAAGATTTTGCTACCAGTGAAGGATGTACCAGTAATAGCAACAGCAGAGTAAATTTACTCAATAACAAGAAGGAAGGTAATGGAGAGAAAGGTAAAAAGAAACTTCCTTCTGAAATATGTTTTTATATCTGGGATACTACCTAATAATGCCTTCTAATATCAATAAAGAAAGTCAGAACAATTATTCAGGTAAGGCTCCCAAATCAGATGATTCTAATTTATAGCAAGTTGACATTTAAACTAAACAAAATTATGGTATTTCCATTTTCCCTATCTAGCTATAGACATCCCTATGGTTCCAACGGCTGAAAACTGTGCAACCTGCAAACCTACCTGCTATCATTGCTATCTTGTTTGTCCCATGAGTTTTTTCACTACTAATTTTGATGTGCTTAACTCTGCTTAAATATTCTCTCCACCAACTCTCAGATTAACCTTATCTTTGCATTCCGTCTACATTTTGTCATGAAACTCAGAAATATAATTTTTATCTATTGAATTCAAGCTTTTGCTTTTGATAATTTAATACATGCATATAATGAAATATGGTCATATCTTCCACAATCCTTTGTCAAACATCCTTCACATGCTCTTCCATCTGAACTTTAGGACTTTTTCTTTTTGATAATATGCTAAACATATCAGCATTGATTATATATATATATATATATATATATATATATATATATGAAGTTTATTTTAAATATATTTGATTCAATGTCAAGTCAAAGATAGCTTCATAATTAGTATTGTCAGCAAGTGGTGAATTGAATGAGAAATGGCTACTAGGAAAGATATCTGAACGTTTAGTTCCAAGTTGGTAATGTTATTTGGGGAAGTGATACAGGATTACTGGAATAATTATGTCACTGGGAACAGGTTTTGAGAGTTTACAACTTTTCCTCACTACCAGTTTAAAGAGCAATACAGACTGTAGTGGCCCAGCTAAAGGGGTTTCAGTGGGTAACGGTATCAGTAACTAGGATAGAGGCCATACTTGTTACATTTTTGGTATAGAGTCTAGTTAATTCTGCTATGTTCTAAAAAGTTATCTGAGGCTAAATTAAAATTAGGTTAATTTCATTTTTGTATTTTGTATTGTTTCTTTTGGGGCATTGTTTTCCTGTGGAGGCTTGTCTGTACAGGAACCCATTCTCAGACCAGGCTAGCCTTCAATTCAGAGATGCCCCTACCTGTGCCTCCCAAGTTCTAGGATTAAAGGTGAACACCACTGCCATCTGGTATAGATTAATTTCTTTGGTGAAGATTTTAGAAATGCATAATAAAATGCTATGCTTTAGTTATAAGTGATTTTCTTCTACAAGTCAAAAACAAGAAAGGATAACTGGGACAAAATAACACAGCCAACTAAACAAATAAACAAAAAGACTTGGAGCTTGACATGTGCTGTAAAAGAATCTGGTACTAAGGAGATTAGGGTCATTAAGAAAAGGCCCGCTGTGTATTGGAACATTAAGATAAGTGATCATAGGAAAATATATTATCCAACAAATCTCTAACTTGTGAGAAAAGAGTTTAAAGTGTGTTTTACTTTGAGAAAAGAAGCTATAAACAAAATCTGTTGCTAATGTGATTCAGAGGAGCAAGAGTTTATTACAAGCTTGAAGTCAAACTTAGGGGTCATCTTTAGACACATAAAAGACACAAGAGTGAGAGTATCTCAGATTATTCCATTGTCATTGAGGCCAGGCAACAGGTGGTAGTGCTGAAATCACTTGGTGATGGGGGCTCTGAGAGATAAAGAGGCCATGAGAGATCATTATGTGAAGTCATAAAAGGAAATCCTGGGTTAACATATTGGCCCTAAAATGCCAGAATCATGAGACATTTGACAAAGCAAACTATATACAAGAAATGATACTAGCCTAAGACAGAGAGAGATATATGTAGATAGTGAAACTGGATAGGCTTAATGATCTGGCATTGGTTGATGAGGTACAGATTTGTATTTGCTTTATTCGGTTTCCATTTCTTTTTTTCCAATATTACCTTAACATGACCCCACTTCTATCTTTTGCAATGGCAATGCTTGTTCTGTGGCTTCTGGGTTATTGAATCTTGTAAATAATTGTTTTATTCTTTTTTATATGGCAGCATATTAAAAGATCACCTTGAGAGATTTTGTCCTTTTAAACAATGTTGAAACTATGAAAGACTATGGTACTTCTAAAGTTCAACTAAATGCATTTCAAATTATGATATGCCCATGAGTCTGTGTGGGTGAGTTCAATGTGGTAGTTTCAATGACAACTGTCCCAAATAGGATAAGATATTTGAAAAATTTGATCCCAACTTGGTTGTGCTATTTGGAGAGGTGATAGATTTTTTTCTGTTGGAAGTACATTACTGCAGGTGGACTTCGAGAGTCTATAGTTTACCCCACTTCCAGGTATCTCACTCTGATTTGTTTTTACAGCAAAAGATTCAATTTCCCAACATCCTCTTTCAGCCACTGGCTGCCTGCTTCTCCCACCACCACAGACTCTTCTGAAATCAAGAACTCTTCTATAAGTGACTTATGGCAGTATTTTCTGTTCCATTTTAGTAGGCAATAACTGATACATGGTATCTCATGTAGAGAAGAGCGGAGCGGCGGGCTGCGTTCCTGCTGCCCCAGCTCACGGCCGCCTGGCTAGCTTATGTCCCAAAATAATTACACGGAAACTGTATTCTTTTAAACACTGCCTGGCCCATTAGTTCCAGCCTCTTATTGGCTAGCTCTTACATATTGATCTAACCCATTTCTAATAATCTGTGTAGCCCATGAGGTGGCTTACCAGGGAAGATCTTAACCTGCATCTGTCTGGAGTGGGAGAATCGTGGCGACTCACTGACTTGGCTTTCTTTCTCCCAGCATTCTTTTCTGTTTACTCCACCCACCTAAGGGTTGGCCTATTAAAAAATGGCCTAGGCAGTTTCTTTATTGCTTAACCAATGAAAGCAACAGATTAGAAAGAAATCACTCCCACATCAATCTCAGCTTTGCATTTAAAAGACTTCAAAATGTAAAACTTTTGTGTATGTAATCCAGAAAGGAGGTTGAAGTTTCCTGATATCCTTCTCTATGATGTTTTGAAGTCAAACGATGAAAACATCCTTTTATAAAGGAATATTACTAGCTGGGAAAATTATTTGACTTCAGAATTTTTTTATTAAGCTGTAGGCAGATTTTTCTTTCCCACCTGCCAGTTTTCAAGTAACTGACATGGAAACTTAATTATAAATGCTCAGCTCATAGCTCAGGATTATTAATGACTAGATCTTACAACTTAAAGTAACCCATTTCTATTATCTATGTGTTTCCACATGACTCATGGCTTTATCTGTCCACCACCACATATTGCTCCCTCTGTATCTCCTGGCCACACCCAACTCTGACCTTCTTCCCAATGTCTTTAGTCTGGTTCTCCTGTCTAATCTTATTCTGTCCAGTTATTGAGTAGTCAGCTTATTTATTTAACCAATTACAGAAATATATAGAGTATATATTTCATAGAGTATACATTTAACAGATTATAAAGGAATATTCCACATTTCCCCATTTTCATTTAATTTAAAAGAAAGTCTTTAACTTTAACATAACACAATTATACACAACAAACGTTATTAAGTAAGAAATATAGTTATAATAAGTAGTCAATTTGTATTTGGCAAACTTAGAGAAAATGTTCTATTATTTATCTTATCTGAGTGATTCTAAAGTTTATACCTAATTTACCTTTTTATTATAACTAAGTCAAACTTTAACTATGACTATCTAGTCTTCAGCTCTATTAAAGACCACAGAAGGGTTAAATGTTACCTAATGACAGAGACAGCTGGCTATCTGAACTGTCACCAAAGTTTTTCTGTAACATTGGCAGCATCCATATTTGGCCTACAGGTCTGGTATATCTTAAAGACATTTCTGAGAATCGGGGAATTTTGATGGACTTTCAAAATTGCCTTGACAAAGTTTGGCATTCCATTTCTTTGTCTCCTTATGGTCCAACTTGGACAGAACACTGTCAACAATTGAGGCAAAGGCAGTTTCTTTGTCCAGATATCTAGATTTTACCATAAAGAAAGCAAACACTATATGGAGGCTCTTTGATGCCCATCATCATCTTTTGAAGTAAGTGGATATTGTCAGGAGCAGATGTGTCTTACAGTCATGAAAAGTCTTCTTCTATTAAAACATTTTAAATGCCATATTGTGGATCTTTGAAGTATTTGAAGAACACTTATATATCTAAATATATCTTCTATACTTTGAAAACATACCTAACATAACTACAAGTTTGATTATTATAGATAGCTAACTATTATCCTGTGTTTTAAATTATACATTACATTTTAAATGAGTTACATAAGAATAATACCCTAAACATGAGTAGAAACACACATACAGTATAGCAAATATAACTTTAAATTTGAATTAATAAACCAAAATCTATACAAATGTAAACCATTTTAAGATTAAAAGTTGTTTTTTTGATTAAAGTAGGTTTAATAATCTACCCTTCCTTTCCTATCATTTCCATATCATTCAATGTTATTTTTCAGGAAGAAAAAATAAAATTGAAAGTACTATTACCATGTGATTAGGCAATTGTACCTCAATATATTATGGAGATTGCTATCATGGCATCATACAAGGAACCATTTAAAATCAGAATTTCTGTGTCTAATCAGGACCCATAACCAGGGAGTAAGGTCTTGACAAAAGAATATTAAATTTGTTAATGAATCCAGACTGTAATATTGAATAGAAAATGTGAGAACCATTGCAACAAATGTTTGCATTAAAATGTTTTTCTCAATAGATGAAAGATAGAGTTCTCTTAATATGAATGATAAGCTAATATAACATATATAAAGTTATTATATATTTTATATAATTTATTATGAATTTTAAGTTGTGATAGTTATATTCAGAAATTATTGAGATTTGGGATGTCTACAGTTTTATAACAGTTATAATCATCAATAACTATTCATTTTTAAAAATAATAATAATAAGACATTTTTGTGCTGTAGAGATGGCTCAGTAGTTTTGAATATTTACTGCTCAAAAATAAAGACCTGAGTTAATGTCCTATCACTGATGTCTAGTGGCTCATAAATGCCTGTAATTCCATCACCAAGGGATATAGTACCATTTTATCACTACTGTGAGCACCTATACACATATATGAACAGACACATACACATAAATAAAGTAAAATAAAACTTAAGAAAAATGAAACGTTCCTCTACCCTTGTTGATCAAGGCATAGCACTTTCTATATCTTGTCATATATGTGCCTAACATATATTGCTTGTTTGTGATCCCCTTGCAGTCAATGGTTTTGATTTTACACTGACATGATGAATAATTGATAGGAGATCATTTTAGAAAATGGTGGGTGAATATATTTGAATGAATGAATAAGGAAAATATATTTTGGAAATAAACAAATGTGTATACAATGCTTAGGTAATAATACAGGCAAAGTTGTATTGAGTTCATAGTTCGGGTATTTCATGGTATCTAGAATAGTCATGCAGTTATTGCAATGTTGAAAATAAAAAGTCAGCTTTCATCTGTGCCTTAATCTCTGTAAAATATTAAGCTAAGAGAAAAATTTCTGGCAATGAATGAAATGAAAATGATTGAAGATGAACAAACCAGGTGACTCAAGTCTTAGAGGGAAAATGTGAAGATCAATGATGATGTTGAAAATATGTTGGATAATCAACTGAATGTAGGGTTTCAGAGGACAAGATTTGGGTTTGCAATGATTGTCAGGGTTTAGAGAGTTCAAGCATCCTGGTCAGTCCTGCATGTTGCTGTAAATAGGTGACAACCACAGTAAGGTATTGAGGAGAAGGGAGGCCTGAGGGAAAATTGCCCCTCCCACAACTTGGTGTGGGGTTCACAGGTCATGGAAGACAGATAACATGATGAATTTCACATATTTTTGACTCCATGGTTTCTTTCAACTGAGTCCAAATGAACAGGAAACAAATATTGTTCCTTCACATGAGCCTCCCATCGTGAGTTCCCAAAATAAACTTGGTTTTAGAAAAATTTGAGTTTATTGAGTATAACAGTAAAAAAAATAGAGTCAATGGGTAGTAGTCCTGTATTTCTCATTCTCCATGAACTTTGGGATTTCCCTAAAAACCTACAATTCATAACTCTCTTTGGAGTTCCAAAGGGAATGGTTGTAAAAAGTAAAAATTATAATATCTGGAGACAGATTCATGGAGCTGCTTCTTTAGCTGAATAATATGTAAACTTAATTTTAACCTAAAAATGAAATGTAGTGACATAGCTTCAGATTATAAAATAGCAATGTTATAGTCACAGTGTTTTCCCTCCACAAAACTAGTCTCCTAAGTGTGTGGGTCTGACCAAATGGCAAGCACATTGTTGCTAGGGAAGAGCAAAGGCATTACACTTTTAAACAGGAGCACACGTCACAGATCTCAATGTGCCAGAGTGAGGGCGGGTGACATTATGAAAACAGAAATACAAGCTATGTGAGTGGGCTCACCACCTTAGCCAGATGGGAGTGCCCTTCAAAATAAATGTCATGCTTACTCCACATTTACACTCATGTTTCCACTGTACTTGGCAGGCTGAAGTGCTAAATCAGGCTCAAGTTGTTCTGTTACTAAAATAATTTCAGGACAGACAGGAGTACCCACCTGCATACTACACTGCTGCACACATATCTCACATATGAGAGTCAATCAAAACACAACTATACTTTGGCAAAAACAGAGCAGGAATTTTTTTTTTCTGCCCTAAGAGAAGAGAATCAAACCAACCATTTCATTAAGCCAATTCCTGGCTCAGGTTATGTTCAAAAAGGGAGCCTTTTATGGCCATGTAGAAACTGCACCATAAATCCTTCTGAGGCCAAAGAAATCCCTCTGTTCCAGTTCATAGCAATGTTAGGTAACAGAAGAGTCTCAGCTTTCAGATAATTTGGAGAGCCATCACTAAAGCAACATGGGTGTACTTGCATGAAGACTCCTGCTGTTGTGGTTTTAATTCCCTGTGTTTGGATAACATAATTCATGCAGTAACTGAAGTAGATTGACAAAGAACTGGATTGTATTTAACACACACACACATGCACACACACTGAAAAGCCGCACTCCAGGACTCATGTGAAGATCACTGCAGCAGCAAGCACATATTTCCATATAGGCAGAATGAAAGAGCAGAAAGTCAGAGAGAGAAGAGTTGTGCTTTCCAGATGTACTCTCATTTACATGAACCCACAGTGCTTTGGGGAAGAGGGCAAGGGTGCAGTTACCATTGGAAAAGTGTGTGTTTCTCAGAAATTCCACAATCAAACACAGTGCCCCTCCACTGTTCCATCATCCATCTTTCTACAGTGTCCTATTATTCCTGTTTATTTTCCACTTGCACAAAGTAAACTATTCCAGAGCAGTTGAATTTCCAAAACTCAATACTGAGAATTATACGTACCCCTCATGAAATATTTGGTTGACAAATGAATTTTGATCAAGTTTCTCCTCATATAGATGCAATTACACAGAATGCAGGTACTCTGCTGGTCATATTTCCACTATATCTATCAATAAATGTGACATACCTGATCTCTGCAAGAGCATATACATCTTTTAAAACATGTCAGTTCTGTGATGTCAACGTTTTTGGTATAGTTAATGTCATGCACCATTTGTTTAAAAATAGCTCAGGAATCACAATGATCTTTCACCTTACACATTTCATCGTACTTGAGTAGCACATCCAACCAGTTGTATTGCTATGAAACATTAGGGATGAGGATAAGAGTGGTGAAGCCTTATTTTATGGTCCACATCACTCCTCCCTTGCTCAGACCCTTGAAGGCATGGCTACCATTCATACTTCAGACATGTTTTAGCCAGTGACCTCTACATCTTAACCATTTTACACAAGTTAACAGTACCATGGTATTGCACCATAGTTCTGTTTCCTTCTAGATTTCTTCTGTGAAGAAATGTGATAGAGGAAACACAAAATGTGAATGAAATGTAGAAATGGTGATGGTCTTGCTTTTGATAACCATATAATTTCCACACAGACTCAATTAACCTTGTATTTCAGAGTGTCAAAAGTTATAAAATTCCCCTGTAAACCAACACTCATGAAGCTTAACATTTTACTGAGCTAATTTGAAAATTTGGAGTTTACAATTGTGAATTGTTATAATCTACCCACCAATGATCTGGTTAACAGGCTCATTAGAAGCAAAAGAATAACATGAAAAGGAAACTGCAGAATGATTTATTATTTGCTCCTCTGAAGTGTGACAAAGCTATGACTCAGCCTCCGCCTACACAAGACTCTGCAGAGCCCTTAATCCCTAGATTTAATTTTTAGCAAGAATCTGACGCAGGAGCAAAAAAAAAAAAAAAAAGGCAGAAATGTGGCAGGTTCTGAACCAGTTCTCTCACAGCATCTTCAGCCCCTAAAATATAGGAACAGTTCACAGCTACCCCATATGCACTCTGTGGCTGGGGAAATGGAGCCTGTTATGGGCCTGCAGAAGGAAAGCTTCTTTGGAAGGGATCTCAGGCAAACATAAGTTTATTGTTTCCTAAACAAGATTCTCCTTCTTTGTACCACCTGGAAACTTCTGCACAATGATAGTGAAAAATAATAAAAATGTCATTAAAATGTTAATCATACTCATTTGGTCACTAATTATAGTTCCCTTTTCAAATTATTTAAAAATTATATGTCTTTTTTACCCCTTCATTAGTGATCCCAGTCTCCTCACTCTTCCAGTGAGAATTCAATGGGGCTGAAATCTCTGGTTATTAATCTGAGACTTCATGCTCCAGCTGTTGAGGTTACCAAGAGGAAAGTGTTGTGATCAAAGGAAACTATTCAAGCCTGTTAGATGGAAAGGGACAGCTGATTCCCAGAGTTAAGCAAGGACCTCCTCCAGTTGAAGTGATTCATCTCAAGAAAGATGTGGTATGTCAGCATTAATTAGAGTGATTGGGAAGATAAAGAGAATTCCCATGACTGAATAGGGAGGAATCCTGCTCAGAACTAGTGGGAAACCAAAGAGAGATTGGAAACAGAAGGTGCTGCAACTACATCATGAACAGGTGGTCATCCTATACTGCCTGTCAAAGAGAGGATGCTGTGATGAAAGATGCTTCATGCAAAATAAGGCTTGTGGAACATCAAGGGGATTCCAGTCATACATCCTTTCCACGCATTTATTTTTCCCTGACAATACCAAGAAGGCTCTTTCATTTATCATCTTTCCAGGCTTTTGTGTGCGTTTATGTCTGTCAGTTTGAATTTCCTCAGTAAAAGAAACTATAAAGCCAGGAAAAAGAAATCCAAAGCCTTTTGTTACAGTTTTGGGATATTACAGACATATCTTTTAAACAACACTTTATTTATCCACAAATTGTACATATTTCATAAATAAGAGTTATTGGAGCAATTTCCAGGAATTTGATAAATATGTGTATTTGTGGCATAATCACCAGAAATAAGACATAAGATTTTCATGAAATCTAAATTCTCTTGCATTTTGCATACCCAAGTCTTTATCTCTTCATCATATTGCAACTTAGTTTTTTCTTTAGTGTATCTATGTAGATACTTTTCCACAATTCTGTACAAATAAAATTATACTATATCAGTATTTTGTCCATCTAGTAAATTTTATTTGGCACAAGGACTTTGAGAGTCATTGCTATTGAGTGTTTCAGAAATCAATGAGTTTTATAGCTTTGTAGTGTTACATTTCAAGAAGGCTTAGGATTTTTCAATAATTATTTTATTTTGATTAATAAGTATGCATTGTACATATTAATTAAAATTCGGATTATATTTTCACAAATGCACTCAAACCTTCTTCCTTTGTACAACTAAGCCTTTCAAATTTCTATGAATAGGTATTTTATAATTAATTAAGATGACTTAAAAATTTCGATAGATAAAAGAGAATGTATACTTCTTGTTCTGTATATGATTTATTTCACTAATGCTTTTCAGTCATATTCATTTTTTGTATATGTCAGAATGAAATTCTTCATTATGGATGAATAATATACTATCATCTCTTTTTGAGTACCCCATGTGATTCCATAGCCTCTTAGTTGGTAATAAAAACAATGTGAACACTGATATCGCAGATATCTCTGTTGGCTTCATTTCCTTCAGGAGTCCAATAGCTAGAACATATGGTCAATCTATTCATAGTATTTTGTGAAACATCTATACTATATTGCATAGTACTATACTAATAAATATTTTTACCTACACTATGGAAGCATTTGTTTTTATCCATATCCTTGCATGCAGTTATTATTTGGAGGACGTTTTAGTCTGTTTTTCACTCAAAAAATAATGAAATAATATTACATAATTTTCCAAAACTCTTATATAAATACAACCTGATGAATCACTTTTTGTTGTTTCTGTGATTATAAATTAAGATGTAAACACTCCACATTGGACAACCAATAAAGTGCATGATCCTTGGAAAAAGCTAATTATCCTCCTCCTAGTTCACAATAGTTATTTATTTTTGACGTTATTGTTGAAATGAGGGCCACTTGTTGGTTTCTGGCTGCTCAGCCTCGGAATAATAGCACAGCAACTATATTACTTTAAACACTGGTTGACCCATCACCTCTAGCTTCTTATTGGATAATTCTTACATCTTAATTTAGCCCATTTCCATTAATCTGTGCATCATTACAAGGTCGTGGCTTATCAGCAAAGTTTCAGCAATCTGTCTCCAATGGCAGCTCCATGGCTTCTCCTGACTCTGCCTTCTTTCTGCCAGCATTCAATTCAGTTTTCCCCACCTAGCTAAGTTCTTCTCTGCTATAGGTCCAAAGCAGTTTCTTTATTCATTAAGGGTAATCATAGCATATAGAGGGGAATTCCAAATCAAGTTATATTATTTGGTCTATCTGTGAGATCTTGCAAAACTATTTCCCTTTCTTATTAACATGTCCATAGGTTTTACCATTGTTCTGGTTTTCTTCATGCAGCCATTTCTAGCAGATACTGTTTTATACCGGAATTCCTGGTATTCTGGATCTTACACTCTTGCTATACCCTTATCCATGTCTTTTCCCTGAGACACAAATGCAGAAGATACAAGTTACATGGAAACATTCAGGCTGGGATCCTCATGACTTCTTGATCTCCACATTGTGTTCAGCTGTGCCTTTCAGTGATAGGTACTATTTGTTATTAAGAGCATCTTCTTTAATGAAGGGTTATAGCTATACTTATCTGTTGGTATAAAAGTAAGATTTAGATATAGCAGGCTTTCTCAGACTACTATTCCCCAAATCATGACAAAGAGACTTATTATTAATTATAAATATATCATTTTATCTTAGGCTTACTTCTAGCCAACTTTTTCATCTTAAATTTAATACATTTCTATTGATTTATGTGCTATGCTTAGGCCTGTTCACCTAATCTACATTCTGCCCATCCTGTTTACCTGTTTCTTCTTTGTCTGACTGGCCAGCCCAAGCTGGCTGTTCCCTAATCCTCTGGCTGACCCCCCTTTTTACTCTGCCTGCAAACCTAAACTATCCCTCTTCTGCCTACCTATTGGTTGTTCAGCTTTTTATTAGACCAGTTAGGTGCCTTAAGCAGGCAAGGTAAAATAACAATAAATCTCTACATATATAAACAAATGCATCATTAACGCATGCAACCTATTTTTTACATAGTAAAACAAGTAATCTATTCTTCAATATTTCCACCTTTTTCACTAAATAAAAAGACAAATTTTAACTTTAACATAGTTAAAAAATATTCATCAAGTAAAATTATCAAGTAAGAATTACACTTATGCCGGGCGTTTTTGGCACATGCCTTTAATTCCAGCACTTGGGAGGCTCAGGCAGGTGGATCTCTTTGAGTTCAATGCCAGCCTGGTCTACAAGAGCTAGTTCCAGGACAGGCACCAAAGCTACAGAGAAACGTTGTCTTGAAAAAACAAAAGCAAAAACAAAAAAGGAATTACACTTATAATATCCAGATCATTTGTAACTGGCAAATTTAGAAAATAATACCCCATTATTTATCTTATCTTCGTGAGCCCAAAGATTTTTGTCTAATTAACTTTCAGTCATAACTAAAGAAAACTGTGTATTATGATCACATCTTTGACTACAGAAGGATATAATATTACCTAAGGAAATGGGAGTTGCATTGTAAGCCACTTCCAAAACTATGGAAATGAGAGAGGTACCTTATTGCCTGGGGAGTCAGCCAAGGCACCTTAGTAATGTTGGGGTATCCATTTTGGCTGACATTTATTTGAAGTAGGAATTTTGAAAGAATGTCCTAACCTGTCTAAGGAAAGTTCAGCAGTTGCTTTATTTTGTGTTCTGCATAATATCTGGCAGACTTGTATATGAAGAAGAAACTTTGAATGACTGTCCAACCATGTCTTGCCAAAGTTTGGCATTTGCTTTCTTTTGTGTACTGCACATCCCATTTAGAAGGAATATTGTCAACAATTAATACAAGGACAGTTTCCTGCACAAATGGCTAGTTTGAACACAATAAAATCAAACTCCATATGGGGATTATTTGATGCCTATCATTCCTTTATGAATTAGATTGGAGCTTCCCATATTTGTCCTCCTGTAATAAAAAACCGTAAGTTATTAAACATCTTAAATTTCGTATTATTTAGGTCTCTGAAGCATTTAAAAATCATTAATCTATTTAAAATATATTTGTTTTACCCTGAAAATGCACCTAATATGGCAAGTTTGGCTATTATAGATGACTAAGTACTAGCCTGCATTTCTTAATTATACATTACATTTTTAAATGAGCTAACATAAGCTAACTACACAAAACAAGAGTAGAAACTTATATATAACAAAAACAACTTCATATTTGTATCAATATACCAAAATCCATACCAATGTAATTATCCTATATTCCTATACTTATCCCTAAACAATGACAAACATACATAACCCATTGAAAAACCAAAATCCCATCTCTTGGAAATGTGGGTGTTGTGTTCTCTTAACTGATTCCTGTAATATGGGTGTGACAGGACCCCCAGGGGATGCTGATAAATCTGAGATAAGGATCAAGTCCTGGGGAAACTAGTTGTAACATTTGTTGTTCAGTCTGTGAACTGTTCCCATGCAGAAAAATCTGGATATGTGTCACCTGTCTTACAGTTCTTCCTGGTTTATTTCTTTACATCTGTAGCTAAGATTTTCAGGAGGGCTCCCCCAAACAAACTTGATCTCTATTAACCATGAAGGAACCCAGGCTTTTGTTTCAAAACATAACATTATCTCAACCAATTGTGCTTTTTGAATTCCATACTCAAGTTAAGACATCCTTAAAGTATCTAGGATGGTTTAATTAAGATGTTCCTTTTATAATCCAATGTCCACCAGCAGCTTTTGTTTACTCATCTGCATTCAAAAAGTTTAAAAACAACAACAAAACATCATAGAGGATTCAGACTCTATATTTTTGTTTATATTATGTTACTTTTTATTAATTACTTTATTATTTTAAGCTATTTGTATTTTCTTGTGACTGTCTATATCCATTATCTTTTCTTTCTTAAATGTTTACACACATTTTAAAACAAACTAACCTGTTTAGAAGGTTCTTCTGTCTATACATGCTTTACTGTTCACTTGTAGCTGACTCTGATCACAGGATACATACCTTAAACTTCTTGCATGGCTTTGTACTGTTGGCTGGTCATACTCCTCATGGATATGTGAGAGCCAAGTTTTGCACCCACACCCAGGAATAGCTGAGAGTTTAATTTAACTGCGAGCTGTCTTTAAATGTGAGCTGCATTTAATTGCCCCAGCTCTAGAAATTTGGTGACTGCTCTGTGACAGGCATTTTTACTTCGCTTGTTTTGACTTAATGTGCCAGCTGTTCAAGTGCTCATTGTGCAGCAGAGTTGCACATCTGTAATCTATGAGCACCAGGCTATGAGGAAGTTGTGTTGTTCTTTTTTTGTCCAGCTTTCTCAAGCATGCCATAAAATTATGAGCCCCACATTTGGTGCCCAAAGTAGCATGCTTCCTTGGACTGCCAGCCCGAAAATCATGGCAAAGAGACTTATTATTAATTATGAATTCTCAGCATTAGCTCATGTTTGTTTCTAGCTAACTTTTTCCTTTAACTTAAATTAACCTATTACTATTAATCTTTTGCTAATGTAGTGTGTGTGGTGGATAGATAATTTCAGCTTTATCCATATTTCTTTTACAAAGTTGGGTGCCCTTGGCTTGCATTTAGGGCATAGATGTTGATATTGAAATGTCCTTATGGTTATTTTTTCCACTGATGTGCATTATGTCTTTCCCTATCCTTCTTGATTAGTTAGGCTTGGAAGTCTATTTGTTACATATTATAATAGCTATGGCAGTTTTTTTTTTTCTTGGGCACATTTGCTTGGAAAAATCTTTCTCTAGCCTTCTATTCTAAGGTAATGTCTTTCTTGATTATTGAGGTGTGTTTCTGTATGCAAAAATATGGATCTTCTTTTTGCATCCATTCTGTTAGTTTGTATCTTTATATTGAGGATTTGACACCATTGTTATCGAAAGATATCAAAGAACCAATGAATGTTAATTCTTTATATTTTTGTAGATTATTTTGTAGGTTGTGTGTGTGCATCTTTGTCCCTTTCTTGAGTTTCACTGTTATCAGATTATTTATGACCTGTGTTTTTCATGGGTATAGTTAACATCCTTGGGTTTCAATTATCCTTTTTGTACCTTCTGTTGGGCTAGATTTGTGGCTAGATATTTATTACATTTGACTTTATCATGAAATATTCTATTTTCTCCACTTATGCTATTTAAAAGTTTTGCTTTGTAAAGTAGTCTGGTCTAGTATCTGTGTTCTCTTAAAATCTACTATGTAGGTTTTTTTTTTTAAATCTTTGGGAAACTGTCACCTAGCTCCCAAATAAATACACAAATACTTATTCTTACTTATGAATGCCCAGCCTTAGCTGCTTGTATCTAGTAAACTTTTTTTAAATTAAATTGTCTCGTTTACCTTTTGCCTCTGGGCTTTTACTTTCTCTATACTATACAACTCTCTTTCACTTATTCCATGTCTGGCTGTGTGACTAGGTGACTGGCCGAGGCATCATCCTCTCCTCCTTTTCTCACTCCCCCCTCTTCTCCTCTCTTCTTCTATTTATTCTCTCTGTTTGGCAGCCCCACTTATTTCTCACTTCTTCCTATCTCTTAGCTGCTCAGCTCTTTATTAGAACAATCAGGTAGGTGTTTTTACTGGCAAAGTATCATAGTTTTTAAAAGTAACACAGAATTAAATTAAACAAAAGCAACATAAAAATGCAACACATCTTTGCATCATGAAACAAATATTTCACTATAAAGAATGTAACATATTTCAAGCAAATATATCATAACTCTATAGCACCTGTCCAGGCCCTTCTGACTTTTAGAGACTTCACTGAGAAGTCAGGTATAATTCTAAGAGGTCTGACTATATATGCTTCTTATTATTTTTCTTCTGTAACTTTTAATAATCTTTTTTCATTCTTTATGCTTAGATTTTAATTATTATTTTATGAGGGAACTTTATTTTTGGTCCATTTTATTTGATGTTTTGTTCACTTCTTATAGTTTTATAGGCTTGTCCTTCCTTGGGTTCATGAACTAATGCAGGCATGGTGGAATGGAGAACTGTGTTTTAGTGCTCTAGCCTGGCCTCTGGTGGGGTAGGATGCTTTTGTCTGAGGTGTGGACCAGGAATATAGTGATGAGAGAGGAGGGATTGTTGGGGCTTTAATGGTCAAGCATGGGTGAGGGGACAGTCTTACCTCAGGCTCAGATGCTGGTTAGGCCTCTGGTGCAGGAGAATGCTTCAACCAGAGGTGTGGACCAGGTTATGGTGACAAACACAGGAGAGGCTGTTGGGGTTCACTGTATTTGATTTTAAATTAGGTCTTCATCCACCCAAAATTTAGTTTTGTTCAGGATTTTAAGTATGGATCTATTTACATTTTGCTATATGTAGACATTCACATTGACCAGAAACATTTGTTGAAGATGCTGTCTTTTTTCTGGGGTGTATTTCTGGCCTTTTAAAAAAATGATTTGTATATGTGTGTATGCATTTACATCTGGGTCTTCAATTTGATCCCCTTGATCAACTTGCTTGATTTCATGAAAATTACATGTAATTTTTATGACTATAGCTTTATAGCACAAGTTGAAATCAGGATAGTGAGACCTCCACCAGTTCTTGTACTATACAGGATTGTTTTACCTATGGAGAGGGTACATAACCCTGTCTTGTTCCTAAATGTAATAGCATTGTATTGAGTTTCTCACCATTCAATTTGATGTTCTGTATATAGTTGCTATAATCTGCGTCTCTTATGTATATGTATGTCCCTTGTTTCCCAAATCTCTCCTTGGATTATATTATAAAGGAGTGTTTGATTTTTGCTAAATGCCTTTTCTACATCTAAAGAGATGATCATATATTTTTTGTCTCTAAGTTCATATATATAATGGATTACATTTTTTTAAATTTTCTTGTATTGAACTATCCTTATATCTCTGGGAGGGAAGCTATTTGATCATAGTGGGTGATATTTTTGATTTATTCTTGGATTTGATTTACAATTATCTTATTAAGCTTTTGCATCATTTTCATAAGGGATATGGATCTATAATCCTCTTTTACTTTGTTGAATCTTTATGTGGTTTGAAGATCAGGGTAACTGGCTTCATGAAAAGAATTGAGCAAATTGCCTTCTGTTTATTATGTGAAATAATTTGAGAAGTATTGGCATTAACACTTCTTTGAAAATCTGGCATAATTTTCTACTAAAATCATCTGGCCCTAAGTCTTTTTGGAGAGTTGGAGATTTTTAAAGACTGCTTCTGTTTTACTAAAGGTTATGGGTCTTTTTAAATTGTGATATTAATTTAATTTTGGTAAGTGATATCCCTGGAGAAAAATATCCATTTCTTTAAGATTTTCTAATGTTTTGGAGTACATATTTTTAAAATAGGTGCTTATAAAACTCTATTATTTTGGTGTCTGTTATTATATCCACATTTTCATTTCTGACTTTATTAATTGGGATATTTTTTCTCTGTCTTTTAATTACTTTGGATAAGGGTCTGTTTATCCTTTTGATTTTCTCAAAGAACCAACTCTTTGTTCTTACTCTTCTGCTGGTGCTTAATTCTTTTTGTTCTAGAACTTTCAGGTCTGGGATGATTTGCTAGTATAAGGTCTCTCCATTTTTTTCTTGTTGACACTTAGTGGTATGAAACATACTCTTGCAATGCCTTCCATTGTTTCCCATAAGTTTTGGCATATTGTGTGTTTATTTTCCTTAAATTCTAAAATGTCGTCATTTCCATAGTATATGTCTTGACATCTTTTTCATTAAATGGAGTTTATTTTCAGTTTCCATGAGTTTGTAAGTTTTCTGTTCTTTCTTTTGCTGATTTCTAGCTTTAATCTGTTCATGTCCAATACTTTACAAAGGGGTGTTTCAATTTAATTGAATATGTTGAGATTTTCTTTGTGTGCAAGTATGTGAAGAACTTTGGATAAGGTTCCATCAATTGCAGAGTAAAAGTCATATTTTTTATATACTTGTGTAAAATGCTCTGAGATATCTGTTAGGTCCATTTAGTCTACAAAATCAGCTAGCTCCAGTATTTCTGTGTTTAGTTTTTTGTATAGATGACTGTCCATTCTTGAGAATGTGGCATTGAAATCTGCCACTATCAGTGTGTGGGGGACAATAAGCAATTTAAGCTATGATATTGTTTCTTATACAACCTTGGGAAGCTTTTGTGAGATGGGACATAGAAGTTAAGAATTGAAATAAATGTCATCTTTGTGGATTTGTTCTTTGATGTATTTATACTGTCCTTTGCTATCCCTTTTGATAAGTTTTGGTTTGAAGTCTACTTTTTAGATATCAAAATGGCTACATAAACTTGCTTCCATTTGCCTGAAGTATCTTTTGCTAACTATCTACCCTGAAGCAATGTACATACTTGGTGATGAGTTGTGTTATTTAGATGCAGCAGAAGGATGAATCTTGTTTTTTAATCCATTATGTAAGTCTATGTCCTCTTATTGTAGAATTGAGGCACTTGATATTGAGAGACAGCAATGATCAATGATTTATTCTTGCTATTTTTCTGTTTTGGTTTCTGGTTGTTTGTTGATGTGGGATTCCCCCTATATATGCTATGAATATGTTTTATTACCATTGGCTATTAAAGAAGCTGTTTTACCCGATGGCTTAGTAGAGTAAAGCCAGGTGGGAAATCTAAACAGAGATATATAGAAACAATAGGTAGACTCGAGGGATGCCACGTAGTTGCCAAAATAGGGAGAAAGATGCACACCTCCAGCCAGAATCTTACTAGTAGGTCACAGCCTCGTGACAATAAAGAGATAAATAGAAATAGGTTAATTTAAGATTTAAGTTAGCTAGAAATATACTTAAGCTATTGATCCAACAGTACTGTAATTAATAGTTTCTGTTTTATTATTTGGGTCTGGGCATCTGGGAAACAAATGAGCAGTTTCTGTGTACAGTTCATGTTTTTGGCAGTGATTGTCTAAATATATGTGTGTATGTTTGTGTCTGTGTGTGTTTTAATGAGTGTATTTAATCTCTATAGGTTGGAGTTTTTCTTCTAGTACCTTCTGTTGGGTTGGATACATAGATAGATATTACTTAAATTTGTTTTTTTCATGGAATATCTTATTTTCTCTATCATTGGAGATGAGATGCTTTGAATATAGTTGGTTGGGTTGGCATCTGTGGTCTTTTATAGTCTGGAACACATTTGTCCAGGCCCTTCTGGCTCTTAGAGTCTCCCTTTAAAAGACATATTTAAATGGTTTGCCTTATATATGACTTAGTTTTTTTCTCTTGTAACTTTTAATATTGTTTTTTGTTCTGTATGTTTAGTGTTTTGATTATTATTTGCCAATTGGACTTTCTTTTATGTCTCAATCTATTTGGTAGTCTGAATGTTACATGTACATTTATTGACATATTTTTTTAAGTTACAAAAGTTTTCTTCCATGATTTTGTTAAAAAATGTTTTCTGGGCCTTTGAGCTGGATTTTTCTCAATCTATTCTATTCTAGTAATCTATTATTCTTAGCTTTTCTTTTCATATTTTCTTTAATTTTGAGATTTTTGTGGTAAGATTGTTTAAGATTTAATTTTTCTTTGACTGATGTTTCTACTTCTTCTGTTTGTCTTCATTTCCTGAGATTCCCTATTTCATCTCTAATATTCTCTTGGTAAATCTTGATTCCGTAGTTCCTATTGAACTTCACAAATTTTTCATTTTCAGAATTCCCCCAGTCTGTGTTTTATTACTATTTCTACTTTCATTTTTATCTCTTGAACGGTTTTATTCATTTTCTTCAACTGTTTTGGTTTTTGGCTTTCTTTAAGTGAGTTATCCATTTCCTTCAATTGTTTGTGTTTTCCTGGATATCTTCAAGGAATTTGTTCATTTCCTCTTTAAGGACCTCTCTTATCAACATACAGTTGGTTTTAATGTCTTCTTCTTGTGCTTCAGTTCTGATGGAAAATTTAGGGACTACTGTTGAGGTAGCTTGGCTCGAGTGGAAACATCTTGCCCTGGTTGTTATTCAGTTTCTGGTGTTCAGGCATCTGAGTTTGTGATGATTTTAGGTCTAGGTACTGAATTCTGAGTTTGTCTTTGTTGAGGGGTTTCTGTTTCATTTCTCTGTTATTTGAAAGTCTGTTGGCCCCATGTTACCTGGTTTTCTGATCTTCTCAGCTGCTGTGTTTGCCATCATTACTGGCTGGTCTTTTATGCTGGGATTCTTAGATGTGTAGAGGAATGAGAGTTGGAGGAGAAGGTCTTTCTGATCCACGGGGTATGGAGAAGAGAGGAGAGGAAAAGGAGATCACAATGAATTTTCTTTTACAGAGCTTTTGGTGAGACTTATGAGATTGGATCACAGAAGCAATAATGGAGCTGTGAATTCACCATCAACATACTTGTTGCCCTGGGAAAAGTGTCTATTTGTTATCAGGGGGTGCCTGCTAGGGTTGTAAACTGGGATGAAGTAAAGTATTGGAGTGGAAGATTAAAAGGGAAGAATCTGTGGCATCCATAGAAGATGGGAGTAGGGGGATTTGCAGAGACGGCTGCCACCTGTTTTCTGCTACAGAGCTGGGGATATGCCTGGTGGATTGGATCTATGGAAATGGAGAGAGAAAAGATATGACCACAGCCCACCTGGTTTTCCAGCAGGTATCTTTGTTGCTGTTGTGTGTTGTTTGTTTTAAAATATGTTTATTTCATCTAGAAATCCAGTTCTTCTTATAGAGCATTAGATTTGGATGAGTCATGGAAGTCACCCAATAAAATCCAATCATGAATGTGTTCTTCTTAGGCAACATCATCAAATGATTTTATAGTTTTTGTTTAACCATGATAGTACACATCAGTGCGAATAGCTCTTACCATTAGAAAGTTCAACATGATTGCTTTTCGGGCTGGGGGGAGACTTAATTGGGGGAGGGGGAGGGAAATGGGAGGCGGCGGCGGGGAAGAGACAGAAATCTTTAATAAATAAATAAATAAATAAATAAAATTAAAAATAAATAAATAAAAAAGAAAAAAAAAGAAAGTTCAACATTACACTGAATTAAAATGTACATTCCTACAATTGTTATCTATAATTATGAAAGTCAAACATAGCTATGAACTGAAAAGCATAGCTATTTATTATTTTTTATTTATTGTTATTTCATACCGTACACCCTAACCATATTCTCCCCTTCATCACTTCCTCTCCATTTTCCACACCACTTCCTCTCCAGTTTACACCCAACCTACCACTCTCCCAGATCACTGCTGTTCTTTTTCCTTAAGGAAAGAGCAGGCCTTCCAGCGATATAAAATGAACACAGCATATTAAGATGCAATAAGACTATGAACAAATCCTTATATCAAGACTGGACAACGCAACACACTGGGAAGAAAAATGTCCCCCAAACAGACGGGAATCAGAGACAGTCCTAATTACCACTGTTATGACTACAAAATCTTCAAGATAAACTACCACAACATATTTTTAAGGAACCTAGCACAGACCAATGCAGGGTTCATGATTGCACTTCACTCTCTGTGTCACATAATTCCATTACTGTTTTTTTAACTCCTTCCTTCAACTTATAATATCTCTCTATGATTTCTCATGTCTCCCTTTCTGCTTCAATGAACCCCACCAACATAATTTTAAATATAAAAGAAACCACATAGTGTCTTTCTTCATTTTGAGTCTAACTTACTTTTCTATATATAGTGATTTACACTTTGTTTTTATATTTCCAATATGTGTCATTATTCTTTTTTATTGTTGCGACTTAAAATTTCACTGTGAATATGTTTCACATTTCTCTGTCTAGCCACCAGTGCCTAAATATCCAAAGGGCTTTTAGTTCTTAATTACTGTGAGTTGTGTGCAGCAACAAACACTAATCTGAAAACATCACTGGAGTTTTATTTATAGTCATTGGAGGATACATCCAGGAATAATAACTATTTATTAATACTATATCCAGATTTCTATCTTCAGTTTTGAAAAACTTCATCCAAGGTTTCTTCACTCACCAATACCATCAATAGTAATGATCAAAATTTCCCCTTTCATAATATCCATGACAACATTTGTTTTTTGTTTTTCATGATGAAATCTATTCTGACAGGAAAAAATATAGTCTTGCAACAGAAGCAAATCTAGCTGAAATTTATCTGCTTTCATCACCCATCAGCTTGATTTTTAAAAGAACTAAAATACCCTAGACATCAGTAAACTGATGTCTGATGTGTTTTCTTATGTAATCATAACAGTATGAAATGTACATAAAATGTATAAAGATTAGAAAGTATAATTTCCAATCTTAACTCCTTGATAATTAAAGAGAACATTTGTAATCCAAATGATTGTGGACCACTAGTGTGGACTTTTTCACACCTGTGAGAAAGAGAGATCTTCAGACTGGTGAAAATGGACCAGTCACTTATTGTGAGAACAGCCCACAGTCTCTTGTCTTATTCTAATGAAAAATATAACATTTTAAATTTGGTGCTGTCTGTGAACTCAGCATACAATTTCACCACATTTCAAGACATATTGGAAAAGATATAAGGTGCATATTTGTTAAATAAAGGCACCAGATAACAACAGCAAAAACTGAATGGCAGTATAAATTTTGTGTGTGTTTTATGTCATTCCTCACAATCCTGTTTTTAGCCAAATGGTTGACCACAGTTTAAGCCAAAGTGTTGTATAATCAACTTAAGACCAGTCTTTCATTAGCTTTCAGTTTACTAATTAGTCATTACTTCTTAACTTGCAAACTGTTGGTGTTTGAGTCAACATTATTTTACTATGCTAAATTTTACTCAAAAATGTTAGGAAGAATAAATTCTGCTGTTAGAAAATACCTGTTAACTTTTTGTACCCAAAATATGCATAGCATAAGAATTTTAAAATGATTTAAATTCAAAAAAATAAATTAAAAAATAATTGCATTGTGCAATTGGTAATATAAATATGTCACTACTTTAATTCAGAGCAGGCAGATGCTAGACAGTTAGTTAGAAGTCAGAAGGTGACTGATACCAATTTCAAAATGGTAGCTATAATTGAATTTTCATTAATGGATACTTCTAGCAACTTGTGTCTGTACTATCTCTATGTATCATTTTGATTAATCCCTTTACCATCCAACCTAGAGGACTCAGGTTTTCGTTTTACCCATAGATATATATAAATTGTGCTTAGGTGTTCTGGATAGACCCAGAAGAGTTCAGGATAAATTTTTATTAAATTGAAAGTTGCGGTTGCCTATTAATAAGTATTAATAGAATTTTTTTAAAAGATGAAGAAAGTGAATATTATATACATAAGACAACCATGTAATTTGTCCAATCAGGAAATTTTGTGAACAGATTAGGATAAAGCTTATTAGAAAAAAGATAATAGGCATCTATGAATACTATTCCATTTGAACAAGAATATTTGTCTTAATATTTAGTGTTATCATAAAGTGGAAATTATAAGCTATTTCCTAAAACTTCGAAGAAAAATGGAAATAAAATAGCCAGTAAGAAATATAAATTATTGAAATGTTTTGAGGAATTAACATGGTTGGAGTGGAGAATATGTGAGGATGTGATCAAGATACACTTTAAATGAAACTTTTAAAGAAGAAATACAAATATTACTTTTAAAAGATTTAAAAAGCTATGTTTGAATTTCCTGTAAGATAACTGCCTTTATCAAGAGACTCATAATGTACTTTTCATGTTATTAAATATTTACATGGTACTAAGGCTTGAATTCTATTTCATAGACCAATGAGTCTGTGTTTATGGCAGTTCCCTGCTTATTGCACACCAGAGTTCTGTAAAATAACTTGGAATTAGAAATGGTGATACTTCCAGCAGGTTCTTTTGTTTGTTTGATTGGTTTTCATATTAAGAATTGTTTTTCTCTACTTGATCTTTTCTGTATTAAATAGACCCAAACATGAGTATATATAAATTTAGTTGCTTAATATTTAACAAGGATACCAAAATCATTATCAGAAAGAAAATAAAGTGTCTTAATCAAATAGTGATAAGAAAATTGGATATAAACCTGTAGATGATTGAATTTAAACACATATCTATAATCCTAAAGAAAATTCAACTCCAAATCAATCAAAACCCTAATCTTGAAAGACTGAATCTGCTAGAAGAAAACGTAGGTACACTGAATGATAAGGATATAAGAAAATAATTTCCAAATTGGATTTAATTTGCTCAAGAATTAAGGCCAACATTTGGTAGGTGAGACTTCATAAAACAGAAAAGCTTATATGCAGCCAAATAAACAAACATGTGAAGAGGAATCTCACTGACTGACAGAGAATCTTTGCCAGTTGTACATCTGACTGTGGGTCAATATCCCAACTATATCAAGAAAAAAAATGAGCAAACATAAAAAGTAAACCTGTGACCTGAATAAAGAGTTATCAAACGACTAAAATAATGGCTAGGAAATAGCTTTAATTTTTTTTCATTGTGTCTAGCCATTTGGAAAATGCAAGTCAAAACAACTTTGAGATTTCACCTTATAGCAATCAGAATGACAAAGAAGAACAAAATAGTCAATAACAAATGCTGAAGGTGGTGTGAGGAAATAAGAATTTAAATCCTTTCTTGTTTGTGTTGCAAATTGTTGTAGTCACTTGAGAAATTAATTTAGATATTTCTCATAATCATAAAAATTATTTAACCCTGATATATCACTCCTTGAAATATACCCAAAAGACTGCTACTCCACAGCTTCTTGTTCAGCCTTCTTCATTGTTGTTCTATTTATAATAGGTAAGAAATTGAATCAATCTAAAAGTTCTCCAACCAATGAGTGTAAAATGAAAATGAGATAAGTAAATACTACAGAATACCAATTAACTGTAAATTAAAATGGAATAATGAAATTTGCATGTAAGTGCATGGTACTAGAAAAGATCATACTGAGTGAAGAAACTCAAACCTGGAAACACAAACATTAACCATTCTCTTTTGTTTGAGGTTCCTACCTCCAAGTCTACTGATGTGAGAACATATTTTAAAGTAATAGCAGATGCTAGGAAAGTTAAAAGAAACCATTGCTGGGGTTGAAGGGAACAATAGACAGGAATATATCAAGATTCAAGTGATCTGATGGGAGAATTGGGAAACTGGGGAGGTACAATTTAGGGAGAGATAAATAAAAGAGATAGAAATGTAAAATAATAATTGGAACATCAGAAATCATTATACAGAATCGCACTACTAAGTATCTTCCTAAAACTTCTTATGCTACATATTAGTCAGTATATGAATTTAATATATACATTAAATTATATATATTATATTAATTTTTCCTTAATTTTGGTTGACTCTCTCACAATCTAAGCCCATCTATCAAAACCCAAAGTACTATGCAAGAACTATGCAAGAGAATTCTTTTTTTTTTCAGTTGTTGTTTAGGAAAGGTCCAAGAAGCTCCCAAAATAATACAGGTTATTTATTCTACTTGTTTGCTCCCAATTGGTGGGAGGCAAGTCCCTACTTATGAAGACATCATTGTTTACAGGTCTTTGAGCTGGAAAGAACATGGAAACTACCTCTCTAAAGACTAGCTTTCACAGTTCGAGAAAGCATCATGCAAGCTTTCAAAATAGGGATGCAACCAAGAGTCTTACCTAACTATGATATTTACAAGCCTCAACAAGGACTAACATGACACAATAACTCTGAGGATACGGCAGTGAAACACATATGTCGGCAGTAATCAACAGCTCTCTAATTTTGTATTAAGACTCATTTAAAAATTCGAAACTCATACCTGATGTTAGAAACCTAGTCAACTCTGTATGGGTATTGAAGTCCTGGGTCTTGGAGGAGAACCTAAAACTGCCACATTAGTAAACCAGCACAATCCATAACTACAGTCTAAACATTTGTCCTCATACCCAAGGGTAAATGTAGTTCCCATCTCTCATTAAGGATGGTTCTCTTCACAATATACAAGACAATTAGAGAAAATCACAAACAATCAAAACACATAGGTGAGGATTCCAGTTCTATGATACATGTTCAGTAAAATCCCAGCACTTAAGATTCAGGTATCATTGGAAAGGCAGAGTGCAAAGATTGAAAAATCAAGAAGATTAAGAGGTTTTCTGTGAGATTTTGTTCCCTGGGAGTATGAGAAACTACACCATAAAGTCTCAGCCATAATGTTGCTTAAACAGAATATGAAAAAGGATTAACACTAGGCATATTAAAGTAGATGGGGGAAAGTCCAGAATGCCTCAACTTTAAACAAATAATTACAAACAACTAAAAAAATACTAAGAGTAGATGGAATAGTTTTCCCTAGAAAACAACACACCAATTGGTTATTTTTTATCAGATGGTCATCACTTAAAATACACACGCATACATATATACATCCATCCATGCATGCATGCATATATATGTGTGTGTATATATGTATATAACTGTACTTATATATTTAGGAATATATACATATATGTATTATGTTTTTATATATCACAACTTTTAGTGAAAAAGATACTATGAAATTGAAAAACAACAAATAGGGGCAAATGACAGGGTTTGAAGAGAAGAGAAGGAAGGGAAAATATTCTTATTATAATCTCAAAAGTAAAAAAAATTAAACAAAATTCATACAGTATATTTACATAATACTTTTGCTTATCAAAAAGGACTTCCCAAGTTCTAGAAACCTTTCACAACTATACACATATAATTGCAAGTTATTTTCTCAAAAACAATAACACCTTAATAACAAAAACCAAAAAGCAAAACAAAATAAAACCAATAACAAATAAAAAGCACACACACACACACACACACACACACACACACACACACACACACACCAGAAAATGGAAGTCCATTTTGTATTGGTCATCTGTTCCTGATCATAGGGTCTAGTCTGGGTATGGTTGATCCATCTTTTCAGAGAAAAGTTTAGTTTTCTCTTGTAGTAGTAGTAGTAGTAGTAGTAGTAGTAGTAGTAGTAGTAGTAGTAGTAAATATCTTAGTATAACACTAACCAAGCAATTAAAAGACCTGTATGGTGAGTACTTCAAGTCTTTGAAGAAAGAAATTGAAGAAGATATTAGAAGAAGGAAAAATCTCCCATGCTTATGGGTTGGTAGAATTAACATAGTAAAAAATGGCCATCTAACCAAAAGCAATCTACAGATTCAACACTATGCCCATCAAAATTCCAATACAATTCTTTGCAGGCTTTGAAAGAATAATACTCAATCTCTTATGGAAGAACATAAAGAATAACTAAAACAATACTGTACAATAAAATAACTTCTAGAAGTATCATCATCTCTGATTTCAAGCTGTACCACAGAACAACAGTAATAAAATCCTCATGGTATTGGCATAAAATCAAAAATGTTCAATAGAAGTGAATCAAAGACCAAAACATAAAAGCACATATCTATGAAAACATTATTTTAATAGAGATGCCAGATATATACAATATTAAAATAAAATATATTCAACAAATGATGCTTGTCTAACTGGATGTCAACATCTAGAAGACTGCAAACATACTCATATATATATCACTCTTCACAAAACTTAAGTACAATTGGATTGAAGACATCACTATAAATCTAGATACACTGAAATTGATAGAAAGGAAAGTGGAGAATATCCTTTACCACATTGAACAGTGGACAATTTTCTGAGCAGAACATCAATAGCACAGACCCTAAGATTGACAATTAATTAACGGAACCTCATGAAATTTAACATTTCGATAAAGCAGAGTACACCATCAAAAGGACAAAAAAAAACAGCCTACAGAATGGGAAAAGATTTTCACCAACCCTGCATATAACAAAAGAGTGATTTTCAAAAAATATAAAGATATCAAGCAACTAAATATCAAATAACTGAGTCATCTAATTAAAAAATAAGGTAAAGATATAAATAGAATTTTCCACAAAGAAATCTCCAATGGACAGGGAGCACTTAAAAAATGTTAACATTGTTAGCCATCAGGAAAATTCAAAGCAAAGGATGCTGAGATTCCAACTTATACCTCTCAGAATGGCTAAGATTAAAAACAACTAACAGCTCATGCCAGTGAGAACAAGAAACAAAAGTAACACTCCTCCATTGCTGGTGTAAATACAAACTTGTACATCCACTGCCATAAATATGGCAGTTTTTCAGACAACTGGCAATTGACATACCTGAAGAGCCAGCTATACCATTCCTGGGTATATACCCAAAGGATGCTTGCTGTACCATACTACAAGGACACTTGCTCACTATCTTCACAGCAGCTTTATTTGTAATAGCCAGAAAGCAGAAACAAACTAGATAGATGTCCATAAACTAAAGAATGGTTTTAAACATGTGTATATTTACAAAATGGGGTACTAGTCAGTTATTAAAAGCAATGGCATCATTACATTCATTAACAAATGGATAACACTAGAAAAGATAATCTTTTGTGAGTTAAACTAGTCCCAGAAGGACAAACATGATATGTACTCATTTATAGATAGATATTAGCTCTAAACTAAAGGATAACCATGCTACAACCAACAAACCCAAAGAACTAAGTAAAAAAGAGAACTTAAGTCGTTCTCACTGTGAAATGTGTTGTCATTTCCATTACATCCAAGGTCCCACAGCTATCAACATTCAGGCAAAATGCTAAGTCACCCTAGGTTCTAGCATTTCCATGATCCTGAGGGTCTGCATGTGCTATTACCATTCAGGCAAACAAACTGCCTAGTCACCCTAGGGCCTTATACCCAATGTAATCTGTGTGCATGTACAGCATAGCCTTGTAATCTATACACATGCATGGCATGACTATGTAAGCCTCTATACACATGCACTGAACTATCTTTAAATGGCAGACATGCCTGCCTTATCTTCTGTTTTGCCACGTTTCTTTCCTACAGGCCTCTTTCCTTTCTCTTTATTAATAAGAACTCTTAAAGTGGGTTTCACTGTATATCTTGTGGTCCATTCTTGTGCACAGCAATATCAAAGGTGACATAGAATAGAAATCACAGGTGAATGTGGGGAGTCTGGGTTGGGGTATGGGCATGGCAAGAGGAGAGATCATATGAGGGAAGGATGGAGGGAGAGAGTACTGGAAAAAGACAACTGGAAACAAGGGCATCTCTGGATGAGCAAAAAACTGAATACATTGGAAACTCCCAGGAATTTTTGAGGGAGATTCTAAATAAGACTCCTAGCATTGAGGGACATGAAGCTTGAACTGACCATCTCCTACAACTAACCAAAACTTTCATGAAAGGGATTCAGACCTCAAACCAGCTATGTAAGCTCTGATATACAATTTGCCTTGTTTACAAAACATATTGAGGTAAAGGTGGCACAGAAATTATGGGAGTGGGCAACCAGTGACTAGTTCAGAATGAGACCCATACCATGAAAGAGAGAACTCACCTTTGATTATCAGATACAGAGGCAGGATGTCCTGGAGACCTAGAATACAACCAATCATGGCTGACAAACAAACAAGTCAATGAAATGATTTTTAATGTTATTTTGTTGTACTCAAAAATTGTTGCCTAATTCATTTGTCATCAGAAAATCTTCTGATAGAAACAGATATAGAGACCCATAAGCAAATGTTAGGCAGAGATCCCGGAATCTTGTGAAAAGGGGGGAAGAGGGGATTATGGAAGCCAAAAGGATCAAGATCACCACAAGAAAAACAACAGCATCACTTAACCTGTGATCATAGAAGCTCACACAGATAGAACCTCCAAGAGAGTCTGCATGGAATTGACCTGGATCCTCTGCAAATATGTTACAGTTGTACAGCTTGGTCTTCTTGTGGGACTTCTTAATAGTGGGAACAAGGGCTGTCTCTGCTCTGTGAATTGCTTTTGGAGACATTTTTTTCCTACTGTGTTACTTTGTAAAGGTTTATTAAAGAGGATGTACTTATTGCTTATTAATATGACCTTCCTGAGCCGGGCGATGGTGGCGCACGCCTTTAATCCCAGCACTCGGGAAGCAGAGGCAGGTGGATCTCTGTGAGTTCGAGGCAAGCCTGGTCTACAGAGCTAGTTCCAGGACAGGCTCCAAAGCCACAGAGAAACCCTGTCTCGAAAAACCAAAAAAAAAAAAATGACCTTCCTGGCTAATATACATGAGAGGTCTACTATTTTTGGAAGAGTGATTGTGGGGCCAAGAGGGGTGATAGGAGTGATAAGAACTGGGATGAATAGAGGAAGAGAAGGAGACATGTAATCAGACTGGGGAAAATTAATTAATTAATTAATTGCACAAAAAGAACTTCAGTGTAAGGTGTGGTCCTACCTTATGAAGTAGGCCTTAAATATAATTTTTAAAGAGCTTGGTTATTGTCATAACATTTGTGCTACTATTGAAAGCAGTATATTTTCTAGAAAGGTAATTACTGTAGGTCACAGGGTTCACATCTGGCTGAGACTGATGATTCCTGTTTTTATTTGGTTGTCTGTATAGTACTTTCCATCATTTTGATAGAAATTTCTAGTCAGACACAAGTTCAATTTCTCCATCTTTGATGAATTAAGTAAATGGTCTTTTCGGCAATAGACCATATGTCAACTGTTTTATAGGGTGACAAATAGCCTTCTCAATAGTCTGTAATGTTTAAGGTATGCAGATATATGAGACTCATTTAATCAATGATCAAATAATATCTATCCTATTCCTGTTTCTTAGCATTTTACTTGATGATGTATGATGTTTAATTGGTGCATTGTCTCCTCGATTACATAGTAGCTCCATTTAAAATCCTTTTACATATTTTTGGAAGCTTCTACCATATGGTTTCCATATGGCTTTTTAAAATACCTTTAGTGTTAGTCATCATCCCAATATTCACACAAAGGCATGGTAAAGAATGTAGTATAGATTTCCAAAGTATGTTCTTATGATTTCCTGAACTTTTTCAGTGTCTGCTGTAATATGTTCTATTTCTTCCCTAAGTTTATTGATTTGGATACACTGTCTATTTTTGTTACTTTTGCTCAAGGTTTGCCAATCATGTTAATCTTTTAAAAGTACTAATTATTTGTTCCCACTGATTTTCAAATTGTTTTAATTTCCTTAATTTCACTCCTGATTTTGATTGTCTGCTTGTTCTACATTTTAACAATTTATTTTATTATTCTAAAAATAGTTACTGAATTTATACTATTAAGATGGAGTTAGGTAATCTCAGTGGTAGATTTAGTATGATACATCTTAGTAAAAATAATGCTCTATATGATCAAGGCAAATAGTAAGCTGTAATGCTTTTTGAGAAAGTTTATACTTGAAGTAAGATAGAGCAACAGAGAATATTTTAACAGCACAAATGAAGGGAAATGAGTGCCTCAGTCAAGGACCTAAGTGTCTCGTGATGAATCTCTCTCTAAACCTCCAATGAACGACAATAGTATCTTTTCTCATATACTCAGAAATATTGTTCTAACCCATGATTACAGGCAAACATGTGCCTTAAATTCACTGTAACATAAGCAAAATAAATATTCTTTTATCTTATTTATTTATTTATTTATTTATTTATTTAAGATTTATGTTTCTTCCCCGCCACTGCCTCCCATTTCCCTCCCCCTCCCCCAATCAACTTGATCATCCTGTCAACATGTACAAATAATACATTTTTAACGTATTTCATAACTCCATTTGATGATGAAAATTTTATCAACTAAAATAAATATATAAAAAATTGTAGTCATTGGACACTTTATTTTCTTTCTCCTTGTGTGTCTGTTTGGATTTCCCATCTAGATACCTTTCCATGGGCCAAAGCAGATTCTCTATTAAGCAATGATAATATCATATATTTACAGCATACAGAAGGACATGCTGCATCTGTAGTACAAATGATAAAAACCCAGAGACAGATATTGTGGTTCAAGCTGAAGATCAGGAAAGCAAAGCATTCAGTCACTGCCTCTTACCTCTACTTCAGACCAAAATGGACAATTCTGCATCCACAAATCCTCAGAATGAAACGGAGACTGAGACATGTTTCTTCCCATCTTATATTCCTCTCTAGTGCTGGCATTAAAAGCATGTACCACCAGCAGCCAGCCTGTATGTCTAACTAGTGTGGCTGCTGGGATGAAAGGTGTGTGCTACCACTTCCTGACTTGTATCATTGACTAGTGTGACTGCTGGGATTAAAGATGATTGCCAGTATGGCCTTACCTGTACAACTGACTAGTGTGGCTACTTTGCACTCTGATCTTCAGGCAAGTATTATGTATAAAAACACAAATAATATACTACTATAGATATCATTTTTCCTTTTTTCATTTTTCATTAAAAATTTCCAGCTCCTCTCCTTCTCCCATATCCCTTCCCTTCCTCCTACTCCCCCTCCCCCTCCATCTCCATTCCAAAGAGTAATCAGGGTTCTCTCCCCTCCATCCAAGTCAAGGAAGGTGAGCATCCAAACAAACTAGGCTCCCACACAGCCTGTACATGCAACAGAATCAAAATCCAGTGCCATTGTCCTTGGCTTCTCAGTCAGCCCTCATTGTCAGCCCCATTCAGAGAGTCCAGTTTTGCTCCATCAGTCCCAGTCCAGCTGGCCTTGACTGTTGTAGTGGCACATGCTAGTAGGATTTTCTGAAGGAGGCAGAGGCAGGAGGATTATGAGTTCGAGGCCAGCCTGGGCTACATATTTTTTCCCTTTCTATCTAATTAAAAATGAAAGTTTTATTTCTAATATAGTAAAATTGCAAATAACAAAATGGTTATCAAACAAGAATTACAGTTACAATATTAAATCTAATTTTATTTGAAAAATTAAAGAAAATACACTATCATCTACTTCATCTTTGTGAATATAAGTTTCATATCTACTTTATTTTTATCATAATGATGGAAAACTATAATAATAACTATCTAGTCTTAAACTTCATCAAGGACCCCAGAAAGGATATAATATTACCTGAGTAACCATGAAGTGCATTTTAAGCAACTTCCAAAACTCTAGAAATGACAGAAATTATGACTGCCTAGATAGTCATCCATAGCTCTTCTGTAATATTGGGGCATCGATCTACAGTCTACAGGCCTAAAGTATCTGGCAGATTTTTTTCGTGAAACGAGAAATTTGAAGGATTCTTCCACCTTTTGGCAAAATTCATTAGTTGCTATCTTTTGTGTACTGAAGAATGTCTGACAGGCTCTTCTATGAAGCAGGAACCCTGAATAACTTATTTTGGAAAGTTCATCAGTCATTTTCCTGTGGGTCTTGCACATCCCACAGGATGTTTATGCAGCATATTATCAAGCAGTCCAGGCAAAAGCAGCATCTTGCTGAAATCTAGCCTTGCAATATTGAAAGCAAACTCCATAAGGAGATTCTTTGATGTCCATCATTCTCTTGAAGTAATTGGTGCTGCTGGGAGTAGATTTTTCTCACTGTTAGGAAAAATCTAAGTTCTTCAAACATTTTGAATGCCATACTCTGTATGTCTTTGAAGTGTTTGAAGATTACCTACCCAGTTAAATATATCTCTGTGTATCTAGAAACCTTAACATATCTATAAGTTTGACTATTATAAATGACCATTAATTTGTGGTTTTTAACTTTATGTTACATTTTTAAATGAGCTATGCAAACATAATACCTGAAACAAGAAATTTACATAAAATATGACAAATTTCACCAGAAATTTGTATCAGTAAACCAAAATACATACCAATATAAAGTATTTTAAAATTAACAATTGAACTTTGGATTAAAGTAGATTTAATAATTTTCCTTTTTATCATTTCTATATTATATTTCCCCCTTTACTTTAGGAAAAGATTGACTATGATCATTAACCATTTATAATTAACCCCCTTTAAATAAAAACGAACATTTAAAAACAATATTTTTGAAATTTGGTAGTTTGTTATATTTCTTCCTGCTAATTGGGGGCCCTGGTGACCTTATGGTGATCCTGAGAAAATTTAAAATTGTGGTTAATTCTTGGCTATAGTAGTATGTGAGGCTAAATCATTTGAATCAGTTGCCTTGAACGTATTCTGGATGTTGGATCATCTGGGTCACTGTTCCCATCAGAGACCTCTCAGGAAGTCTTGATCAAATCATATAGTAGCCTGGAAGTAATTCACAGCTTCTCAACTTTTGTGGAAACAAAAGTAAAACCTCTTTTCCAAAGCAACATATCCTTAGACCCAAATTTTAAAGTTAAAACACTTTTATGTTAGTTTAGTTCAAATGCTCTCATAGTCAAATGTCTCTCTGCAGTGAACTCATTAATAGTCAAGAAATCAAACAAAACATAGTAGTATATATAAGCTAAACTCTCTGTGTAATTTCCTTCTTTACATGGCTTTTTTTATATCACTTTGTCTCTTTAAAGCTTGGTTTGGTTTTTTTCAAACTGTCTATACCCATTTTTGTAGTAAAAGCTGCAGGCTGCTTCCCACCACCCAGCTCCCAGCCACTGGCTAGCTTTACCCAAAATAATTGTATGGAAATTATATTCTTTTAAACACTGCTTGGCCCATTAGCTCTAGCCTCTTACTGGCTAACTCTCACATCTTGATTAACCCACTTCTATTAATGAGTGTAGCAGCACGAGGTAGTGGCTTACCAGGAAGGATTTTAACCTGCGTCCATTTCAGAGAGGAGAGCTATAGTGTCTGCTTCACTTCCCTTCTTCCCAGCATTCTGTTTGGTCTGCTCCACCTATCTAAATTCTGCCCTATCAGGCCAAGCAGTTTTCTTTATTAATTAACCAATGAAGGCTCCAGATAGATAGAAGACACTCCCACATCACATTTTCTTTCTTTTTTAAGCCAACATACATTTTTTAAAACACTTTATGACCCATGTAGAGGTTTCTTTTTGCCTGAATCTGTCTTTATTTCATATCTATAATAATTTTCTGAACAGAAGATGTTTAAAAATGTTAGGGCGGCATGGCAAGGAACAGAGTTGAGGTTTTGGCTGCTGGCCACACCCCTTTCAGCTTTTCAACTTGGTGGATGTACATCCACCACCAGATCTTGTAGCCAAGCCTGTCACCGCAACTCTGAGAAGCTATAGGTTCGTGTTGCCACCACGTAACTTGCAGCATTCTTCCAACAAAGCAGATTCAAGTTCTCCATAGCAGGACTTCCTGAAAGAGCCAGCCATCCATTCCTAGATGAACCAGGACACCGTCTCTTAAAGGAGTTGTGCATTTCCTTGCTGCCATCAAACAGCCTATCTGAAAAAATGTGACTGCCCAAAAGTCTTTTCTGACTCTGTTTTTGTGTCTAGAATCCTCTTTAAGCTTTTTTAGGATTCATGTGGATATACATGCATCACATTGGTGTCATTTGTAACTGGAGACTTCTCTGTTCCATCCAATCCCACTGGGCCAGTTCCTCTCACACACAGAAGTTTCCACAGCTGCTTATTAAAGGATCATTCTGACGCTAATTATTAATTATAATTGTTTGGTCCATTAAAAAAAAAGCTGGTTGTGGTGGTGCCTGCCAATAGGATTTGCTGAAGGAGGCATAGGCAGGAAGATCACAAATTGAAGGCCAGCCTGGGCAACCACTGCTTTTTAAAGCAAAACAGACCATGCCCAAGTAGGCTAGTATCTTAAAAGCTATTGACTGAAGGAGTGGAAAGAACTCCCACAGCAGTCCATGGCTCAGGCTTCCTACTGGCTAGCTCTTACATCTCATATTCTCTGTGTTGCCTTGTACCTCATGGTTCACCACTAATGATCTGGCTTCTTATTCCTCTGGTGGCTGCTTCTGTCTTCCCAACTTTACATTCTTTCTCCCTGTTGTTTTGATTTACCATCTAGATATGTTCTGCATGCCATAGGCCAAAACAGCTTCTATATTAACCAATTGTAATAAAAAATATATTCATAGCGTACAGAGGTATATCCCACATCAGGGACTTGTGAGATATATTGTCCTGGATCTTTATAATTTTTATTATTTAAAGCAATTTTAAATATAAATGTATTTGTACTATATTCTTCCTTTCCCCAAGTCCTTCCAGATACTCTTTCCCTCCCTACCCACATAACTTTAAGTGTTTTCTCAAACAAAAGCCAGAAAACCCAATACAACTTCAAAGTCTCCAAACAACCTAGGATGTTAGCAAAAATTTAGGTTATTCTCCAAAAACTGAAAGCCAGGATTAATTGCTGAAGTCAATAACTACCAACTCAGTAAAGACAAAGCTGTCCAGTCAATGCCCAAATAGAGCTTTCATCCCTATGTTCCAGGGTCTTTGGTATATAAACATATGATGCATTTTCTCAAAACAGAAACACAAATGCCAAAACCACCATAAATCTTTAATCTAAAATGATGTACTTTTTGTAACATTTTCTAGTGCTATGGTGGCAAAAAACTTGTGGAAGTAACAAATCAATAAATTATTTGCTTTAAGGCATACTCCACGATATGGAACCTATACGCAGCACTATTTGAATGACCAAGAATTGAGACTAGATAGCCTATATACATAGAGAAAATTCAAATAATACTGCCTGAAAAATGAAAAAAAATATAGCGATAAAATGTCTCTTAATTCTGCTATACTTATGTAATCTATGATTAATGCCTTGTACAGCTATAAGAAGAGAAGTTTCCTGATTCATCATTTGAAAGAAATGTAGAGACTCATAGCCAGAAATTAAATAGGAATAAAAGACCTTGGAAAAATCTGCCATAAATGGGATGTCTCCATCAAATTCCTCCACTAAGAATTCAGGGAAGCCAAGTGTAAAAGCTAAGAGTGAAGGGTGACATCAAGGAAACAAGGTATTCTAAGCAATCATTACTAAATATCATATGAACTTAGATAATGAAGTAGTATATATAAGGCCTGTGTGAGTGAGCACCAGGTCCTATGTGCATTTATTATGGCTTCAAATTTATGTTTTCAAGGGTTATCTGACTATATAAAAAGTGGGTCTCCCATGCACAAAACTCAAGTCCAAATGGATCAAAGACCTCAACATAAAGCCAGCCACATTGAACCTTATAGAAGAGAAAGTGGGAAGTACAATTTAATGCATTGACACAGGAGACTACTTCCTAAATATAACCCCAGCAGCACAGACACTGAGAGAAACAATTAAAAAATGGGACCTCCTGAAACTGAAAAGCTTCTGTAAAGTGAAGGACACACTCAACAAGACAAAACAGAAGCCTACAGAATTGGAAAAGATCTTTAACCAACCCCACATCAGACAGAAGTCTGATCTCCAAAATACACAAGAACTCTAGAAATTGGCCATCAAAAGAGCAAATAAATAAAAATGGAATACAGACCTAAACAAAGAACTATCAACAGAGGAATCTAAAATGGCTGAAAGAGACTTAAGGAAGTTTTTAACATACTTAGTCATCAAAGAAATGTTTGCATCTCTGAGATTCCATCTTACACCTGTAAGAATGGCCAAGATAAAAAAACACTGATGACAACTTATGCTGGAGAGCAAGCTGGTACATTCCCTTAGGGTGTGAGTGTGGTGATTTCTCAGAAAATTAGGAAACAACCTTCCTCAAGACCCAGTAGTAACACTTTTGGGTATATATCCAAACGATGATCAATGGTGCCACAAGGACATGTGCTCAACTATGTTCATATCAGCATTATTTGTCATAGCCAAAACCTGGACACAGCCTAAATGCCCCTTGACCAAAGAATGGATAAGAAATATGTGGTACATTTACACAATGGAGTACTACACAGCAGAAAAAATAACATCTTGAATATTGCAGGCATATGGATGGAGCTAGAAAACATTATTTTGAGTGAGGTCACCCAGACACAGAAAGACAATTATCACATGTACTCACTCATAGGTGGTTTTTAAACATAAAGCAAGAAAACCAGCCTACAAATCACAATCCCAGAGAACTTAGACAACAATGAGGCCACTAAGAGAGACTTACATAGATCTAATCTACATGTAAAGTAGAAAAAGGCAAGATCTTCTGAGTAAATTGGGAGCATGGGGACCTTGGGGGAGGGTTGAAGGGTGGAGGGGAGAGGAAGAAAAAGGAGCAGAGAAAAATGTAGAGCTCAATGAAAATCAATAAAAAAATAAATAAATACAAGAAACATAGACACTAAAAAAAAGTGAGTCTCTGGTTCTTGTGCCTTCTCTTAGACATTTTTCTTATGTTTTTATTGTCCAAATCTGATGGGAAAGTTTTTGTTTTATCTTATTATACTTCATTTTTCCATATTGACAATGAATGAATGAACAAAAACTGGAAACCTGTTCAATAGGATAAAGGTTAATAACTGAACTGTTGCTTATACTTATTGGGAGAGGGGAAATGAGTTTTCTCCAATTGAATGACACTGGGTATATCAATCACTCCAGGGATGACCTCAACTTCAGGTGTGTTTGAAAAACATGTAATTGGATTCAACACTTTTTTTGTATGCACATATTTGTGGTTATAGTTGGTTTGCAGGCTTTTTCCCCCTTTTTGGATGTGGTTTTATTTGTTTTTGTTTTTTTTTTTTTTGCTTTGTGGGATTTTGCTGCTGTCTTCATTTTTTTGTTTGATTTTTAGAAAGAACTTAGATTTGGGTAGGAGAGGGGGAGAGTATCTGGAATGGTTTAGGGAAAGGGAAGAATATAATCAAAAAAATTTTAATTAAAAATTGTCTTAAAGAAGAAAAATAAAAAAAATAGAGGATAATAAGTCACCAATAAATCTCAGTAACCCTAGTATGGTCAGCTCTGAGAATTGCAACACAGCTGAAGAACAAAAGAAGAATGATCAAATAACCTTTTTGAACATGATTGAGGGCCCTAAAGAATAAATGAAAAAAATCCCTTAAAGATATCCATGAAAACTCTAACAAATGCTGGAAAGAAATTATTATAATTCTTCAAGATCTGAAAGTAGAAATTTAACTAATAAAAAAACATACTGAGTGAAATAAAAAAAATGAAAGATTGAAGAATATGGTTAGAACTGCAGAGAACAGCCTCATCAACAAATTATTAAATATAAGAGAAATAATATCACATAAAGAAGACACATTTTAATAAATTTATAACTTGGTCAAAGAAAATGTTAAATCAACATTGAAAAATCATGGTATAAAACATCCTGGAAATATGAGATACAATGAAAAGAACAAATCGAAGTATACTTGCAATAAAGGAGGAAGAAGAAACTATCAGGTTAATGCCAAAGAAATTATTTTTTAAAAAATCATAGAAGAGAATTTTCCTAACCTAAAGAAGAGAATCCTATCAATGTACTAGGAGCATCCATAAAACCAAATACATTGAAACAAAAAGAAAGTTCCCTTAGCACAAAATCATCAAAACACTAAATGTGAAGAGTAAAGAAACAATATTACAATTTGCAAGGGAAAAAGATCAAATACTATATGAGGGAAGACCTATTAGGATAACACCAAACTTCTTAATGGAGATTCTAAAATCCAGAATAGTGTACACAGATGTTCTACAAATTCTCAGAAATCACAAATGCCAATCCAGCCTACTACACTCAACAAAACTTACAATCACAATGCACAGAGAAAATAAAACATTACATTATAAAATCCAATTTAGGCAGTATCTGCCTACCACCCAACCTTACAGAAGGCACTAGAAAAAATATTTAAACAAAACTGGTTGGCCACACCCAAGTAAACAATGCACTCAACAAGAAAATAAAAGAATACATAAACATTGTTTGTTGAAGAACCTTGTATTTAAGGTGGCAGGTTACTATGTCTGAATAGCTCTCTGAAATAGGAAGAAAATGGCAGACTCCCTTTCTCAATGGTGCTAACCTTCTCTGCCTAACCATATTAGAGAAAGTCTCTAAGCTCAGATGGCTGACCTTATTTGGAGGATAACTCTGAATAGATCTCCCTGCAAAAGCTGTATGATTTAATACATAAGTTTCACTTTTTCTTCCAGGTCTTATGATAATTAGGTGCTGTGTTATGACCAATCAGTTATTCTTTTCTTAACCATAAGAAAACCTTACATATCTTAGCTTTAGAAAAATAAAATGAGCTGTCTCTCAGAATCTGACTACTGGAAGTTCTTTCCATTATTCTCACAACCCTCTGAATTATGCCCACTGCTGCTGCTCCATTTGCCCTCATGACCAAAGACACCTAAGAAAAGTAGGACCCACAATTGTTCACTGATATCACTCACCATCAACAGTCTCAGTTTCTAAATGAAAATACAGTCTAGCAGAATACAAATAAAAACAGGAACCACCCTTCTGATTCAGCCAAGAAACACCAAAACTTCACACCAAAAACAGATATCACCTCAGGATAAAAAGATGAAAAACAATACTCTATGCAAATGGAAATAAGAAGACATTTTAATGTCCTAAAAAGGTACTTCCAACCAAAACTAATCAGACAGATAGGAAGGGATACTATAAATTCACCAAGTGAAATATTCATTAAGAGGACATTGCGATTCTTAACATCTGTGAGCCAAACACAAGAATAACCAAGTTTGTAAGAGAAACTCTATTAGAAATTAAGTCACATTTGGTCCTTATCAGCTGATAAAGAGAGACTTCAATACCTCACTCTCATCAACAGACACGTCATCCAGACAAAACCTAAACATAAAAAGGCTGGAACTGACATTATAAACCAAGAAAATCTAACAGATATATTCGGTACATTTCACACAAACACAAAGATATATCTTCTCCTCAACACAAAATAGAACATTCTGCAATATTGCCCATATACACAAACAAAAGCAAATCTAAACAATTACAAGAAAATTGACACAATACCTCAGCACCCTACCTGACTACTACTGATTAAATCTAGTTATCAATAACAACAAAACAATGGAAGGCTTACCTTATTAAGTCACTGAAGTTGACAAATCAACTACTGAATTAAAAGTGAGTCAAAACGGAAATAAAGACATAAATTAAGTACTTTCTATAATTGAATTAAAATTAATATATCACATAAACACATTTATGTGACACTTTGGAGGTGGTTCTAACAGACAAGTTTATAGCACAGTAGAGCTGACCTTATTGACCTACAATGTTTTTGGCAATAATATTTATAACATGTTGAAAAACTATTTATTAGTACCAGTGTAAGGTACTATTTTATTTAGTTCAATGACAAAGACTAAGTGGCAATTGATTGAAGCATACATTCATGAAGGCATCAACAGAAGTCCTTAAAATTCCAATTTCTGTCTGTGAAGATGATGAAGATTGTGACTAATATTGGAATTCATGTTTTTGCTGGCTTGTCACAGAGTAATGAATTTTTAAAGATCTGCATTTTTCCAAAGCAAGTGAAGACATTCTGTTTCTAATAGTTTTATGTCAGGATATCCTTGATCAAACTCCTTAGTTTTAATGAGTATACACTAATCCAGTAACTCCAGTTATGCATATCAAATTAGAGTCCTCTCACTAGCAGTTTTCTTGGTGACATGTAGTTGGTTTTAGTGATGTTCACCATGAGAATATAGGATACAGCAAAACCATTTATAATAAAATGTTAAGGGCTGTTACCGTGAAAGGGTAATTTTATATTTTTACTCCCTTTTTTTGTTTTTTAAAAGCCTTGCCAAACCATTTGACACCACACAAAAAAAAAATATGTCTAATAATCTTTCACGGACTTGAGAATTTATTCCATGTGGATAAGCAGAATACAGCGACCTTCATTGATTATACTGTTTTTCTGTAATTTGTTACCAGTGCTAGGTAAATAAAATAGGTGAAAGTATTATCTAAAAGTGCTACATATTGGCATGCATTAACCTGATTATTTAAATAATGTCATTTTGGGGAGTCCTGTCATTTGGAAAAATGTTGTCTGTGCCAGTGACTTGCTTTTTTTTAATGCTTAAAAATGTTTTCTTTGATGACAGATGATCCATAATGGCAGGCTAGACATGGTAGCACACTTGTAAAATGACTTTCAGGTTGGAAATTAAAGAAGAATTGAAAATGGAAACGGTTTCTTTGACAAGTGAATATTTCTAATTTATGAACTACACTCTGGAGCTAGAAGAAAAGTAATGGAAATTTCCTTAGAATTTAAATAGGTTTTTCAACCAGGCTTATAAAATTATTACTATCATATCAATGCTGAGAGGAAAAAGGATGCTGTGATAGG